>NW_006239060.1:572564-576388 GCF_000226075.1 Solanum tuberosum | reverse complement strand
TATATATATATCTTGGCCTTTGTGTAGTTGTGGTTGATAGTTTGTTGCATTTACTTATATTACTAGCCGTGAAAGTAGTTTGATTATTGTGATCAATGTACTGCCTTAGAGCTCATATAGTTTTTTAGAGTATTATGAAATATGAGCTACTTGAATTGTGTAAAACAATTACGTTTGTCCTTTTCATTTATTAATTGATGCATTGAAGGTAGTTTGGAGATAGTTCTCTGTGCAGTCAATCATTACCAATAAAGAGCTGAATGCTGAAGGAACTTCAAGTCAAAGTAGTGCCAGTCTGCGGTCATTTTCCTAGATGAACCACAAGAAGATTTGTGCTTGTGTTTTCTTTCTGAACTTAAAGAATAAACTCTGCAACTTTACTTGTATTTGTGTTTATGAATTTGTCTCTGCTTTGGCCGACCTCGGAAATAATAGCTATCTACCTAGCCTTATTAGCCTTGCACTTGGTTTTTAAGTCATTATATTGAAGTAATTGTACACTTGCTTTCATGTATGATTGTATGTACATACCTCCTATTTCAAGCAATTGTGATTTGATTCTTTTTCCAATCTTGTAATTTATGAATAATATTTTTTCTTCTTCTCTCATATGTATCAGGTCTTAATCTTTTGATCAAAGATCAAAACAACTCAATTTGCAACTCAATTTGCATCTCAACTAACTTTCTATACAATGTATCACATTTTGTTATTATGTAAAGTAAGTGTATATAACTATCTTGTCAAACTTAGTTCCTTAAAATATCAACAAACGATTAATATGCAAGGTTATCTTACGCTACATACTTGTAATCCAACTTTTAATTGATATCAAGTTATGATATTTATTATAGAAATCATTTGGATCCTCATTTCAAAAGAAGAAGAAAAACTTATTTTCTAGAGGAAATATGTTGCAAAAATTTTAGCTCATCAAATATAGAAAATTAACATTTTACAGAACACACCGATAGATTCATCAAAAAATTTTCTCCAATTTTACATAAAAACAAATTTAACAAAAAAAAAAGAAATATTACATAATAATATTGGGCCCGTGCTGGCACGAGCCATTACTTTCTAGTATATATTAGAAGTGATAAAGTTAGCCCATATATTCATAATTTGTTCAATTTTTTTAGTACTTATTTTATCATATTTTAAAAAAAATTCTATCATTTGAAAAAATTACAAAAATCCCCATTCCCTTTTATTTTCGGATACATCAGTTTACGCGATGTATCGGGACGTTTGGGATGTATCCAAATTCCACCAAATTTAAAAGATTTTTATAATTTGAAAAAGAACAGGGATAGAATGTAAAAAATTAACTCTTAAGACGGTGAGATTTGTTTGAAATTCCCTTTTGTTTAATTAAGTTTGAGTTTATTATTGACTCACTTACTTATTATTTCAGTCCAATTCATTTCAGTCCAATTCATTTCAGCTCATCAAAATTTAGGCTGCCGAAATTGATCTACGAAACATTTTATCAAAATATTTTTAAAAGACATTTTTTTGTTTGATATATTATATATAGACATAATAAAGTATGGGAAATAAGTGTGTATGTTCCAGTATGCTATACCTATTGTTCTCGAGAGTAGAAATCCTGGTTTACATGTAAAAATTCCTTTCCATAGGTCCAAAAATCACGACTCTTGTATATATCCCTCTCAAATTATCACTAAAATTTAAATTTACACAAGTTTTGGTTGCAACCAACCAAGAAGATAGCCACTATATAGCACCTAATTAGGAGCTAGCCATTATAACATCTCCCCCCCTCCTTTACAATACACTTAGATGAATAACCCGTCCATCAAGCACAACCTTAGAAAGCAAAATCAGGTGGCTGATCTACTAGTAAAGGAAGACTTAAGGTCGATGAACGTTTGTTTGCCAAAACGTCTAACGAAGCAGACATGGAAAGAACTATTACTAGTTTTACTATGACTCCCCTGAATTGTATGGATGCATAATATATATAAATAAGTAATATCTTTATTTTAACCCAAAAAAACAACTCTACCTAGTTATTGGAACCCTTACCATTAATATGAAACATCACCTAAACAAATCAATAGAAATAAAAGATACAACAAAAACTGCTTACGAATAATACATGATAATTGATATATAGGACTAGGTTCTTTTGTTGTTGCTAGTTAAGTACTCTCACAAGTTTTAAAAAAATTATATGATAAGATCTTACTCTTACACTCTCTTTATAGTTGAGTCTCTTATTGTGAAACATAAAATTCTTTGGAAAAGTTACCAATTTCAACCAAATCATCAGGATCAAGTTATCAATCCCTTGAACCAATGGTTAAAAAGTAGGATCAAAGTTATTATATAGATTCAATGTTTACTGTATTTAAAATAAAATACTACATTTATTACATTAGTTTTATAGTCTTGATTATTTTCTTGATGCAAAATTAATAGTTGCATAATGTAAATTTTTTTAGATGTTTGAAAGAGGACTCTGACAAATGAACACAGAGTTGATGGAAAGATTATACGGTGTCAATGGCTCGTCCAAAATTTTATGGGTTGGATACAAGAATTAAAAAGTATTCCAAAATAGATGTGTTTGTGTGAATGATCATTTTATTCTAACTTCTTCCATTTCAATTCCACCCATTTAACACCCCCTATTAATTCTCTTGTTAGAGATTAAAGTAAGAATTATCATTTTCTCCTCTTTCTTATTTTGTGACTCATTCAATTCAATAATTCTTAGTCATGAACCCGAATAATCAACAGTCAAAACTCTTGCATGAGGGTCTTGTCTTACTTATAACACGTTATTATTGCATGAGTTTAAATAGCTCTCATATGTTCTCTTCATAACCATATTAATTACCATAATCTCTCTTAAACAAAACATATATCCTTCATATACTATTCTCATAATCTCATTCCATCTAAACCAAACATGAAATCTCCTTTGGCATGCAGCAATATATTACTAATGCTACTTCTTATAGTCCTAATTAGCATCACATCAAGTGAGGCTACTCGAATTCTTAACTATAACAATGAAAAAGTAGATTTTTTGAAGGGAGGTAAATATCTTTTGTTACAATCTCTACAATGGCGTCCTGTTGGTCCACCAACTCCAAATCCAAGCACCAATGTTCCTAATCAAATAACAAGCCAAGTGACTCAATGAAACTTTGCAGGTCGCAAAGAGTTTGCACATCCTCCTCCTCCTCCTCCTTATAATGAGTACCCACAAACTAAAATTGCATTTGGCGTGGCTATGGATTGAAGATATATAAGTCCTTGGCTTATCTATTATATTAACAATCTAACGATACCTTAAATTAAACAAAGATATTACTAAACTTTTAAATGTGTTGATAATAATAATCTAGGAGATATAATTGGTTCATTCTTTTAGGGAAAGATTAATTTGTTTGACAAAATTATTTTTATTTGTTCCCATTGTAATTATCTTGTGTTTTTGCTCATATCTGGGCATTACATCTCGGAAGAGTTGGGCTGGGTTGACTTGTGGATAGAAGTATTTTGATTCTACTCTTTTTTGTAATTATGTATTCTTCAAGCTTGAAATTTATGTCAAAATTGATTTTTCAAGGAATTGCTAGCAAACGTATTTGACACGAATATGTCAAAGCACAATCTTTCCATACCTACTTTCCGGGTGTATATATCAATGGTGATAAAATTAGCCCATAAAATCATAATTTGCTTAGCCCATTTAAGTTTAGGCTGATCATTGATGGAAAACTACCTTATTAGACATACATTCAGATCATATATACTAATTTTTTTTATATATATATATATATATA
>NW_006239060.1:525160-571402 GCF_000226075.1 Solanum tuberosum | reverse complement strand
TCCGACGAGCTCCCCTACCACTGAAAAGAGAGGCTAGACCGCAACCTCAGATTCGAAATTTGATGGTAGAGATTCCCTTGATCTTGTTCTTGGGGGTATGACTGCAAGGATTGTCCATCCTTTGTCTATTCATAGGGCTTTAATTTGGCACACTCTCTCTCTGGGGCCGGAATATATATATATATATATATATATATCAAATAATTACGTATCTTGCAACAAATTAAGAGTTTCCTATCATATATTGAGGAAGATATACATAGATACATATATTTTTGCTACCAGATACACTAAAATAGGGAGAAAGACGAGCAAGATGGGGAGGGAGATAATTATATATCCCAGATACATGTGAATCACACTACATACACACTAGATATATGCATATGTATGTATCTGTTGTGATCACATACATCTTACCAGATACATATGATAGTGATGAGAGAGCTAGATGGGAGGAGTCACACGCAAATTCACTTAGATACAATGTATCTAAAATAAATTACACATATTTTTTACCATATGTATCCTCAGATACATGTATCTGGACGCATCAAAATCTGATAAAATTCGTAATGTTGCAAACTAGAGTGTATCTGAATAATTAACACTTACTAGTGAGATTTCTATAAGTTTTTCATTATTAATTCTTTCATTTATCAACTCAACTCATTTTAGTCCATCAAAATTGGAATTTATATCTAGTTGGACTTCAATCCTAAATAAGTTGGGTCAAAATTGGACGGCACATTAACCGACTCAATTTTTACCCCATTCTAGCCTAAATTGACATGTCCATTTAGTAACAAGCTTTTGCACGGATTGGCCTTATTTAGCGGTGGTTTTTAATTTTTGCCCTAAAATATGATGGTATTTAAGTTTTGCCCCAGTTGCTCATTTACTGAAAATTTGTGGATCAAATATCCTAATTATGTATGACTTAATTCGATTGACATGGATTTAGTGAACTTTTGCGTCGTTCGTCATGAATTCTATAGGAATTAACTTATGTGACATAAGTTGTGTAGTATTTATACAACCTAGTTTACTCAGCATAAATTTAGAAAAAAAATTCCCTCGTGCTCATAAGTTTTATAGGAATTAAGCTATATTTTTCACTCTATAACGACTTGTGGGTTATGAAACTTAACTTTTGTCTAGCTCGCGACATAAGTTTCATAGAAATAATTTAAGTTATGGAATACAGTATAATTTGCTTGTTATGTCGTTTACGTATAACTTGTGGATATCCTAAAACTAAATTTTTACCTCACTCAACATAAATTTTGTACGAATTAATTAAGTTATGCAACACAAAATATTTTGTTATGCATGTTATGACATATTAATACTTGTTGAATTTTAAACTAAACTTTTGTCTCACTCGATATAAATTCTGTATGAATTAAGTTATGCAGTACAACATAATTTGTTATGCCTTAGACATATATGACATAACTTATATATGATACCCCCTCTGTTTCAATTTATGTGACTTACTTTCTATTTTAGTCAGTCCAAAAAAGAAAGACACATTTCTATATAAAGTAATAATTTAACTATAAAATATCTATTTTACCTTTAATAAAATGATTTACGGTCACACAAATTTCTTTCATTCATTTTGGATCACAAATTTTAAAAGTCTTTCTTTCTTTCTTAAACTCCGTGCTAAGTCAAACTACCTCATATAAAATGGGACAGAGGGAGAATATTATATGATACGAAAATATAAACTTATGTTGAACGAAATAATTATTTGTTGTTTTGGTATCAGAAAAATTTTCGGCCATTTGTTTTTAATTTAAAGTGCTAAAGGAAAAAAATTAAATACCATCATATTTAAGAAAAAAAATTAAAAAATATCGTATAATATCGACATTTATTTGAATGATTCAGATCATTTTAACTTCTTCAATTTCAATTCAACCCCATAATGTTAGAGTAATATCATTTTGTTGTAATACCTCGTCTTGTATGTGACTCATTCAATTCAAAAAAGTCAACAGTCAAAACTCTTGCACAAACTTAAAAGAGAAATTAGTATAATTAAGGGTCTTGTCTTACTAATAACACGTTATTGCGTGTGTTTAAATAGCATTCATACGTTCTCTTCATAACCATATTAATTACCATAATCTCTCTTAAACAAAATATAGTATTCTCATTCCATCAATATCAAACATGAAATCTCAAATTAGCAATATTATTATTCCAGCTCCTTTGGCATGCAGCAGAATAATACTAATGATAACAATGAAAAAGAAGTAGATTTTTTGAAGGGAGGCAAATATCTTTTGTTACCATCTTTACAATGGCGTCCTGTTCCTCCACCAACTCCGAACCTAGGAACCAATGCTCGTACTCAAATAACAAGCCAAGTTTCTCAAAGGAACTTTGAAGGTCGCAAAGAATTTGCTCCTCTTCCTCCTTGTAAAGAATACCTGCAAACTAAAATATCATTGGGCGTGGCTACTGATTGAATGTATATAGGTCTTCGCTTACCTATATATTGTTTTAACAATCTAACGATACCCTAAATTAAACAATGAAATTAATAATCTTGGAAGTAATATTGGTTCATTTTTTCCCATTGTAATCTTGTGTTTTTGCTCATATCTGGCATAACATGTTGGAAGAGTTGGGCTGGGTTGACTTGGGGTGATACAAGTATTTTTATTCTACTCTTATTTGTAATTATGTATTATTCAAGGTTGAAATTTATGTCAAAATTGATTTCGAGGAACTGCTAGCAAACGTATTTGACTCGAAAATGTCAAAGCACAATCTTTTCATACACAAGATTGACTTCTATGTCAAAATTGACTTCTAGCGTATATATTTATTAGAAATGACAAGTGATAAAAGAGCCCATATATTCATAATTTGTTCAATTTTTTGAAGTAATTAAATACACAACTTATTTTTTTCATATTTTAAAAAAATTTCTACTATTTGAAATAAACACAAAATCCTCATTCTCTCCCTATTCTCAGATACATAACTTTACGCGATGTATAGGGACGTTTGGGATGTATCTGGGTTTCACCAAATTTAAAGAATTTTTGTAATTTGGAAAAGAGTAGGGATAGAATGTAATATATTACTTTTAACTCTTAACATTTATGAGATTGGTATAAAGTTTCCTTTTGTTTAATTAAGCTTAAGTTGATTATTGACCCACTTACTTATTATCTTAGCCCTTTTCAGTCCAATTCATTTCAGCACATCAAAATTTAGGCTGATATCTAGCCGAAATTGATCTACGAGACATTTTATCAAAATATTTTTAAGAAAACATTTTTTTAAAATTTGATATGTTATATATAGACATAATAAAGTATGAGAAATAATGCTGTATACCTATTGTTCTCGAGAGTATTATCTCCGTATGGATTTTACATGTAAAAATTCCTTTCCATAAATAGGTCCAAAAATCATGACTCTTGTATATATCCCTCTCAAATTATCACTAAAATTTAAATTTACACAAGTTTTGGTTGCAACCAACCTAGAAGATAACCATTATAGCATCTTCCCCCCTCCTTTACAATACACTAGATGAAGAACCCGTCCGATCCATCAGGCACAACCTTAGAAAGCAAAATTAGGTGGCTGATCTACTAACAAAGAAGGCTTAAGGATGAACTAGGAGGAAGTTTTTGTGCAATGGACAGTTCCACCCTTGTTTGCCAAGACGTCTATCAAAGTAGACATGAAAAGAACTATTACTCGTTTTGCTACGCCTATGATCCCCCATTTGTTATAAATTGTAATAGTAATATCTATATTTTAAATAGACTTAGTGCTAGTAGCTAGTACTATGCCTATGACTCCCCTGAAATCTGAATTGTATGGATGCATATTATATATAAATAAGTAATATCTTTATTTTAACCCAAAATATATAAAAAAAAAACTACTCTATCTAGTTGTTGGAATCCTTACCATTAATATGAAACATCACCTAAACAGGTTGTTTAACTTCTTGTTGCTAGTTAACTCTCACAAGTTGAAAAAAAACTCTATGATAAGATCTTACTCTAACACACTCTTTATAATTGAGTCTTTTATTGTGAAACATAAACTTCTTTAGGAAAATTACCAATACATGTCAACCAAATCATCAGGATGAAGTTATCAATTCCTTGAATCAGTGGTTAGAAAGTAGGATCAAAGTTATTGTAGAGATTCAATGTTTACTGTATTTAAAATAAAATACTACATTTATTACATTAATTAAATTATAGTCTTGATTATTTTCTTGATGCAAAAATTAATAGTTGCATAACGTACATTTTTTTAGAGGTTTGAAAAAGGACTCGGACAATTGAACACAAAGTTGATGGAAAGATTATATTCTATTATGGGTTTTCAAATGTAGCCCAAATATCAATATGACTCGTCCAAAATTTTATGGGTCGGATAAAAGATAATTTAATAAGGCTAATGTTTGATACATATAACGATAACCCATTAAAAAAAAAAATATAACGATAACCCATTTAAAATAATCTCCAACTTATCTCAATTCCTATTCACAATTTAAACCGCTTTCTACCCTAATTCATTTATCATAAGATTAGAGAATATATTTTTTCTCACATAAATTCTGTATGAATTAAGTTATGCATGCCTTCTACTGCATAACGATTCCTCGTCCAGCACAAGTTTGTAGGAATTAAGTTATGTTGTATATGAAATAACTTGGTATGACTTTTATGATTTAACTTGTTGATTATAAAACTGAACTTTTGCCACGCTCGGCATAAGTTCTGTAGCCATTCAGTTATGCAATACGAGATATCTTGTTATGCGTTTTACGACATATATAACTTTTTACATCTTTTACATACGACATTTGTGGTATATTATGATATAAAAATATAAACTTATGTCGAGTAGAAAGTTATTTGTTATTTTGATGTCAGAGACATTTTCAGACACTTGTTTACTTAAAATGTTGAAGGAAAAAAAATCATAGACCGTCAAATTTGAAAGCCAAAATTAAAAACTATTCCAAAATAGATGTATATGTGTGAATGATCATTTTATTCTAACTTCTTCAATTTCTATTCCACCCATTTGACACCCTTATTAATTCTCTTGTTAGAGATTAAAGTTAAGAATTATCATTTTCTCCTCTTTCTTATTTGTGACTCATTCAATTCAATGAGTTTTATTTCTTAGTCATGAACCCGAATAATCAACAGTCAAAATCTTGCATAAACTCAAAAAGAGAAATTAGTATAATTAAGGGTCTTGTCTTACTAATAACACGTTATTGCATGAGTTTAAATAGCTCTCATATGTTCTCTTCATAACCATATTAATTAACCAAAATCTCTCTTAAACAAAACATATATCCTTCATAATATAGTATTCTCATAATCTCATTCCATCAAAACAAAACATGAAATCTCCTTTGGCATGCAGCAATATATTACTAATGATACTTCTTATAGTTCTAATCAGCATCACATCATATGAGGCTGCTCGAATTCTTAAATATAACAATGAAAAAGGAGAAGTGGATATTTTGAAGGGAGGAAAATATATTTTGTTACAATCTCTACAATGGCGTCCTGTTCACTCACCAACTCCGAATCCAGGCACCAATGTTCCTAATCAAATAACAAGCCAAGTGACTCAAAGGAACTTTGCAGGTCGCAAAGAGTACTTTGCTCATCCTCCTCCTTGTAATGAATACCCACATACTAAAATTGCATTTGGCGTGGCTACGAATTGAATATATAAGTCCTGACTTATCTATTATAATTTAACTAACTTCTTGAAAGTACTTCTAACTAACTTTCAATACTCTCTTTCTTTTTTCTAAATCTCTCAATACTCTCCCTCAAGCTAGATGGTACAAATATGTCTAAGACCCCTAGCTTGGATAGTAGATAGTCATGTTGAGACCTTTGGTTAGCATATCAGCTGGCTGATTTTGTGTTGACACATAAGTAATCTTGATCAGTCTTTGTTGAAGTTTTTCCCTGGTGAAATGACAATCAATCTCAATGTGCTTAGTACGTTCATGATAGACTGGATTAGAGGCCAATAGAATAGCAGACTTGCTGTCACTATACACTTGAACTGGTAACTGAACCTCAACCTTTAATTCTTTCAGCATTCCAACCAACCAAACTAACTCTGCCACAGTAGAAGCTAAACTCCTATACTCAGCTTCAGCTGAGCTTCTTGACACAAGGTTTGCTTCTTAGCTTTCCAAGACACCACAGACTCTCCAAGTTTAATCACATATCCAGTCACAGATTTCCTTGTAAGAGGACATGTTGCCCAATCTGCATCACAATAAGCTGTAATTTCATTACTACACTTGCTAGATAGAAGTATACCTTGACCTGGCTGTCTTTTAATGTATTTGACAACTCTAAGTGCTGCATCCATATGTGACTTCTTTGGTTGATGTAGGAACTGACTTAAAGTTTGAACACTAAACGAAATGTCTGGTCTGGTCATATTTAAATATAGCAGCTTCCCAATCAGTTTTTGATAGGCACTTTGATCTGCTAGAGGCTCATTCTGATTCTGTCCAGTTTGATCATCATATTGCTTTGATGTCAACTTTACATTTACATCCATAGGTGTTCCTGTAGTCTTTGCTCCTGATAAACCAACTTCAGAAATAAGTTGAAGTGCATACTTCCTTTGATGCATGACAACTCCACTGTTTGACCTTACAAACTCTATCCCAAGAAAGTATTTCAACTCTCCTAGATCTTTCATTTTAAAACTTTGTTGTAAGGACTTTTTTGTTTCCTCCACCAGCTTTAAACTACTTCCTGTTATTAAAATATCATCAACATAAACCAAGATAATTGTAGTCCCTTCAGTTGTCCTCCTTGTAAACAAGGAGTAATCATACTGACTTTGTTTGAAATGCAGCTTCTGTAGGCTTTCTGCAAACGGTTTGAAATGCAGCTTCTGGAGGCTTTCTGCAAACTTATGATTCCATTGTCTTGGTGCTTGTTTAAGCCCATACAATGATTTTTCCAATCTGCATACCTTATTCATATTCTCCCCCTGATTGGAAAACCCTTGTGGCAGAGACATATATATCTCATCTTCTAAATCACCATTTAGAAATGCATTATATACATCCATTTGATGTATATGCCAACTCTTGGACACAGCTAAGGCTAGAATGGTTCTTACTGTGACCATTTTTACTACAGGAGAAAAAGTTTCTTTATAATCTATGCCCTCTTTCTGATTATATCCCTTGGCTACCAGCCTTGCTTTATACCTTTCTACTTCTCCAGTTGACTTGTACTTAATCTTATAGATCCACCTACATCCAATAGCAACCTTCCCTTTAGGCAACTCAACTAGTTTCCAAGTGTTGTTATCTTGTAATGCTTGTATTTCAGCTTGCATTGCTTCAATCCACTTAGGATCTCTACTAGCATCAGCAAAGGAAGTAGGTTCAGTTAGCATAGAAGTTGCAGCAACAAACTCTTGGTAAGACTTAGATAAGTGACTGTATGAAACACACTCCTCTATAGGATACTTCACTTGTTTGCCCATATTTAAGGACACAAAATCTTTCATCCAAACTGGTGGATGAACTCCTCTGGTAGACCTTCTATTCACCACTGTCGGAGGATCATTAGATACACAATCCTGTCCTTGAACTATTTCCTCCACAGTATTCTGTTCAATATTATCAGTCAAGTCTCTGTTTAATTCTTTATCACGCTGAGTTTCTTGTACACACCTATGATTAACTTTGTTCTTGTCAATCATGTTATCATAGCCTAACCTCCATTCTACATTCAGCATATCATTATTCAAATGATTTACAAAAGGACCTTTATCATTTTTATCTAAAACAGTTAAGAATGGAAAGACCGATTCTCTGAATATCACATCTCTACTCACAAAGAAACTGTTGGAAGTCAAATCTAACAAGATATAACCCTTCTGAGTTTCTGAGTACCCCATATGTACTGCAGCTTTGGTCCTGGATGCTAGTTTATCAGTTTCAGTTAACACTTTAGCATAGCATAAACAACCTAATATTCTAAGATGGGATATCATTGGCTTAACACCATACATCCTTTCATATGGAGATTTACCTCCCAGAACTCTGCTAGGTATTCTGTTTATCAAGTAAGCAGCTGCAAGAACACACTGACCCCAAAACCTTATAGGAATATGGCCCTGAAACCTTAGAGCTCTAGTCACCTCTAATAGATGTCTATGCTTCCTTTCAGCTACTCCATTTTGCTGTGGAGTATAAGGACATGATCTCTGATGTATTATACCTCTTTCCTTAAACAAAGTAGCACATACAACATTCATAAATTCAGTTCCATTATCAGACCTTACCTTCCTTACCACTTTGTCAAATTGTGTCTTGACAAACTTCAAAAAATAATCTAAAGCTACACACACATCTGCTTTACTTTTTAACAGAAATAACCAACTCATTCTTGAGAAATCATCAACTACTGTAAGAAAAAATCTGTTACCATCAAAAGTTGCCTGTTTGTATGGACCCCATACATCCAAATGAATCAAATCAAAAATTTGACTACTTTTAATACTACTAACAGGAAACATATTTCTGGTTTGTTTTGCACAAGGACAAACAGTACACTCATTTAGCACTTTTTTTACTACGTCTGAATTAACAGGAAAAACTTTACTCAACATTTGTGCAGATCCATGTCCTAGCCTCTTGTGCCATACATTCAATTCCTTTTCTGATAACTGTTGTATCTCTAGCTTCTTTTCAGGTACAACAAATGACTGGTGCTTCAATTGCTCTTTTGACAAATTCCTTAGCAGTAGGTACAAACCATCCTCCTCTTTACCAACTTCCCTCACCTTGCCAGTGTAAAGCTCCTGAAACACACAAAAATGAGGAAAGAAAGTGACTGAGCAATTTAACTCCTTAGTCACCTTACTCACTGATAGCAAGTTGTACTTGAACTCTGGTATGTGATAAACATTTGTAATCACACTTCTTGGAGATATTTTACATAATCCTGTATGAGACACATATGACACTTCCCCAGTAGGTAAATATACAGGTTTTGGCTCTTTAACCTTAATAACAGAATCACTAGTAAGCATATCCAAATTTGACACCATATGATTAGATGCCCCAGTATCTACAATCCAGACCTGACTATTTTCAGAAACTAACAAGACTTTACCTGCAGTATTAGCCTGAGTTTCATGTGCATGGCTTGAATCTTCTGAATTTTGTCCACCTCCTTGACTCTGTTTCAGCATTTGGAGAATTTGACTATACTGATCTTTGGTGAAATTACACCCTTGTAATTGGTTTGAACATTCCTCTATATTACTCATATGATTTTTCACAGGTACATTAGTGTTACCTCCATAATTGAAAGAAACTCTACCAGACACATCCTCATAATCATCCTTCCTTGAGTTGTTAACATCATTTCCAACCATGTAAGCTCCAGTTCCTGTACTAGTATTCACTTTCCTTTTTGACTTGAAATCAGATGGATACCCAATTAGCTTATAACACTGATCCTTAGTGTGTCCCTTGCATCTGCAAAAATCACACACCACTTGAAAGTTCCTCTTGAACTTGTTAACACCTTGGGAACTAGAGCCTCCACCAGTTCTTGAGTACATTGCCAGAGGGTCCATTCCAGTACTACCCATAGAACTTAGGCCTATACTCGACCTACTTGAGGCCATCTTTTGACATTCATCGTTTACTACCATAGCATAGGCTTGATTTACTGTAGGAATAGGATTCATCAGCAAGATCTGACTTCTTGCTTGTCCAAATGACTCATTCAATCCCATCAGGAACTGATACAATTTCTGGCGATTTAGATGATCCACAAAACCTCTTGACTTTTCACAATTACATCCAGGAGGTGGTGCCAAAGTCTCCAATTCATCCCATAATGTTTTTAGCTTTGTAAAGTATACAGACACAGAATCTGTACCCTGTTGCAACATTGCAATATCTTTGTGTAGACTGAAGGTTCTTGATCCATCTAATTGATCAAACCTTTCTTTTAAGTCATTCCACACAGCTTGAGCTGATGATGCAAAAGCTACTCCTCCTAGCAAACTCTTTGACACAGAATTTAGAAGCCATGAGAGAACAATGGCATTCACCCTTTCCCACTGACCTCTTAATTCTGCACTTACATCTTCTTGCTTACAAGATCCATCTACCAAACCAATCTTGTTTCTTCCAAGTAGTGCCAATTTAATCGACCTACTCCACAAAGCATAGTTCTCAATTCCAGTAAGCTGGAATGAAATCAGATTAACCCCACTGATATCAGCAGGACTCAAGAACAGAGGATGACTATAATCAACCCCTTGACTCATTGACATAACTGGAATGGAACTTGGATTTCCAGAATTTCCCTCAACACTGCTGTGTCCAGTCGTAGTTTGATCCCAGTTACCCCTTGAGTCATGTTAACAATCTTCCTTCTTCTTCAAATTGAGTTGTGGAAACTTAACTCAGATTCTGATCTTCACACTTTCAAACAGAATACACAGACGAACACTTCTTCAGATTTTGATCTTCAGATGTAACACAGAGATGATTTCCTTCGATGTTTATAACCAGGCTTTGATACCATGAAGATATTCACTATGAATCATAAAAACAATAGAGTTGGAGAAGATGAAAGTGTATTTTTGATTTCATTCTTGAAGAAGTGATACAATGACTAAATTCTATGTATTTATATTCTACTTGACTAACTTACTTATCTAACAATTTGGTAACTACCTTCTAACTAACTTCTTGAAGTATTCCTAACTAACTCTCAATACTCTCCTTCTTTTAAACTATCTCATTATTAACAATCTAACGATAACTTAAATTAAACAAAGATATTAATAAACTTTTAAATGTATTGATAGAAATAATCTAGGACATATTGGTTCATTCTTTCAGAGAAACATTAATTTGTTTGACAAAAAGTTGTATTTGTACCCATTGTAATCTCGTGTTTTTGCTCATATGGGCCGACTTGGGGTGATACAAGTATTTTGAATTTTTTATTCTACTCTTCTTTTTTTGTAATTATGTATTATTCAAGATTGAAGTTTATATCAAAATTAATTTCAAGGAAATGCTAGCAACTTATTTGACACGAATATGTCAAAGCACAATCTTTTTATACGTACCTTGACTTCCGGTGTATATATTAGAGGTGACAAGTTGGCCCATAAAATTATAATTCGTTCAATCCGTTCAAGTTTAGGTTGATTATTGACACACTCTCATTTTAGTCCAATTCATTTAAGCGCATACATCAAAATTTAGGTTGATATCTAGCCTAAATTGATCCATGAGAAATCTTGTTAAAAGATTTTTTTTTTATTGGATATGTTATATATAGCCATAATAAAGTGTAGTAATAATTTTACTAGATACTACTCCCACTGTCCCAATCTATGTGGCACTTTTCGTTTTTCGAGAGTCAAACAATTTATGCTTGATCGATAATTAATGCATGGAATCTTCAATTTTTTTGAAATGAAATTTATATATTTATAAACTACGTAAAATATTAATAAGATGTATGAAAAATTTATGGTTAACTATATTTATTTAAAATAAAATATTACATTATTACAATATTTTATAATATTGATTACTTGCGAATCCACTTGGATACAATGTATCTAAAACATATTACACCTAATTTTGACCCCATGTATCGTGAGATACGCATAAAAATCTGGTAAGATTCATATATAATATTGCAAACTAGATTGTATCTAAGTAATTAAAACCTAAACTAGTAGGAATCTAAAACAAATTACTCCTAATTTTGACCCCATGTATCCCGAGATACATGTATCTGAACGCATCAAAATCTTATAAAATTCATAGTATTACAAACTAGAATGTATTTAATTCATTTATCAACTCAACTCATTTCAGTCCAAGTCATCTCAGCCCATCAAGATTGAGGTTTATATCTAGTTGGACTTCAAACCAAAATAAGTTAGGTTAAATTGGACAGCTCATGAACCAACTCAATTTTTAAGCCATTATAACTTAAATTGACATGTCAATTTAGTAACAAGTATTTGCACGGATTGGCCCTATTTAGTGGTGATTTTTATTTTTTGCTCTAAAATATGATGGTATATATTTAAGTTTTGCTCCTATTATTCATTTACTGAAAATTTATAGATCAAAGTATCCTAATTATGTGTGACTTAATTTGCTTTACATGGATTTAGTGAAGATTAATTTTGCGTCGTTCGACATGAATTCTATAGAAATTAACTTATGTGGCATAAGCTGTAGTATTTGTATGACCTAATTCACTCAACATAAATTTAGAGAATTTTTTTCCTTGCTCTCGTAGGTTTTAGATGAATCAATTATGTTTTTCACTCTATAACAACTTATGAGTTATGAAACTTAACTTTGGTCTAGCTTGCTCGACACAAGTTCCATAGAAATAATTTAAGTTATGGAATACAATATAATTTGCTTGTTATGTCGTTTACGTATTACTTGTGGATATTCTAAAACAAAATTTTTACTCACTCAACATAAATTATGTACGAATTAATTAAGTTATGCAGCATGAGATATTTTGTTATGCATTTTACGACATATTAATACTTGTGGAATCTGAAACTAAAATTTTGTCTAGCTCGATATAAGTTCTGTAAAAATTAAGTTATGCAGTACAACATAACTTGTTATGCCTTAGACATATATGACATAACGTGTGTATATATATATATATATTATATGATACGAAAATATAAACTTATGTTGAACAAAAGAATTATTTGTTGTTTCGGTGTCAGGAAAATTTTCGGCCATTTATTTTTCATTTCAAGTGCTGAAGGAAGAAAATTCAAACACCATCATATTTAAGGACAAAAATTAAAAAATACCCTATAATATCGACATTTGTTTGAATGACTCAGGTCATTTTAACTTCTTCAATTTCAATTCAACCCTATAGAGTAATATCATTTTGTTGTAATACCTCGTCTTGTATGTGACTCATTCAATTCAAAATAGTCAACAGTCAAAATTCTTGCATAAACTTAAAAGAAAACGTACGAGGGTCTCACTAACACGTTATGGCATGAGTTTAAATAGCACTCATATGTTCTCTTCATAACCATATTAATTGACATAATCTCTCTTAAACAAAATATATCCTTCATATAGTATTCTCATTCCATCAATAACAAACATGAAATCTCAAAATAGCAATATCATTATTCCAGCTCCTTTTGCATGCAGCAAAATAATACTTATGCTAATTCTTATATTCCTAATTAGCATCGCAACAAATGACGCTGCTCGAATTCTTAATGATAACAATGAAAAAGAAGTAGATTTTTTGAAGGGAGGCGGCAAATATCTTTTGTTACAATCTTTACAATGGCGTCCTGTTCCTTCACCAACTCCGAACCTAGGAACCAATGCTCGTACTCAAATAACAAGTCAAGTTTCTCAAAGGAACTTTGCAGG
Source organism: Solanum tuberosum (assembly GCF_000226075.1). Classification (NCBI taxonomy): domain Eukaryota; kingdom Viridiplantae; phylum Streptophyta; class Magnoliopsida; order Solanales; family Solanaceae; genus Solanum; species Solanum tuberosum. The sequence goes on along the minus strand of NW_006239060.1, from coordinate 557,898 downwards.
TCGCAAAGAATTTGCTCCTCTTCCTCCTTGTAAAGAATACCTGCAAACTAAAATTGCATTGGGTGTGGCTACTGATTGAATGTATATAGTTCTTGGCTTACCTATTGTATTAACAATCTAACGAAACCCTAAATTAAACAAAGAAATTAATAATCTAGGATATATTCGTTCATTTTTTCCCATTGTACGTAATCTTGTGTTTTTGCTCATATCTGGCATAACATGTTGGAAGAGTTGGGCTGGGTTGACTTGGGGTGATACAAGTATTTTTCTTCTACTTTTTTTTTTTTTTTTTTTTTTTTGTAATTATGTATTATTCAAGTTTGAAATTTATGTCAATATTGATTTCAAGGAACTGCTAGCAAACGTATTTGACTAGAAAATGTCAAAGCACAATCTTTTCATGCCTTGACTTCTAGCGTATATATTAGAAGTGATAAAGTTAGCCCATATATTCATAATTTGTTCAATTTTACTTAAATACACAACTTATTTTATCATGTTTTTAAAAAAAAATTACCATTTGAACAAAAATCCCCACTCTCTCCTATTCTCAAATACATAACTTTACCCGATGTATCGAGACGCTTGGGATGTATCTGGGTTTCACCAAATTTAAAGATTTTTTATAATTTGGAAGAGTAGGAATAGAATGTAACATATTACTTATTACTCTTAACATTATGAGATTCGTATAAAATTCCTTTTTGTTTAATTAACTTTGAGTTGATTATTATTGATCCACTTACTTATTATCTCAGTCTATTTCAGTCCAATTCATTCGAGCCCATCAAAATTTAGACTGATATCTAGAAGATAGCCACTATATAGCCCCTAAGGAGCTAACCATTATAGCATCTTTCCCTGTCCTTTACTATACACTTAGTTGAAGAACCCGTCCATAAGACACAACCTTAGGAAGCAAAATCAGGTGGTTGATCTACTAACAAAGGAAGACTTAAGGATGAACTACTCAGAGGAAGATTTTGTGTAATGGACAGTTCCACCTCTATTTGCCAAAACATTTATCGAAGCAGACATGGCAAGAACTATTACAGTTTTTCTAGAGTCCGGAGCTAAAAGAGCAAAAAAAATTGTCAAAAACTCCAAAAGGGCATATAAAAAAAAGAAAAACTAAAAGGGCAAAATCGCTCCTGACGAAGAGATTTCCCTCTGACACAATATTGATGATGTTACATGTGAATGTTTGAGTTACAATTAAAAAAATAAAATTGGAAGGGAAATTTCGCTGCCTTGTCAGCGATTTAAAAAAAATATTTTTTAATTTTAATAAATAGAAATAAAATATACAACAAAAACTGCTTATGAATAATACTTGATATATATGTTCTTTTGTGTTGCCAGTTGACTCTCTCAAGCTGAAAAAAACTTGTGAAGAGATCTGGCTCTTACACTCTCTTTATAGTTGAGCCTCTCATTGTGAAACATAAACTTTTTAGAAAAATTTCCAATTTCAACCAAATCATCAGGACCAAGTTATCAAGCCCTTGAAGTACCAATGGTTAAAAAGTTGGATCAAATAAGTTATTATAGAGATTCAATGTTTACTGTATATAAAATAAAATAAAATACTACATTTATTACATTAGTTTCTTAGTCTTGATTATTTTCTTGATGCAAAAATTAATAGTTGCATAACGCACATTTTTTAGAGATTTGAAAGAGGACTCACAATTGAACAAAAAGTTGATGGAAAGATTATATTCTATTCAGGGTGTCAATGGCTCGTACAAAATTTTTGGGTTGGATACAAGATAATGTAATAAGGGTAACGTTGGATCCATATAACCATAACCCATTTAAAATAATCTCCAACTTAGCTCAATTCCTGTTTGTAATTTAAACCGCTCATAAGCTTAGAGACCTTTTTTCCTCGCTCACATAAATTTTATATAAATTAAGTTATGTCTTTTACTGCATAACGATTTGTGAGTTTTGAAATTGAACTTTTGCCTCGTTAGGCACAAGTCTTGTAGGAATTAAGTTATGTTGTATGACTAACTTGGTATGTCTTTTATAATTTAACTTGTGGTTACAAAACTGAACTTTTGTCACACTCGACATTAATTCTGTAGCAATTAAGTTATACAATACAAGATATCTTGTTATTCATGCATTTTACGACATAAATACTTATGAGTTTTGAAATTGAACTTTTATCTTTTTCGACATAAGTTCTGTAAGAATTAAGTTATGCAGTACGACATAACTTGTTATGCCTTATACGTATGACATAACTTGTGGTATATTATGATATAAAAATATAAACTTCTGTCGAGTAAAAAGTTACTGTGTTTGTTATTTTGATGTCAGAGACATTTTCAGACACTTGGTTTTTTACTTAAAATGTAGAAGGAAAAAAAATTCACATACTATCATATTTGAGAGCAAAAATTAAAAATTATTCCAAAATAGATGTATATGTGTGAATGATCATTTTATTATAACTTCTTCAATTTCAATTCCACCCATTTGACACCCACCCCTTTTAATTCTCTTGTTAGAGATTAAAGTAAGAATTATCATTTTCTCCTCTTTCTTATTTGTGACTCATTCAATTCAATAATTCTTAGTCATGAACCCCAATATTAATCAACATTCAAAACTCTTGCATGAGGGTTTGTCTTACTAACACGTTATTGCATGAGTTTAAATAGCTCTCATATGTTCTCTTCATAACCATATTAATTAACCAAAATCTCTCTTAAACAAAACATATATCCTTCATAATATAGTATTCTCATAATCTCATTCCATCAAAACAAAACATGAAATCTCCTTTGGCATGCAGCAATATATTACTAATGATACTTCTTATAGTTCTAATCAGCATCACATCATATGAGGCTGCTCGAATTCTTAAATATAACAATGAAAAAGGAGAAGTGGATATTTTGAAGGGAGGGAAATATCTTTTGTTACAATCTCTACAATGGCGTCCTGTTGGTCCACCAACTTCGAATCCAGGCACCAATGTTCCTAATCAAATAACAAGCCAAGTGACTCAAAGAAACTTTGCAGGTCGCAAAGAGTACTTTGCTCATCCTCCTCCTTGTAATGAATACCCACATACTAAAATTGCATTTGGCGTGGCTACGGATTGAATATATAAGTCCTGACTTATCTATTATATTAACAATCTAACGATAACTTAAATTAAACAAAGATATTAATAAACTTTTAAATGTATTGATAGAAATAATCTAGGACATATTGGTTCATTCTTTCAGAGAAACATTAATTTGTTTGACAAAAAAATATATTTGTACCCATTGTAATCTCGTGTTTTTGCTCATATGGGCTGAATTGGGGTGATACAAGTATTTTGAATTTTTTTATTCTACTCTTCTTATTTTGTAATTATGTATTATTCAAGATTGAAATTTATATCAAAATTAATTTCAAGGAAATGCTAGCAACTTATTTGACACGAATATGACAAAGCACAATCTTTTTATACGTACCTTGACTTCCGGTATATATATTAGAGGTGACAAAGTTGGCCCATCCGTTCAAGTTTAGGTTGAATATTGACTAACTTTCATTTTAGTTCAATTCATTTAAGCGCATTCATCAAAATTTAGGTTGATATCTAGTCTAAATTAATTCATGAGAAATTTTGTTAAAAGTTTTTTTTGTTGGATATGTTATATATAGCCATTATAAAGTATAATAATAGTTTTACTAGATACTACTCCCTCTATCTCAATTTATGTGACGTTTTTCATTTTTCGAGAGTCAAACTATTTATGTTTAATCGATAATTTATGCATGGAATCTTCAAATTTTTTAAAATTAAATTTATATATTTATAAACTACGTAAAATATTTATAAGATGTATGAAAAATTTATAATTAACTATATTTATTTAAAATAAAATATTACATTATTACAATATTTTATAATATTGATTATTTTCTTGGCATTAATAGTTGTAGAAAGTACATTTTTTAGAGGTTTGAAAGAGGACTCCGACAATTGAACACAAAGTTGATAGGAAGATTATATTCTCTTAGGGGTGTCAAATATGGCTCAAATATCAACTCGACTCGTCCAAAATTTTATGATTTGAATACAAGATAATTTAATGAGGCTAACTTTTGACTCATATAATCATATAACTCATTCGAAAATAATCTCCAACATAGCCCAATAACCAATTTCTATTCACAATTAAAATTATTTTCTAACCTAATTCGTTCAACATAATTTTAGAGATGTTTTTCTCTCACTCACATAAGTTTTGTCTTAAATTATGTTATGCCTTTTACTACCTAACGACTTGTGAGTTATAAAATTTAACTTTTGCCTTGTTTAGCTCAAATTTCGTAGCAATTAAGTTATGTAGTATGACATAACTTGTTATGCCTTTTACGGTAAAACTTTCTGAAACTGAATTTTTGTCTCGCTCGACGTAAGTTTTGTAAGAATATTAAGTTAGGCAGTACGGAATATTTTGTTTAAGCGTTTTACGACATAAGTACTTGTGAATTTCGAAACTGAACTTTTGTGTCTCTCTACACAAGTTCTGTAATAATTAACAAGCTATGGAGTACTGATGAGTCTAAGATTTTGACTCATGTGAGGCCTTTTAGTTCAACAAATAGCGTCCTCAATGCCTATTTATGTTCTTATCTGATGATATTTTGATGTTTTGCAGCTATAAAGGCTAAAAGACAAGGCAAGGATGAATGTATGAGAAAAAGGTCAAAAACATTGAAAAGAGTGAAAACTCCCAGCTGAAGATTGCCTAATACAATGGACGGATCACCCAATGGGTTTGCACCTCGTCTAAAGTGACAGTTCACTTCTAAAAATATTCAAGGCATGTCAGCGAAGTAAAGTGCAAAAGGTGATTCGCCGAAGCAGTTGGGCGAGGTAAAAATCTCATCGCCTAAAGTGGCAGACGGCTAGACCAAACTGAAGGCTAAAATAGGTGAACAAGGTGGTCATCGGCGATTCGCCGAACTTGAAAGGCTGACTCAATCGAGTTCGCCAACTGAGATTCAAACACCTGAAGCATGAAGCCGGAAGCCATGAAAGGGTGAGCTGAAGAATAAGACGGTGATTCGCCGATCGAGTAGGTAAGCCCAACTAATGTCGTCGATCAGGTTGTGCATGGAATTTCGGACAAATTTTTGGGGAAATTATAAATATTCCAAATGAGAGAAAATGTATCTTAACACTTTTAGTTTTATCGTTTTATCTCTAGAAAATTAATTTTGGAATTTTTCTTGGTTTTGGGGTTTTGAACAATTTTGTAATTGACAATTGAGGGTTTAATTCAAAGTGGATGTTGAAGATTATTATTGATTATCAACACTTTGGTGACTGAAAATATAATTGGTATAATTTTTTTTTCTTTTTATGATGTTAGGCTAAAACTCCAATTCTAGGGGTGTGATTATGGAGTTGGGTGTTAACTAATTTAGTGGGCCTAGTGTCTTGATTTATTTTTCTGCTATTTATTCATGAATTTGAACTATTTAGCATGAGTTCAATTTATGGGCTAAGGTTGAAAACTCAAATCTAGTTTAGATCTTTGATTGATACTCTAAAGAAATTAATTGAAGTGGGTAAATAGCTTAATACTTGCAAATTAGATTTGATTACTGTAGTTTGCTCGAAAGAGAAATTGTAGTTTCGCTTCTAACTGTCAAGTCTGCTCGAAAGAGAGATTTCGTAAGATATTGGTATGATTTGTATTTTCACATTGATGAGACCGGAAGGAGATTCCGTGACACCTTAAAATCAAAAGAAGATTTGTGTCATTTATGATTACCTAGCCTAGCCATGATAGTCTAGCATTGTTGAGCAAGCATTTGCACCCCTATTTGAAGTTGATACTGACTCCCACACCGCTAGATCGTCTTTTACTTATTTAAACTCTGTTTTTAGTTGAATTGTGATAGTTGATCTCAAACTCTTCTCCTAAATTTGGTAAAAAAATCATTCACCGATTTGTTCTAATTGCTACAATGAGTTAGTTTGCATCTTAATTTCCTTATTGAATTCTTCGATTTAGATCACTCCTATGGGATTCGATCCCGACTCTATTGTTAGGTATTTATATTGCTAACAAACGCTTACTCATTTGATTATTTTAGTGAGTAATTTGAGCGTTATCAAGTATAACATAACTTGGGGTATATTATTGTATGAAAATATAAACTTATGTCAAACCCGAGTATTATTTCTTATATAAGTACCAAGCCTTTCTTTCTTGAAATTTAGACAGTATTCAACGAAAGGCGATATAAGGACCCAGGAAATGGTGAAGTACGTGAATCGACTCCCTCTTCGAGTCCAGACCTTTTAACATAAAATAAAGAATAAGGGACTAACTTCTTTCTTGACAAGGATCCTGAATAAATCGCACATGCTCCAAGGCCTTCACGGAATTAGGAGGCACACAAGTGGGTATACCAAGAGAAATGCGGGTTATAAGCAACGGGGTTCATCTTCAATTGATGTTTTCTTAACCTTTTGAAGACCTTGCGTAAATTTTCGATGTGGTCGGTTCTTTCTTTTGAAAAGACTGAATCTTCGTGGAAGAAGAAGAAGCGGTTCACCAGCCACTACATCTGTAGATCCACTATTTGCCAAAAACAAAAGATCGAGCTTACCTCATCTCAGTTCAATCTTCTCATGAACCTGAATCATTTGCTGAAGGGCGCAAGATTTTGACATCATAATCTTTTTTTATTTCATTATTTCACCGGGCTTAGACCATGTCGCCTCGAAAGGCATATGAGTGCGCCTCTCGTAGACGAATACCGACTCAGTCCGCTCCTACTTCGCGGGAGTCTAAGTTAATTTTTTGTTTTCTCCTCTTTCTTATTAGTTGTATTACCCTTCCTCGTATTGTATGTGACTCATTCAATTCAAAAAAAAATTTAGTGAACCCAAATAAGTCAACAGTCAAAACTCTTGCATAAACGTAAAAGAAAAGTATATATGAGGGTCTAGTCTTACTAACACGTTATTGCATGAGTTTAAATAGCACTCATATGTTATCTTCGTAACCATATTAACAAACATCTTTCTTAAGAAAACATATCCTTCATATAGTATTCTCATTTCATCAAAATCAAACATGAAATCTCAAAGTAGAATAATACTAATGCTACTTCTTATATTCCTAATTAGCATCACATCAAATGAAGCTGTTCGAATTCTTAACGATAACCATGAAAAAGAAGAAGTAGATTTTTTGAAGGGAGATAAATATCTTTTGTTACCATCTCTACAATGGAATTCTGTTCGTCCACCAACTCCGAACCCAGGCACCAATGCTCGTACTCAAATAACAAGCCAAGTTGCTGAAAGGAACTTTGCAGGTCGCAAAGAGTTTGCTCATCCTCCTCCTCCTCCTCCTCCTTATAACGAATATCCGCATACTAAAATTGCATTGGGCGTGGCTACTAATTGAATATATATAAGTCTTGGCTTACTTATTGTATTAACAATCTAACGATACCTTAAATTAAACAATAAATCAATAAGCTTTTAAATGTGTTGATAGCAATTATCTAGGAGATATTGGTTCATTCTTTTAGGGAAAGATAAATTTGTTTGACCAAAAAAAAATTAAATTTGTTCCCATTGTAATCTCATGTTTTTGCTCATATCTGGCATTACATGTGATACAAGTATTTTGATTCTACTTTTTTTTTTGTAATTATGTATTATTTAAGGTTGAAATTTATGTCAATATTGATTTCAAATTTGATTAATTATGATTTTTTATATGAATGTCAATGAACCGCTAGCAAACGTATTTGACACGAATATGTCAAAACACAATCTTTTCATACCTTGACTTCATATACTGTGCCATCGAGTAGTTACGTTGTTAATTTGTATTCAAAATGTTTTTACGAAAATTCCAAAGGAAAAAGAAAACCAAAATTAGATCGTAACAAACTAGATATTAGAAGAATCAGATCAATTTTTCTCTCATAAATTATGAGTCTGAGTCTTATTTGTGAGTGTGTTGCGACTTGCGACTCATCCTAATTATAATTTATGGATCTAGTACCTATTTTGATTAATCTCGTGAATGATTGACCCACGATACGATTATAAACGCAAGATGTTATTAAATAATGATCAAGCTTTCTTTTCAATCATTTACTTCGTTCGGGCTGAATTATATCCATACTTAAGTTAAGTTACTAAATCTAAAAAAATCAATACTTAGTGTATAAAATGTATACTTCCTCTCGGCTTAGATTTATTTGACAAATCAAGTTAGGATAAACAAATTGAAACATAGATTACTAAACATATCGTCTTTTATCTTCTTCTTCTTTTTGTGCTATGAGTATTTATTCTTATGCAGTTTCAATTTATTTATTTTAAATTTGATCAATGAAAATTTCAATTTTATTTGTGAAAGATAAAAGGTGATTTTTCTTTGTTGGATTTTTTTTAGTTATTGTGCTTAAAATAATCAATTTGTTACCTCATTAAGATTAGTAAGGTAAGGCCTAGCCCCTTGTTTGTACTGTTCTCTTTGAGATCCTTTTCATTTTATTAATAAAACTAGCCCTAGGCACACCTTGCCTAGCGGACAAAAAAAAAACAATTTGTGCCCAAAAAAATTGGACCAAATTAATATTTGTGGTTCACTCCCCTTTAAATTTTATTAATTGATGATATGAAGTTTTAAAGGTGGATATTGCTTTGCCATTATTCTCTTTTTTAAAATTTCCCATATAAATTTTTGTAATTGGTTAATATTTCTTTTTTGCTTCTTATTAAATTGTTTCTTTTCAGTTTTATAATATTTATGACGTTTCATTTTTTGAGAATCAAATTATATGAACTTTAATCAAAATGTTAGAAAAGAGCATCACCATGTTGATAGGTGCATTGCAATTTATACTATTCGTTTTTCATATATTCAAATTATCTTTCGAAAATAAATGAGAAAATGCGTGTAAAATTTTCCCAATAAATTACTACATTAAAAGAAGAATTATCAAACATTATTTTTATATATATTCTAAAAATGCTTGAAAAATTGTAGTTTAAGAAAATATAGTTTGATCTCTAAACAGTTTATGATAAAGCTCAATTTGAATCATCAGTCTGAAAAGATTTCACTAAAATAAAACTTAGAAGAGAGCTTTCATGCATGCATTTGTTTTGTTTTATTTTTAAAAAGTCTAATACATTACTAAGAAAAATATTATCCTTTAATTTTCAGATACCATTTTATACTTCAATATTTTAGAAGTCTTTAAAAAGTATCAAACTGATGCTACAAAATCAAAGAAGTTAAAGCAGGACGTTTTTTTAAAAAAAGAAACTCTCTAGAAATTTATTTTTGACATTGATTTTGGACCCACACTTAGCACGGACCAAATGACACTAGTATATTATATATAGGGATCATTGTGGAACTTATTTAAATAGATACGTCTAGATATATGTATCCTAGATAGATAGATAGAGTCAAAATTATGTGTACTTTGTTCTAAATACATTTTATCCAAAATAGATTTGAATGTATGTGCGATACATATATAGCAAAATTTCGTTCGCCACTCTCTCATGTATCTGGTATCCCAGATATATGTGAATCACTCCAGATATATGTATCTAGTGAGATTCGTTTGTATCTGGGATACATACGAATCTCGCTCGGCTCTCTCCCTATTTTTTTGTATCATCTGGTAGCAAAAATATATGTATCTAAATGTATTTTCTTCAATATATGGTAATAAACATAATATTTTAAAAAGTATAGGTAATAATAGTGTATATATATATATGATAGTAAAGTATGTCTGGTTATATAATTTTTCGTTATAATTGTATACCTACTTAGTTAAACATTTTTTTCTAAATCATTACTAATATCTTAAGATGACTCTCTAGTTAATGCGACTCATTCAATTCAAGAATTCTTTGCGAGCCCAAACAGTCAACGGTCAAGACTATTGCATAAACTTGAAAAGAAAAGTAGCAAGTCTTACATTTACCCCAAAAAAAAAAACAGCTTCAAGTCTTACTAACACGTTATTGCATGAGTTTAAATAGCCATCAAAAATTCAATTCATATCCATAATAACCAAAATCTCACACCTTTGTAAACAAAACAAGTCATACAGTGAGTCAATCATAAACAATTATCGATTGGATAGGTATATCAATCTATTCTAACTAGAAAATCGAAAAAAAATCATTCCCATTTTCTTTCTCATAATCAAACATGAAAACTCAAAGTAGCAATACTCCAGCTCCTTTTGAATACAGCTGCAGGATGATCATAATGCTACTGCTTATACTTCTAATTAGCATCACATCAAATGATGCTGCTCGAATTCTTAACGAAAAAAAAGAAGTAGATTTTTTGAAGGGAAATAATTACAAACATCTTTTGTTACAATCTCTCCAGTGGAATCAGGTTCCTACACCAACTCCAAACCCAGGCACTAACGCTCGTACTCAAATTACAAGCCAAGTTGGTCAAAGGAACTTTGCAGGTCGTAAAGAGTTTGCTCATCCTCATCCTCATATATCCTCCTCATAATGGATACCCGCAAACTAAAATTGCATTGGGCGTGACTCTGGATTGAATATATATAAGTCTTGGCTTATTATTATATTAACAATCTAACTATACATTTTCATGATAAGATAAAAATAACAAACAAATTTACATGTGTCGATAGTGACGTAGGATATATTCAGGAAACAGAGGAGATATATTGGTTCATTCTTTTAGGGTAAATTTAATTTGTTTGACAAATATAATTTGCTTCCATTGTAATCTCATTATTATTTTTTTGCCTCATATCTGGCATTACATGCCGAAAATTTTATACCGTACTTATGTATTGATCAAAGCTGAAATTTATGTCAATTTTTTTTTTAATCAAAACTATCTTGGACTATTTCTCAATTTGTGCAATCATCTAAAAAAAGAAATTTTTTTTGGGAAAAGTCGGCTATCGAAATTGAACCGATGACAAACTGAGCTAAGCGGGTTATCCTAGAGGCCATCACCATACTAATTCTCTCTGCATCGTTGCAATTTTATCAAATGTCCCGGAAGGTACTTATGTCAAATTTGATTATTCTCAATTTTTTTTTGTATGAATGTCAATGGAAGCGTTTGTTAAATGTATTTGATAAGAATATGTTAAAGCACAAGGTTTGCATACCTTGATTTTCAACTATTTAAATACACATAACGTGGCATCCATTTAGGGGTTAGTAATGAAAAATGACTATATATAAGTGCTAATAAATGAGTTCTTGATTTAGCATGAGTATATATCAAATGAGTTAGGAAAATTGGGGTCCAATTACAAGGTGGAAGGATCTGAGGTGTCAGGAGTAAAATTTCCATATCGTAATGTATAAGTTAACTTAGTAGAACCTTGAAAGATGATAAAATAGACAACAAGAAAGAAGTATATCAAAAAGATATAGTAATTTAACGTGGTTCAATTAATCAACATATATCCACAAAATAGGGAGAGAGGCAAGCAAGAAGGGGAGGGAACTGAGTGAGATTCGTTATGTATTTCAAATACGTGTGAATCATATTAGATATACACCAGATACATGTATTTGTATGTATTTGGTGTGATTTGCATGTATTTGGGATACCAGATACATAGGAAAGTGGCGAGCGAGATGAAAGAGATGCGAGGGAGGCAACCAAAATTTGTTATGTATCCAGATATATGTGAATCTACTTAATGTATGATGTATGCATCTAGAATAAATTATACCTAATTTGATCTCGTGCATGTATCTCGAGATACATGTATCTGGACATACCTGAATGTATCTGGGCACATCAAAATCTCATAAAATACATAATATTACAAACTAAATTAGCTCATAAACTAGTGAAAAATTTAGGCAAGAAAATTTCTTATACTAGTGATGACAACATTAAATGCATACCAAAATACAACAATTAATTACCTAAAAAGGCTCCAACACAGTCTATTAGCACGCTATTTCATAAACAAGTATATATCAAATACCTAATATTTTATTATTACTATATATAGAGTACAATTAGCTAGCATGTCCAATAAAATGTTTTCATATATTAAGTATATATATTGTATACTTACTATATCTAAATATATTACACAAAAGGTATCATTATATTATATAGTACTATATATAGCGTACAAACTTATTTACTATATATAGAATATACAAACTTTACAATTATACCCATAAATATTGTGTTATCATCTTTTCAATAATACTCATCAATTTGAATATATCATATACATTTTTAGTATTTTTGGCCTTTAAAAAAAGTTGCGAGAAAAAGTGGCAACACATGCTTAGAAACAGAAAGAACTTTGAAAAGCTTAAGTAAGGAAACAACAAACAAATAGTGAGAGGAGACTTTAAATGTGCATGCATATTTATAAAAACAAAGTTTGAAACAATCTATTTTTAGGAGATTAATTAAAAGGATATGGAAGAGTTTTAACGAGATATTATATTTATCTAAATTAGGTCGAAAATATTTTTTAAATATAGAAAAAATAACGGCTAAAAATAGACCTAGTTGAATTTTAAAATGCAAAAAGTATTACATAAATTGAAAGAAAAGTATATTTCAATATCTTTAAGAGGAAAATAATTTATTTTATTTTTAAAAAAAGGATAAATACTCACTAGTTTGATCGACAATATCAATATTCTTCCTTTATTTATCATTCCAATAAGGTGTAGACATGGTCATACTCATATATACATCACAATAAACATGAAATTATGACAAGGAAAGCAAAATATTATATATGACCAAGATTTTATGATAAGTGGAAACGATATAAATGTCTTGGACAATATCAAGAACTAATATCATTTTGGTTCATGTCTCTGTATGTATTTTGGTTGTTTTTTAACTGAGGAGAGAAAAGTTATATATATATACACTATAGTCTATAGATATAAACCATCGTGCAATAATAAGGAGCAAGTTAAGAAATCATTGTACCGAGAAAGGTCCTTGACCCGTAATAGTGCCTATTGACTGCATCATCATCATCATGCTAGCTAAAGCTGCTGCCTCAAATGCAAGAATCCCCTTAATATTACTAACTGGGAAGATGACTTAATTTCGTGTTTGAAAAATTCAAATTTTGTGTGTAGTCGTAGTTTGATGTATAATAGGAATAATTTTGGTCGAGCGGGGCTAATGCCTGAAGATACATGGGTAGTAATATCTAAGAATAAAGAAATAAAATATGTTATGAAGATTTGTATTGTATTTTGAGATTATTATGCCTTATATCTCAATCTAAAATAATCATGTTGTGAATTCTGATGCAACTTAGAACTAATATCATTTTGGTTTATGTCGTTGTATGTATTTTAGTTGTTTTTAAACTGAAAAATGTATGGATTAGATGTTTTTGCTGATAATTGACAATTAAGATGATTTGTTCTTTGTTTATGAGAAATTAAGATGACATATGGATCTACCTATTATTTTATTGGTTGTAGTAATGAGAAGAGGAAAGTTATATAAATACTATAGTCTATAGATATAAACCATTGTGCAGTAATGAAGAGAGGAAAGTTAAGAAACCATTGTGCCCAGAAAGGTCCTGGACCCTTCTGTAATAGTGCCACCTTACTACTATTTTTTTAATGATGTATTCTATTTAGATTTATTTAGGGAAGTGGACATTATTTGGGACAAACTGTTGGGAGAAGTATGCTTTTGTAGTCACCAAAGATACATTTATTCATTTGCACAAGGCCTCGTTAAGCAGTCCCTACTAGGATTGTTACAATTTGATTTTGAGTAAATTATTACATAATTTAGTGTTTAACAAATTCAAATTTTTGTGATCTTTATGTAGATGGATCGTAGTTGGATGTATAATATGACTAATTTTGGTGGAATGGGGCTAAGACCTGAATTTGTAGATGGTGTCACTGATTTTGTGGAGTATGCAAAGACACTAGAACATTTTCAACGTAATGGTGTGATTAAGTGTCCTCGTAATAAATGTCAATGTTTGAATTATGAAAAACCAGATATTGTTAAGGGCGAAGGATTCAAGATTTATGCAAATGAGTGAGATTGGTAAGAAGGCTAGAGCATCTACTAAGGGTGGTTCTCTACACACAAGTGGGGCTCAAAGTCAAGGAAGTGTGAGGAGGAAATTGGTATGTATCATTTTTCTGTAAGTTTTTATATATTTTTGGTATTAATATTTAATTACTCTGGATTATAACTTCATTAGTTCTATATGTAGGAAAAGGAACTAGGAAGACTGGTAACTCAGGCTGAGGCATTCAAGGCAACACACATAAGAAAGAAGAAAAATCTCGAAGATCCAGACATGTGGGTTGAGCCACGAGCTGAATTGACCTATGTAAGCCTCTAATTTAAACTAATAGTTACTTATTTTCTAAATTTATATTCTAATAATAATACCATTCAATTTAGAATCGATATCTTCAAGTTTTGGAGGATTTACGACAAACTTAACCAGAAGAAATTGAGGTATGCCACTTACCCAAGAACAGGCTGAAAGAATGTGGCTAGACTTGATTGGTGGGCCGAGTAGATATGGGTATGCCTATGGCATGCCGCAACAGACCTTTCGTGAATATCATTATGAGTTTGAAGGCCTAAGTAGTTCCTATGATGATGAATCGATGAAGAAAAATTTGGCTATGGAGCAAAAGATAGCTGAGCTATCTAGCCAAGTCAAAGACTCGCGGACTAGGGAAAGGCGGAGGGACATAGAGTATGCGGGTCTTAAGGCTCAATTAGATGCATTACTTGCTTCAGGAGGGATTCCCCGTTGTTCCAATGATGTCACTTTCCCTCCTCAACCCTCTCAGTCTCAACCTACTCGATATCCAATGTATAGTCAACAAAGAAATATGACATATGAGTCTAGTAGTGATGAAGAAGATGATGATCATGTGGCAAACACACTACCGCATTAGTGAAGTTTAGAGTTGTAATAGATAATCTAAGTTCTTTACTTTATGACTTTTTTATAGGACTTATTTGTTTTGTGAATGCATGATAACATTGAAATCCTATTATATAACTTATGGATTTTATGATTTTTCGTTCAATTTTGAATTACATTGAAGGTGAGTTGCATATTGAGTTGATAAGAGAATATTTAGTAAATGTGTTGTATTAGTTGATTGTTGGAAGCTCTTTGAGTTCATTTAGCTAATTAGAAAGGTATTGAATTAATATGACAGGTGATGAGCAGCTGCAAAAACAGTTACAAGCTATCGGTTTTTTTCCAGAAAAAGAAACCTCATGAGGTCTCTTCTTTGCATTTTATTTTCCAGAAATTTCATAAAAGAGATCTCATTGGGTCTCTTTTCTACATTTTATTTTTTAGAAATGCAGTACAGAAACCTCATGAGGTCTCTTTTCTGCAGTTTATTTTTTAGAAATGCAGTAAAGAGACTTCACGAGGTCTCTTTTTAGCAATTTCATTTTTTAGGCAATGAGATAAAGCGGCTTCGTGAGGTCTCTTTTTTTAAATTAAAAATAAATAATATAATAGTGACCTCATGAGGCCACCTTTATTAAAAATAAAACAAATGTAAATTATGAAATTGCGACCTAATGAGGTCTCTCTTTTAAAAAAATCAGAAAATTTATTGGTGACCACGTGAGGTCTTTGTTTGGCGACCTCATGAGGTCTCTACAAAAGAGTCACCTACATTATAGCGACAGAAAAGAGACCTCATGAGGTCTCTTTTTTTAGTCTCTTTTTACAGTTTTTTTAGTAGTGTAGTGTCTTGATTTGTTTTTCTGCTATTTATTCATGAATTTGAACTATTTAGCATGAATTCAATTTATGGGCTAAGGTTGAAAACTCAAATCTAGTTTAGATCTTTGATTGATACTCTAAAGAAATTAATTGAAGTGGGTAAATAGCTTAATACTTGCAAATTAGATTTGATTACTGTAGTTTGCTCGAAAGAGAAATTGTAGTTTCGCTTCTAACTGTCAAATCTTCTCGAAAGAGAGATTTCGTAAGATATTGGTATGATTTGTATTTTCACATTGATGAGACCAAAAGGATATTCCGTGACACCTTAAAATCAAAAGAAGATTTGTGATTACCTAGCCTATCCATGATAGTCTAGCATTGTTGAGCAAGCATTTGCACCCCTATTTGATGTGATACTGACTTCCACACCGCTAAATCGTCTTTTACTTATTTAAACTCTGTTTTTAGTTGAATTGTGATAGTTGATCTCAAACTCTTCTCTTAAATTTGGTAAAAGAATCATTCACCGATTTGTTATAATTGCTACAATGAGTTAGTTTGCATCTTAATTTCCTTATTGAATTCTTCGATTTAGATCACTCCTGTGGGATTCAATCCCAACTCTATTGTTAGGTATTTATATTGCTAACAAACTCTTACTCATTTGATTATTTTAGTGAGTAATTTGAGCGCTATCAAGTATAACATAACTTGGGGTATATTATTGTATGAAAATATAAACTTATGTCAAACCCGAGTATTATTTCTTATATAAGTACCAAGTCTTTCTTTCTCAAAATTTAGACAGTTTTCAGGGAAAGGCGATAAGGACCCAGGAAATGATGAACTACATGATTCGACTCCCTCTTCGAGTCCAGACCTTTTAACATAAAATAAAGAATAACGGACTAACTTCTTTCTTGACAAGATCCTGAATAAATCGCACATGCTCCAAGGACTTCACGGAATTAGGAGGCACACAAGTGGGTATACCAAAAGAAATGCAAGTTATAAGCAACGGGGTTCATCTTCAATTGATGTTTTCTTAACCTTTCGAAGACCTTGCGTAAATTTTCGATGTGGTCGATTCTTTCTTTTGAAAAGACTGAATCTTCGTGGAAGAAGAAGAAGCGGTTCACCAGCCACTACATCTGTAGATCCCACTATTTCCCAAAAACAAAAGATCGAGCTTACCTCATCTCAGTTCAATCTTCTCATGAACCTGAATCATTTGCTGAAGGGCGCAAGATTTTGACATCATAATCTTTTTTTATTTCATTTTTTCTCCAGGCTTAGACCATGTCGCCTTGAAAGGCATATGAGTGCGCCTCTCGTAGACGAATACCGACTCAGTCCGCTCCAGCGCTCCTACTTCGCGGGAGTCTAAGTTAATTTTTTGTTTTCTCCTCTTTCTTATTAGTTGTATTGCCCTTCCTCGTATTGTATGTGACTCATTCAATTCAAAAAAAATTAGTGAACCCAAATAGTCAACAGTCAAAACTCTTGCATAAACGTAAAAGAAAAACTATATATGAGGGTCTAGTCTTACTAACACGTTATTGCATGAGTTTAAATAGCACTCATATGTTCTCTTCGTAACCATATTAACAAACATCTTTCTTAAGAAAAACATATCCTTCATATAGTATTCTCATTTCATCAAAATCAAACATGAAATCTCAAAGTAGAATAATACTAATGCTACTTCTTATATTCCTAATTAGCATCACATCAAATGAAGCTGCTCGAATTCTTAACGATAACCATGAAAAAAAAGAAGTAAATTTTTTGAAGGGAGGTAAATATCTTTTGTTACCATCTATACAATGGAATTCTGTTCGTCCACCAACTCCGAACCCAGGCACCAATGCTCATACTCAAATAACAAGCCAAGTTGCTGAAAGGAACTTTGCAGGTCGCAAAGAGTTTGCTCATCCTCCTCCTCCTTATAACGAATATCCGCATACTAAAATTGCATTGGGCGTGGCTACTAATTGAATATATATAAAGTCTTGGCTTACTTATTGTATTAACAATCTAACGATACCTTAAATGAAACAAATAAATCAATAAGCTTTTAAATGTGTCGATAGCAATTATCTAGGAGATATTGGTTCATTCTTTTAGGGAAAGATAAATTTGTTTGACCAAAAAATACTAAATTTGTTCCCATTGTAATCTCATGTTTTTGCTCATATCTGGCATTACATGTAATACAAGTATTTTTATTCTACTTTTTTTTTTTTGTAATTATGTATTATTTAAGGTTGAAATTTATGTCAATATTGATTTCAAATTTGATTAATTATGATTGTTTATATGAATGTCAATGAACCGCTAGCAAACGTATTTGACCCGAATATGTCAAAACACAATCTTTTCATACCTTGACTTCATATATACTGTGCCATCGAGTAGTTACGTTGTTAATTTGTATTCAAAATGTTTTTACGAAAATTCCCAAGGAAAAAGAAAACCAAAATTAGATCGTGACAAACTAGGTATTAGAAGAATCAGATCAATTTTTCTCTCATAAACTATGAGTCTGAGTCTTATTTGTGAGTGTGTTGCGACTTGCGACTCATCCTAATTATAATTTATGGATCTAGTACCTATTTTGATTAATCTCGTGAATGATTGACCCACGATACGATTATAAACGCAAGATGTTATTAAATAATGATCAAGCTTTCATTTCAATCATTTACTTCGTTCGCGCTGAATTATATCCATACTTAAGTTAAGTTACTAAATCTAAAAAATTCAATACTTAGTGTATAAAATGTATACTTCCTCTCGGCTTCGATTTATTTGTCAAATCAAGTTAGGATAAACAAATTGAAACATAGATTACTAAACATATCGTCTTTTATCTTCTTCTTCTTTTTGTGCTATGAGTATTTATTCTTATGCAGTTTCAATTTATTCTTTTTAAGATTTGATCAATGAAAATTTCAATTTTATTTGTGAAAGATAAAAGGTGATTTTTTTTTGTAGGAATTTTTTTTAGTTATTGTGCTTAAAATAATCAATTTGTTACCTCATTAAGATTAGTAAGGTAAGGCCTAGCCCCCTTGCTTGTACTCTTCTCTTTGAGATCCTTTTCATTTTATTAATAAAACTAGCCCTAGGCACACCTTGCCTAGCGGACAAAAAAAAAACAATTTGTGCCCAAAAAAATTGGACCAAATTAATATTTGTGGTTCACTCCCTTTAAATTTTATTAATTGATGATATGAAGTTTTAAAGGTGGATATTGCTTTGCCATTATTCTCTTTTTTAAAATTCCCATATAAATTTTTGTAATTGGTTAATATTTCTTTTTTGCTTCTTATTAAATTGTTTCTTTTCAATTTTATAATATTTATGACTTTTCAGTTTTTGAGAATCAAATTATATGAACTTTAATCAAAATGTTAGAAAAGAGCATCACCATGTTGATAGGTGAATTGCAATTTATACTATTCATTTTCATATATTCAAATTATCTTTTGAAAATAAATGAGAAAATGCGTGTAAAATTTTCCCAATAAATTACTACGTTAAAAGAAGAATTATCAAACATTATTTTTATATATATTCTAAAAATGCTTGAAAAATTGTAGTTTAAGAAAATATAGTTTGATCTCTAAACAGTTTATGATAAAGCTCAATTTGAATCATCAGTCTGAAAAGATTTCACTAAAATAAAACTTAGAAGAGAGCTTTCATGCATGCATTTGTTTTGTTTTATTTTTAAAAAGTCTAATACATTACTAAGAAAAATATTATCCTTTAATTTTCAGATACCATTTTATACTTCAATATTTTAGAAGTCTTTAAAAAGTATCAAACTGATGCTACAAAATCAAAGAAGTTAAAGCAGGACGTTTTTTTAAAAAAAGAAACTCTCTAGAAATTTATTTTTGACATTGATTTTGGACCCACACTTAGCACGGACCAAATGACACTAGTATATTATATATAGGGATCATTGTGGAACTTATTTAAATAGATACGTCCAGATACATGTATCCCAGATAGATAGAGTCAAAATTATGTGTACTTTGTTCTAAATACATTTTTATCCAAATAGATTTGAATGTATGTGCGATACATATATAGCAAATTTCGTTCGCCACTCTCTCATGTATCTGGTATCCCAGATATATGTGAATCACTCCAGATAAATGTATCTAGTGAGATTCGTTTGTATCTGGGATACATACGAATCTCGCTCAGCTCTCTCTCTATTTTTGTGTATCATCTGGTAGCAAAAATATATGTATCTAAATGTATTTTCTTCAATATATTGTAAGATACATAATATTTTAAAAAGTATAGGTAATAATAGTATATATATGATAGTAAAGTATGTCTAGTTATATAATTTTTCGTTATAATTGTATACCTACTTAGTTAAACATTTTTTCTAAACCATTACTAATATCTTAAGATGACTCTCCTCTCTAGTTAATGCGACTCATTCAATTCATGAATTCTTTGCGAGCCCAAACAGTCAACGGTCAAGACTATTGCATAAACTTGAAAAGAAAAGTAGCAAGTCTTACATTTACCCATAAAAAAAAAAAAGTTTCAAGTCTTACTAACACGTTATTGCATGAGTTTAAATAGCCATCAAAAATTCAATTCATATCCATAATAACCAAAAGCTCACACCTTTGTAAACAAAACAAGTCATACAGTGTGTCAGTCATAAACAATTATCGATTGGATAGGTATATCAATCTATTCTAACTAGAAAATCGAAAAAAAATCATTCCCATTTTCTTTCTCATAATCAAACATGAAAACTCAAAGTAGCAATACTCCAGCTCCTTTTGAATACAGCTGCAGGATGATCATAATGCTACTGCTTATACTTCTAATTAGCATTACATCAAATGATGCAATTGCTCTTATGCTGACATATTGAATTATGCAATGACCCTCCAGTTATTTAATTTTGTTCTTCAATTTTTCAAACAACTTGTTAACATGATTTTTCTCACAATTGATTGAGACTTTTTTTTTTTTGGTTTTAACGTAAAATTGGCTTTTGGTGGCCAGCAAAAGTTATACGTACTTCTTCTGTTACAATTTATGTGACACATTTTATTTTCGAGAGTCAAACAATTTAAGTTTGATTGAGAATTTGCTCATGGAATCTTCTATTTTTTTAAAAATAAAATTTATATATTTGTAAACTACGTAAAAAGTACTATAAGGCACAATAATTAATAATCCAAAATATTTAAAAATATATATGAAAAATTTACGGTCAAAAATAGATTTATTTAAATCTCGAATTTCGAAATACATCACATAAATTGAGACGGAGGGAGTATATTATTATTCTTGATGCAGCAGATACTCAACGTAACAATTTTTTTCTAATGCTGCCTATACAGGATATGGTCCAAGATCTATTTAATAGATAATCTTTAAATGCTTTGCAAAATATAGCGGTCTATGTCACTCCTAATTGTTTTTATCACCAAAAATCGCATAGTTTTCATCTAAAAATTGACCTTTTTGTTCTTAAATAATTATTGCATGGTATTAATCTAAAATGGCGTTTTCATCACCAATTTTCCTTTTTTTTTATAAAGACAATAATTGCATGATTTTCATCTAATCCAACGTATTCTCAAATAACAATATAACTATCTCTAAGCCGAAGAAATATAGATGGCAATTCTATTTTAGAAAATGTTAAAACTTAATGAGAAAATGATCTTTCATGCACACTTAAAACTTAGTAAATAAATAAAAAAAATTGACTCAACTCAACAAATATTTCTTGTATTTTATTAATAAATTTAATTTTAACATCATATTATAATTAAAATAATAGACTTGAAGCATTTTTTCAAAGTGACCAGTGAAGTTGACCTGTCGATAAAGGCCTAGATATTTTTTGGAGCCTAATATACTATCTTGTTCCTCCTTTTATTATTTCTGCTCTGGAAAAAAGACTTTAGAAACTTTTTTCAAACTTGTAATGATGTTGTTGGTTTTAAAAAAAAAAAAATTATTTATTACACAAAAGAAAACTTGCCATTGTCATGGATAATCAATTTGGCATTGATGGAGCAACGTCAAAAATAATTGTGGGGGTACGTTTTTGTGGGTTTTTATCATTTAACAAGTCCATTTCATTACACTTAATGATAATTTGTCAGAATTGGCGGCTAATTAAATCATATTTGGCATAACTATAAAAAATAAATTGCTTAGAAAAAATGTCACAAATCTAGAAAGAACTAATTGACTCTTATGTTTATTATTAATTCTTTATTTGGAAAGCATACATTGACCAACATTGCAGCAAGCTAGAGTTTAGACTTATTCCATGGAAACTTGAATTCCATAGCCAATTCAAATTATATTGTTTCTTCCCTCATTGCCTCACAATTACTCGCTTTTACCAAAAAAGGCAGAGAAGATTCAACTAATTAATGGTGTCTTTTAACTTTGATTCACTCTTTACCAAATTCTCCATTATCGTCTCGAATCAAATTTTTATTACGACATGTTATGATTTCTTTTCCATTAGTAGGTTGATGGGGCGCATGTCCAACATACATATTTTGATTTTGTCGGTCCATAACTCGAAATAGGTGACCTTTAATCAATTCAGAGGGTCTTAACAAGAGAATTCAAAGAAACTAATTGCTGAGAATTCAGCATATATCAAACGAACATTTCATTTCAATATATACATAAATAAAGAGATGTTCTAATGAACCGTTTAATTGAACAAAATTATTAAACTAGAACAAAAATGTGATCATGGGTAAAAAGAAAACAAAAATTTGTACAAGATATTTTTGTTCTTAATTACTCTCAAAACTCAGAGGAAATATATATTAATAGTGATAACATGATATGAAACAAATCCATCATGAATATCAGCTTAGCAGATAACACAAGAATTTGGATCTTCTTCGACGCTTCGATGGTGATAATAAGCAGGAACAGGGGGTTGATAATGTTGATAAGGATGCTGATAGTGATACAACATAGGAGCTGGAAAAGCTTTCATTACTGGAGGAGCTTCTTCTTTCTTCTTATCGTCTCCTCCCTTTTTGTCATCCCCTTTTTTAGCATCTTCTTTTTTGCCGTCATCCTTTTTGGCCCCTTCATCTTTTTTGGCACCGTCGTCTTTCTTTTTCTCAGGCTCTTTTGCTGGTCCAACAGAGACTATATCAGTGTGACAAAGCTTCCTCAATTTGGAAACTAGTGAAACTGGATCTATGTTCCCTGTTATTGTTAATTTCTTCTCTTTTGAATCTATTGAAATTGATTCAACTCCTGCAACAAATTCACACCACAAAACCATCAAAATTCAGGATCTAGAAATTACTTCATCCTATCTCAATTTCACTGTCGTTTTAACTCAAAGTTGAAATTATTACAAAATCAATATAAAGAGCTAAAACAGCAGTGAAAATTGAACGGATAGAGTAGTAGTAAAAAGAAGAGTTTAATTCTACAATACCTTCAAGACCAGACACTTTTTTCATGGCCTTTTGCTTGATTTTCTCGTCGAAATACTCCAATTTCAGAATCACTTTCTGTAAAAGAAGAATCAAAGTTTCGAGTTTAAATTTTAGTTTTCCTTGAAAATCAGAATCCACGACAAGATAAAATTAGCTAAAATTGAGTGAAAAAAATAAAACAGATAAAAGCTAACCTTCATCTTTTTATATGCTGATAACTGGAGATCTGCTTTTGTTGGTGTATCTTAGAAAGTATCAGATGAAGAAGTGCTTATATTATTATTATTCCGTCTCCAAATAGAAGAGGAAGGAAGAGAATATTCAAAGGGATGAAATACAAATACAAAAAAGAGAAACTTGTTGAAGCTGGACAAGTGTAATGAATAATGAGCTTATTTAGTTGTTGTATTTATATGAGTGATATTTTTTTATAGGAAAAAGAGGGGATGTGAGGAAGAAGCAACGTAACTCATCAAGTCAAGTGACTCATTGGTCAATATGTTTTAAGTCATCAAATGTGGCTGCCTGCTTCTTTTACTTTTACCGTTTCACGTACGAAAATTATTAAACTATCTACATATTCCAATGCTGCACGAACGCGACGCAGAAGAAGATAGAAAGTAAATTAAAAAAATATTGATTTGCCCAAACTCGTAAACTATACATTAACTCCGCCCGCGGACGTGAATAAACAATAAACGGATCCCGCATCATTCATTTTCTCCTTTTATTTTCGAAATAAAATACTTTCCTTCTTGAATATACATTTCAATTCAAAACATTTCAGGGTGATTTGGCGGCCGGTTAGAATTATAAAGGTTTTAGTAATATTGGTTATAGTTATTCTATTTTTTAGCTTGCATTAATACATCAATTTTCTCCTAACTTATTCATGTACTATCTTCATGTACTTTTAATTGTCATAATTTTCTTTTTTAGAATTAAGTTATAAAAAACTTGACCAACATTTTACGATGTATTTTTCATCATATTGATATGCAAAAAATAGCAATTTATAGTATTTTTCGTATAGTTTTTAATATATAATTTTTTTTGTTTAAAATATCGAATTAGTGCAATCTAATTTAATTTTAAAAATTAGTCAAGTTGAGTTTCGAAAAGCGCAACACGACAAATAAAAGTGGACGGAGGGAGTATTAGTTACGCAAATTTTTAAATTGCAATCAAACATCATACTATACATGAATAACTTACTCTTTAACTAACTACCAAATGTGACGTTATATAACTTATACAAAACCTAATACATGAATAAGTTGTTTCCTTACTACTGTTAAACGACCCCTCACTTCTTTATAACATGGCCAAAAAAATATCCACATTATTAGTACTCTTTTCGTTTTAATTATGCTACTAAACTTTTTAATTTTTACATTAAAATAGAGGGAAATTTGTTGAGAAAGCAGAAGTGGTTCAAATTTATACGCTTGAAAATTCTTATGCGTAGAACACTAAAAAAACTACAATTGACAGTATTTGGCACATACCTAAAAGTAAAGGATGATATTCAATTTGCAATGGAGAAGCAAGACTTGTCCTTTGGTCAATTTCACACACCAACTTCTTACTTTTTTTGTCATCTCTATCCTTGTTTTCATTTCCTTTTAGCTTCCGCTGAAAGCTTAAATATACTACTAGGGTACTATTTTAATATTAACCTTTACTATATGAATTACCATTTTCAGAATATTTAATTTGGACAAAAATAAATAATTCGGAATATGCATCTGTATGAATTTTGAAACAATCTCTGGTAAGTGTTTAAGCTATACGACCGTCTTGACACGATCGATTTCTCTATTTTAGTTAATTAATGTAAAAAGAATACGCATTTTTTTATTGAAAATTTCCACTCAAAAAAATGTAGTGACTGAATCCGTGAGAAAAGTAAAAAAGTTCAATAGTTATTGCCCAGTATTTCAATGAATTATTTATTTTCCAACATGCATACATTTTTCTAGTGAGCTGATTTGGTGAAAATGAAATGAAAATTCATGTTTTATAATATAAATTTCTCGTGGAAAAAAATTATATTTCTAATTAAGACTAGCCTGTAATGTGGTATTTAAAAATCCTATTGTATTAGCAAAGTATGACTACATGTTGGTCTATTGAACATTTTAATATTAATTAAATTGTTATAGAATGTCCTAGGCTTATTATGCCTTTGTGAATATGTTGCAGAAAGGAATAAGGACTGCCCATTAGTGGTCTTTTAATTGGTGAGTTACTCCATTTTGGAGATAACTGCCGCATTACTCCATTTGTTGGAGTTAGTGTTATATTCAATTCCTTTCTTGCAACAGTCTTAGCCGTTGGTGCATTTGACCATTATTTCTCCATTTATCTTATTCTTTACTCCTCCATTATCCTTGTAACATATGTAACTCCTAAGGCCATTTATCTTCACTATTTACTACCCATTATCTTCCTATCAATTGGTAGGAAGACTTCCTCAACTATAAATAGTGATAGTCTTCATTTGGTTTGGGAGATACAACACACAAGAAAAATATAGAGTAAAAGAGTTAGTCAAATTAAAAAGAGAGTTTTTATTAGTTGAAGGGAGGTGTTCTCTTTTGTGGAGCTTTGGACTCAACTCTTGTCCAGAGTTGTTGAGTTATTCTTTGTGAAGGCTGTTGTATCCTGGAGGGGACAAGTCAAAGAGGACTACTGCTGGACCGGTGAAAAACATTTGCTGCAGTGGGCTTGAATCTCCTTAAAGAGAGCGAGATATCCGCGCCTCAGCCTGAAGAGATTTATTTCTTCATTTTTATTTTCAATTGTAATCTTGTATTTTTGTTATCTTGTAAGTTTTTCACTAACAGATGCTGCTCGAATTCTTAACGAAAAAAAAGAAGTAGATTTTTTGAAGGGAAATAATTACAAACATCTTTTGTTACAATCTCTCCAGTGGAATCAGGTTCCTACACCAACTCCAAACCCAGGCACTAACGCTCGTACTCAAATTACAAGCCAAGTTGGTCAAAGGAACTTTGCAGGTCGTAAAGAGTTTGCTCATCCTCATCCTCATATATCCTCCTCATAATGGATACCGCAAACTAAAATTGCATTGGGCGTGACTCTGGATTGAATATATATAAGTCTTGGCTTATTATTATATTAACAATCTAACTATACATTTTCATGATAAGATAAAAATAACAAACAAATTTACATGTGTCGATAGTGACGTAGGATATATTCAGGAAACAGAGGAGATATATTGGTTCATTCTTTTAGGGTAAATTTAATTTGTTTGACAAATATAATTTGCTTCCATTGTAATCTCATTATTTTTTTTGCCTCATATCTGGCATTACATGCTGAAAATGTTATACCGTACTTGTGTATTGATCAAAGCTGAAATTTATGTCAATTTTTTTTTAATCAAAACTATCTTGGACCATTTCAAAATTTGTGCAATCATCTAAAAAAAGAAAAAAAAATTTGGGAAAAGTCGGCTATCGAAATCGAACCGATGACAAACTGAGCTAAGCGGGTTATCCTAGAGGCCATCACCATACTAATTCTCTCTGCATCGTTGCAATTTTATCAAATGTCCCGGAAGGTACTTATGTCAAATTTGATTATTCTCAATTTTTTTTGTATGAATGTCAATGGAAGCGTTTGTTAAATGTATTTGATAAGAATATGTTAAAGCACAAGGTTTTCATACCTTGACTTTCAAATATTTAAATACACATAACGTGGCATCCATTTAGGGGTTAGTAATGAAAAATGACTATATATAAGTGCTAATAAATGAGTTCTTGATTTTAGCATGAGTATATATCAAATGAGTTAGGAAAATTGGGGTCCAATTATAAGGTGGAAGGATCTGAGGTGTTCGGAGTAAAATAACCATAGCGTAATGTATAAGTTAACATAGTAGAACCTTGAAAGATGATAAAACAGACAACACAAAAGAAATATATCAAAAAGATATAGTAGTTTAGCGTGGTTCAATTAATCAACATATATCCACAAAATAAGGAGAGAGGCAAGCAAGAAGGGGAGGGAGGTGAGTGAGATTCGTTATGTATTTCAAATACGTGTGAATCATATTAGATATACACCATATACATGTATTTGTATGTATTTGGTGTGATTTGCATGTATTTGGGATACCAGATACATAGGAAAGTGGCGAGCGAGATGAAAGAGATGCGAGGGAGGCAACCAAAATTTGTTATGTATCCAGATATATGTGAATCTACTTAATGTATGATGTATGTATCTAGAATAAATTATACCTAATTTGATCTCATGCATGTATCTCGAGATACATGTATCTGGACATACCTAAATGTATATGGGCACATCAAAATTTCATAAAATATATAATATTACAAACTAAACTAGTGAAAAATTTAGGCAAGAAAATTTCCTATACTAGTGATGACAACATTAAATGCATATCAAAATACAACAATTAATTACCTAAAAAGGCCCCAACACAGTCTATTAGCACGCTATTTCATAAACAAGTATATATCATATACCTAATATTTTATTATTACTATATATAGAGTACAATTAGCTAGCACGTCCAATAAAATGTTTTCATATATTAAGTATATATCTTGTATTCTTACTATATATAAATATATTACAAAAAAGGTATCATTATATTATATAGTACTATATATAGCGTACAAACTTATTTACTATATATAGAATATACAAACTTTACAATTATACCCATAAATATTGTGTTATCATCTTTTCAATAATACTCATCAATTTGAATATATCATATACATTTTTAGTATTTTTGGCCTTCAAAAAAAATGCGTGAAAGAGTGGCAACACATGCTTAGAAACAGAAAGAACTTTGAAAAGCTTAAGTAAGGAAACAACAAACAAATAGTGAGAGCAGACTTTAAATGTGCATGCATATATATATAAAAACAAAGTTTGAAAAAATCTATTTTTAGGAGATTGATTAAAAGGATATGGAAGAGTTTTAACGAGATATTATATTTATCTAAATTAGGTCAAAAATATTTTTAAAATATAGAAAAAATAACGGCTAAAAATAGACTTGGTTGAATTTTAAAATGCAAAAAGTATTACATAAATTGAAAGCAAAGTATATTTCCATATCTTTAAGAGGGAAATAATTTATTTTATTTTTAAAAAAAAGATAACACAAATGTGATATTCACTAGTTTGATCGACAATATCAATATTCTTCTTTTATTTATCATTCCAATAAGGTGTAGCCGTGTAGGCATGGTCATACTCATATATACATCACAATAAACATGAAATTATGACAAGGAAAGCAAAATATTATATATGACCAAGATTTTATGATAAGTGGAAACGATATAAATGTCATGGACAATCAAAGAAGGGCATTAATAGGAGGAGCAAAATAAATTTTACGACCAACAAAGTTTCTTCCTGTGACTTGATTTGTCATATATTTGTTACTCTTTGATGGAGGTGGAGGTGGACTCCAAATGGATTGATCATAAGCATTAGGTGACGGACTCCGAACAGGTCGATATTTCGACATGAAGTTCACTAGTCCATGAGATATTGTGGCTTCACTAGGGTTGATAATGATACTAGTAAAAACAAGTAGAAGAACAAATTGTGTTATACTACTAGAGTTGCTAGTGAACCTCATATTGTTTAATCGTGAATGAGTTTTATGGTAAGAATTGCATTTCATCAATTGTGTATTATGTCTTTATATATACATGAAATAGGACATTGATATGGAAGGAAATAAGGGACCAACAAGTCGAATATCAACAAACAAGAAAAAATAGTAATATGTATTAAAAGGAAGTTAGGGAGAGATGATTATAGCCCAAATAAGGGAAAATATGAAACAAATGAAGTATTTGATTTTAGTCCAAGGTAAAATAATCAAAGAAAAAATTTTCTTTGATAATAGTTCAACGGAATACGCTGTAAAGCTAAAAGTATATATATATATATGTTGACAAATAAATAACAAATATTAGTTAATTTTAATGTGACATGACATTCCATTAAAAGAGAAGAAAGATATATTTATATAAAAATAGAAATAACTAGGTGATATTAATATGGTTGAAATAAAAATAATATTATAAATCAAATTTTCAAATATGAATAACTGTCTTGGAAATTTATTAATTAAACACATGTTATCATATTGCAGATTTTGAGATAGCTCACATGATAGGTAGAAAAAATCAAAACATATCTTTATACTCTCTTTGTTCATCTCTATAGTGCATTGCTAGACAATCATGTGATTGAGCCTCGTTTGTAAATTTTAATATATCATTTTAAGGACAAATAAGAACAAGAAGATAGTGGTAATTAAATAATGTTGAAGGGTCAAAATTATTTTTAAATTATATAAAAAAGAAGAAAATTATATTCACTTTTTTTAAAGCCAACCCAAGGA
Organism: Solanum tuberosum; assembly: GCF_000226075.1. Lineage (NCBI taxonomy): Eukaryota > Viridiplantae > Streptophyta > Magnoliopsida > Solanales > Solanaceae > Solanum > Solanum tuberosum. Next base: position 528,192 of record NW_006239060.1, on the reverse strand, counting down.
CATTTGATTCATCAAAAATATTTAACGTATACTCTCTGACGAAAAATGCATAAACGAAACTATTTTCGATTGATAATTTGATCTAACAATATTCTTATCGGCAATAATTTGATCCACAAATATCCCTTTTATTAATTAATGAGTTAAAAATATATATTTTTCAAATAAATATATTATTATTTTTGTGTTTAAACACCTTTTGAAAAACAATTAAATAGTGCATGTAGTCCATTTGTTTTATTAAATAATAAAAAATTATTTATAGCTATAATATTATATTAAATTATTTTAATTTTTAAAAATAGTATTAAAATAACTATAATAGCACAAATAAATTATTAGGATTTGTCGAGGAAGTTGACAAAGAGAAGCCATAAGTATAACCAAAAACTTTTCGTTGTCGGAGAAGCACGAAAGAAGGCAGAAATTGTTTGACTGTCAAGAAAAATATTAAAATAAAATTTGTCAAAAAATAATAACTAAAATTAAATTTGTCCTACATACATTTATTTATCAATTTTGATAAATAAAAATAATCTGAAATATAAAACTTTTGACATCTATATTTATTTTATATTGTTGGATTAGTTTTGCTTAAGTATTTGCAAAGATATATTTTGCTAATAAAATAAATTAGAACCTTGGCCAAAGTTCAATTTCTTTCAAACGGGTCATATAAGAAGCAAACTAGCGAACCTAAATTATAGCTTTTGCTGCCTTAATTTTAAGGATAATTTACACCGATACAAATATTTTCATATGCAATTTAAATTTTAGAAAATATTTATCTTATTTTTATTCAAGAAATATTTAAAATAATAATTATAAAAAAAATAATCATTATTTTAATAAAAGTGTTATTAGTAATATATTTATTATATTATAATCTTATATATATGACTTATATTATCAATAAAAAAAAAATATAGTTATTATATTTTTAATTGTTACACTGAGATTAGAAAGAAAAAAAATATTTTCTATTTATTTATTTGTTAAAGTGATTTTTTTAAAAATAAATAAAAATGAATTCTTTAATGACAATACTTTTATTGAAACAAATAGTATGTTTAACAAGAAAAAATATTGCAATGATCAAACTATTAACACTGGAATATATTGAAACAAACTAATAACAATAAATATATTTTTGAACCAGATTCCTTATGAGGCATTTTTGATCTTTTATATCTATATATCTCAATATAAATAAATGTCACGAAATTCAAAACAATTTAAGTAGGACAAGTAAAAGAAACAAGAACATTACTAATGGTCCCTTTCCTCAATTGTCACATGGAAACCACCTTTCATTTTCGCCGTGAGGTATGAAATAAACACCGGTTCCACCCCTTTTTCCGTCACCGGAACCACCTTGAACCGCCGTAAAACACCAGCCACCACCCTCTTCATTTGCAAAAACGCCATTTCTTTCCCCAAACAAATCCTTGGCCCGGCCTGAAAAACAGGATATGTATACATGTCTTTAGTAACAAAATTCCAATTTCCAGTAACTTCATCCCTATCCAACCACCTTTCTGGTTTAAATTTGTCCCAATCTTTTCCCCATAATTTGTCTGCTCTCCCCATTGCGTAGGGATGATAACTTACTCTTGTCCCCTTTTTAACAAAAGTTCCATCTGGTAAAACATTGTCCTCTGTAGCTGTTTTTGAATCAATTGGTACTGGTGGGTAAAACCTCATGCTTTCGCAAAGTGAAGCGTGTGTGTATATCATCTCCTTAACTTCGTTGTATACTGGACTTTCGGATTTTGATTTGATTTCGTTGAGAATAGAGCTTTCTACCACTGGGTGTTCAGAGATTAACCAGAAGAACCAAGTTAATGCAGCTGATGTTGTGTCACGACCAGCTAATATGAAACTAATAACTATATCTGTAACGAAATCTTCGTCTGTATGGCCAACGCTTAAGAATCTGGATAATAGATCTACTGAATCGAGAGATGATTTTTCATTTAATTCTCTCTGTTTTTCTTTAACAAGCTGTTTTGCGAATTGACGAACTTCATCTACAGCGATTTTGAATTTCTTCTCAGTTCCGAAATTGAAATGTCTTTTGATTTTCCATAAAAAAGGTAAAATAGCATTGAATCTTTCACTGCTTAATTTAACAGCTTCTTCGAAAGCAACTGCGAATTTCGCTTGTGGTAGAGATGGCAATAAATAAGCAGGATCATATCCAAACGCAATTTTACAAATGTTATCGAAAGCAAACCTCTGTAATATATCTTGGAAATCAACAACTTTTTTCTCAGCAGCAGCAACCGCAAGAAATGGAATCAGACGTTCATTAAGTTCAGTATCGACGACAGTTTCAACGAATTTTCGTAGAGACTTCGTATTGAATTCATGACTAGCAACTTGTCGTTGGTACTTCCAAATTTCACCATCCACATTAAAAATACCATCACCAAGAAAATCAGCCATGGTTGATTTAAACACATGACCTTTTTGATAAATATGAAAATGAGTTTTGAGTATGTATTGAACATTGGATGGATTTGCAGTAAAGATTTGGCGAAAACCGAAAGGACGAATGAGAGTGAAAGTAAGATTGGTAGTTGTTTGAATTACATCAGAAGTCCATTGAATCCGACGATGTTTGTTTGCTAAAATTGAGAAATAGGAACCAATGATTGGATAAGATTTTGGGATTTTGGTTGATTTGGAATTGAAAAGATTAATGAAGAGGATTAAAAGGAATGGAAGAAGGCAAATGAGTAGAGAAGTAGAAAACTCTAAGTCTATTATCATGATCTTTGATTTTTTGGAGTTTGATTTGGTTTGAAATTTGTTGTGTGTTTGTATGTTTATGGATTATGAATAGAAGATAAGTGTAAAGATAGATGAACACTAGGCCACTAGATCATTTTATAAACTTTTGATTCGATTACATATTAATTGTTCACATTATTAAAAATATATTTTAAATTATTATTTTTAATTCAGATTAAACGAATTGTTGTTGTATTATATATATATATATATATATACATATATATATATATATA
>NW_006239060.1:503473-523090 GCF_000226075.1 Solanum tuberosum | reverse complement strand
ACTTCTCCACCATTGTTGAGACCTTGGTTCATATTGATCGTTACACTCTTTATTTTCTTTTATTTAAAGAAGGAGAAAAATTAACTCACAATTAAAGATTTGATTATGACTGATACGATGAAAATACTTTTCTTTTCATAAAACATTCTGGAAATGAGTATAAACAATAGGATAAAACCATAGATCATTGAAGAAGAGAAGAGTAGAGAAAACATTTCTCACTTTGTATTTCAATATCTTGATTACGTATATGTATAATAATTGTGCTTAGTATCATCAACTAAGAGGTGTTTGGATTGACTTAAAAGTTGTTCAAATATAGTTTTAAATCAGTTTTGACTTCTGAAAGTGTTTGACAAATATAAAAAATATTTTAAAATAAGTCAAAAATGACTTTAAATAAGTTTAAAATGACTTAAAATAAGTCAAAAACCAAAAGAAGGTTTCCCACTACTTTTTATTTTTTGACTTAAAAACTATTTTTTTAAGCCAATCCAAACGGGCCTAACTTAGCAAGTTCTAACTAACTATTGGACATTTCTAACTAATTAACAAATTACATAAAAATATTAATTAATTTGCCTGTGCTTTCTTCTTGATATCCATAATAGTTTTTTAGGTACTAAAAAATTATAAAAGAATAAATTAATAAATAAAAATTAGTCGGATTAGATTATGTCTGTCTTTTTAACTTATTTAAACATTATCTATTTTATTTCAAATAACTTTTAAATGAATCAATAATCTACTTATTTATTAACTCAATTCATTTTGAACTACCAAAATTTAACTCAACCCATTCATTTTCAATTACATGAAGAGATTACGTAAAGCAGTCAATTTTGATTAAAAATTACGACATAATTTGTTTTTACTTGCGCAGCACTTATAGACTATAGTAAACGAAGACAAAAATAGACTTGATAAACACAAATAAAGTTACTTTTTCCGTTCACTTTTGCTTTCTAAAATAAGTTTTTATTTTTACTTATTATTTTTACAATATCAATTTTTTTTAAATATTTTATCATGTTTTACCCTTAACATTAAATATTTTTTCTTCAAATTATTTAGCATGACTTAATACTAAACATTATTTAATAGATATAATTTGGTAAAATACATATATCAATAATTATTTTCTTAAAGGATGTGTCAAGTTAAACGGTGACAAATAAAAGTGAACGGAGAAAGTATATGATCAAATGCCCCCCTAATTTATGTTCATATTAAAAAGTTCAAGAGGGTGATAGAACCCCTATAAAATTAAAGTGTGTAGTTGAAAATTTGAATATAGGTTAGGAGATATTTGGTCATTTTCTCGAATAAAATATTAAAGGTCGAGAAGTTAACATTTTGATTTACTCCCATTCAAATTCAGTTATAATATCTATTTTTTAGAGAGATTCACACGGTATATTTGAAAAGATAGAATTATAACAAATCATTATCATATAATTTATATTTTTTATTAGAAAATAATTAAAACCGATAAGATGCATTTAAATATTGTTTTTCATATATAACAGAAGAAGATCAATTTTGTTTCTCATCTACCGGTCAGACAAATCACTTTTCCCGCAACCTTTTGTTTTTTGTTAGTCTTTCATTTTAATTTATTTGTATTTTCTTAATTTAAGAAAATAAAAAAATTCATAATTTTAAATTGAAAGTATGTAAATTTGGTAGCCTTAATTCTTAAACATGTTGAAAAATTAAAATTAAATTATTATTTTTAAAAAAAATAATCTATTTTAAGCAATCAACCAAATTGAAAAAGAGAGTAGATTATAAGACAACCTCTCGTCTTTTTTTAGTACTTTTATTTTTCAACATGAAAAAGTTGACTAACTAGCCAACATTGAATTTTGTAGTCACAATCGAAATGTTTTCTCGAAAAATAAATGGATTTCTAACTTCTTCTTTTTATGTTTGTTTGGTGAGTAAAAAATATATTCTGAAATTTCTTTTTAATGTTTAGTTGGTAAATGAAAAATATTTTTCAGAAAATATTTTTTATTTTTGGTTTGAGACTAAAAAATATTCTTTAGAAAAATAATTTATGATCCGAAAATCAACCTCGATAATTAATCTAGGATCCGACCCCGACACCTAAAGTAGGATAAGACGCCGATGACCGTTCCAAAATGCGAGCCTGAGATTTGACCCAAGACCTTACTCAAAATGATTATTTTTTCAATTTTTTTTTAAAAAAAATTGACAGGACCGGGTGGGGAGGTGAGGGTGGCATAAAAAGTGAAAATTTTAAAAATTTGAAATATTTTTTTAAAATAATTTTTTTCAAAAAGAAAATTGACGGAAATGGCCTGGATTGGAGGTAGTGCGGTGGTGTGGCGTAAAAAATGATTTTTTTTAAATTTGGAATATTTTTCAAAAAGAATTATTTCTTAATTTTTTTTTGACGGGAATGGCTTGGGTGGGGGTGGGGGGGNNNNTGGGGGGGAGGTAGGGGTGGGGGTGACGTAAAAAATGAAAAAAATTTAATTTGAAATATTTTCCAAAAATAATTTTTTTTAGAAAAAAATTGACGGGGATGATGAGGAAGGGGAGTGACCTGGGTGGGGGTGGCCTTGTTGAGGGGAGGGGGAGTGGCTTAAAAGTTAAAAAAAAATTGAAATATTTTTCAAAAGTAATTTTTTTTGAGGGGGGGTGGTAGGGATAAAAATATATTTGAAATTTAAAAATTTTAAATTTTTTTTTGAAGGGGAAGGGTCGGGTACGGGGTATGGTTAGTGTAAGAAAAAAAAATTAAAGAATGAAGTAGAGTTTTGGAAAATGTTTTCCTTAATTTTGATAAGGAAGTCATTTTCCTTAAATTTGAAGAAAATGAGTTGATTTGGAAAATATTATCCTCCATACCAAACACACCCAAAATTACCACTCCTTTGTTCCATTTCGGGTGTGTTTGGTATGGTCATTTTTCCCATATTTGGTTGGCTTAAATGTTTTCCAAATTAAATCATTTTCCTCAAAATTAAGGAAAATGACTTTCCTTCCAAAATTAAGGAAAACATTTTCCAAAACTGTACTTCATCGTTTATTTTTTTTCCTTACCCTATCCATACCTTGTACCTAACCTTCCATTTTAAAATTTCTTATTTTTTAAATTTCAAATATATTTTTATTCGTACCACCAAACCGTCCCCCTCCCTCAAACAAAACAAAACAAAAAATTTAAAAATTATTTTTGAAAAATGTTTCAAATTTTAAGATTTGTTTTACCTCACACAACCCCTACCACCCCTACTCCCTACCCCCACCAAAAAAATTGCTATTGAAAAATATTTCAAATTTAATTAATTTTTACGTCACTCCCTCTGCCACCCCTCCCCCTCCAACAAGCCACCTCCACTTAGGCCATTCCTGTCAAAATATTTTTAGAAAATATTTCAAATTTAAAAAAAAATCATTTTTTACGCCAACCTCACCATCTCTAAAAATAATAATTCATATTTAAAAAAAATCCATTCCCCCCCCCCGCCGCCACCCCACCCCAAGCCACCCCCATCAAAAATAAATTCACATTTTATAAAAAAAAATCATTTTTATGCCACCCCCACCTCCGCCCATCAAATTTTTTTTTTTCAAAAATATTGTTTTTGGAAAAAAATAATCCTGGGTCAGGTTCTGGGTCAAATCTCAGGGTCGAATTTTGGAACGGTCATCGGGGTCTTGTCTTAGTTTGGGTGTCGGGTCCCAGATCAATTATCGAGGTCAATTTTCAGATCAACAATTATTTTCCTAAAGAGTATTTTTTAGTCTCAAGCCAAAATAAAAGACATTTTCTGAAAAATATTTTTCATTCACTAACCAAACATTAAAAAATATTTTCTACTCACCAACCAAAAATGAGAAAATAAGTTAAATCCACTTGTTTTTCAATAAAACATTTTCCTTCCTACCAAACACACCCTTCATCTGACATCATTTTCTTTTTAGTCTATCTCAAAAAGAATGTCACTTTACTATAACTAGAAACAGTTTAATTTTAAAATTCTCATTTTACCTTTAATGAAATAATTTACCGCTACACAAATATTTAAGGATTGTTTTAAACCACAAATTTTAAAAGTTTTCTTTCTTTCTTAAAAAATATAGTAGCAAGTCAAATGATACCTTGTTTGGTGTACTTTTTCATGTTATGTATAGCTAATGCTTTTATTAGTTATACACTCTATTGTGTATTGGGGAGTGTATTACTAATATCATGAATTTCTAGGTATTAGTAATGCAAAGGTGAATGCATTCATTAGCATTTTAAAGACATAGATATCCCTCAAAACTCCTTTTACATCTTTTTCATCATAATTATGAATGATATTTTTGTAAATAAATATTTTTATACATTACATGTTATTTTTAATACATCAAATCAAACAGTGCATAAGAAATAATCTATATATAAATAACGTAAACATAACTAATACAAATATTACTAATACAAACATTATTTTTATACACCGTACCAAACATTGTTGTATGCTGAATTAGTTGACTTTGCGTGGGGCTTCATCTTTTCCTCTTCTTTTTTTGGATGTTTATTCTGTGCAATTTTTTTTATTTTTTTTTTGGAAATTCTCTATTTTTGTGTATTTGTTTTATTTTTTTAATTTGTTATATATTTAAAATTTATTAAAAATTATAATAATGATAATAATAATAACTTAAAATATCAAAAAAATTAATTGACTTTTGAAATTTTATTTATTCTACGTAAATTGAGATAAAACCATTAACATATGTTATGTAAATATCATGTTAAAGATAAAACCATTAACATGTGTTACGTAAATATTATGTTAAAATAGTATATATAGAATGACAACGTGTTCACTAATACCTATAATTTATATTTCAAGTTGAACATTTTTGGGGTGATAATAGATGTCATCAACTACTTCATATGTTATAGTGGATTAGTGGGTATTGCATGTGCTAACGGGCCCAATATCCGTTAGAGAAGGCCAAATCTGGATATTCAATAATATCATTTTCTTATATAACCTAAATAAGATGAAAATTTTATTTTTAAGCTAAATTAGATGAATGTTTAATTTTAAAAACACACGGCATAATTATGGAAATGCACACCTAAAAATATTTAACCTAAATAAGATGAATTTTTTTATTTTTAAGAATGAATAACTAAAACTTGCAAAGAAAATGTAAAAAACAAAAAAAATTAAATAAGGTGAAGGGTATTTTTATAAATAAACAACTTATTCTTAGAAATTATGCAATGAATATAAGTTTCAATATGACAAACCAAACAAGCAATAAAAACTAATCACAGCATAACTTATTCCAGTATAATGTTTCCCAGCATAACTAATCCCAATATAACTTGTATTCAAACCAAATGACCCCTAAGTTTATTATGCTAGAAAATGCCAAATATGGATATTCAATAATATCACTTCTTATATAAATAGTAAATAATAATACGGATTTTAAATTATTTTAAACAACAATCTATTATATATATATATATATATATATATAACACTAAAATACAGAATGTGATGCAACTAATTAAAGAGGGATCCATCCTTGCATCTATAAAAGGAGTGGAACTTCATAATAGAAAGGCATCTTAGAATACCTTTTCTTTAAAATGTTTAAGCGTGAGTGTGAGTAAAAACTTCTCCCGCCAGGGAGAAGTTATTTCTATATATGTTGTGAGATAAATCTAATATATATATATAACACTAAAATACAGAATGTGATACAGAATGTGATGCAACTAATTAAAGAGGGATACCCAACTTCCATGGCTCTTCCTTGTTATGGGGATTGATGTGCAATACGTAAATCTTTTATAAAGAAATATTTTTTCGCATCCTTTTTTGTTTGTTTATTTAAAGTTTTGATCTTTTTAAACTGAAAATGTTAAACACTCTAGAAAGAGGGAAAACATTTTTTAAAAGAGTGAAATGTCAAATACACATTCAAATTAAATATTTTACAGTTTTATATTAAATTATTAAAACGGTGAGAAACACACATAAATCATCATTCATAAGTTTAAACAACACACCTAAAATATATATGATGACGTGTATTATACTCCTCTTTTTTTAAAAAGAAAAAACTGCCACATGAATTGCCACGAGGAAAATAATTCTATCGTGGAAAAAGTTAAAATTAAAATAAAGAACGAATCAAATTAACTAATAAAAGAAGAAAATGAAGAAGGATGTTGATAAATATAAAAGAAGATGAAGGAGGAGAAGGAGGAAATTAAAGAAAGTATGCAATAGAAGTGAAAAAATAAAAGAAAAATGGTAGAGAAATTAATGATGATGAAGAAGTGGAGAGATTAGAGTTTAAAAATTAATTGAATTTTTTTTTAAAAAATGTATCAGCAAAAAAATGTAAAATTCAAGGTCAGATGCGCCTAAGTGTGTGTATACACTCACATTTGATCCAATCGAAATGCGTTTCTCAAATTAATGCATGATAATTTAGCTATAGTTATTACAATTTTAATAACATAACCTGCTTAGACATGAAACTCCAAAAAAAAAAATAAGTATATTTTTTATCATTCTAAATTGTAAATCCTATATCTTAAACCTTCAAACAAAATGAGATACTAAAATCCCCAAGTCCATTTCTAGAAATAATGAATTTTTAATAAATGGTAGTTGCACCTAAAATTTCGATGCCGACATTTCATATAGTTCTAGAGGAATTAAATAAAATTATCCTACTTAAATAGTACAACAATCATGAAGGGGTGACCTGATATATCTTGTCAAAAATGCTCAAGATTTAATATATACATATCAAAAATAATATTTAATCTATATACGTCTCATAATTTGCTATATATATATACATATACTATATTGTATGATTTTTCAATGAAGTTATTCAACTGACCACCTTTTATGAAATTAAATAATCTTTGAAATCAGTGGACACGGCGATGAGACAGACACCTTATTTGTAACTTATTAATTAGTAGAAATCTAGAAAGTCAATATTGGATAGTTATCTATAAACTCCATCCTAGGTAAGAAATTTCAATAGGAAAATACAGTTAATAAATCAAGATTAGGTAGGCAATTACGCAGGTCATTAAACCTTGGGATTAGTTTAAACAGAATTCAAAGTTTTGATGACTTAAAACACCATTTTTTTTTAATCTATAATTCTTTGTAGGGAAAAAAGACAAATATACCTCTGAACTATCGTAAATGGTATACAAATACCCTTTGTCATACTTTTGGGACATTGATGCCCCTGTCGTCCAAAACCTAGAGCATATATACCCTTTATACTAACGGACATACACGTGTCATAATCTTATCCAATGACCGACATTTATTAAATATCGGATCGGTGGATAAGATTACGCCACGTGTCCCTATTTAGTCTTCTGTTAGAGTGAAGGGCATATATGCTCTAGTTTTTGGACGGCAGGGACACCAATGTCCCAAAAGTATGATGGAAGATATCTACATACCATTTACGATAGTTCGGAGGTATATTTATCCTTTTTCCCCTTCTTTGTATATACTTAGATTAAGGTAGCATGAGGCAGTCAAAAAGAAAATGCAATGGATTAGTTTCATGATGACATGGGGAATTACTTTATGTTTGTGACTTTTTGACCATTTAGCCAATTGCCAAAAACCTTGATGGAAGCAATTACTAGTTGATCTTCAATATACACAAGTGACGTTGAAGCAGAAATTTAAATATTGAGCATTATAAGAGAAGAAATTTGAATTGAGTACTGGGTCTTGTTATCAGGATGAAGTCAGGATTTGAAATTTATTTATAAAAAAATCCTCATCTTTTTAATATAACAATCAAATTTCTCTTTGTTACAACGGTATTTCACTAGAACAACCTAGTTTTCTTCAGAATCAATTTGTCATATTATATTTTACTTTCTCTGTAAAAGTAATGTACCTATAACAGAAATGACATTCATTACCTTTTTGGAGAAATGTATAGTTAAGTTTCTTTTTTCTAATAACGCGATGCCTTGATCAACGTGTACACATCGCGACTATTTTACTAAATATATTTTACCTCCCACCAGAATAAATAGTTAGATACCAATAACTCTGTGCACCAAGACTTTTAGATTAGACTGATGAATAGTTAAGATTTTCACCAGCTAGTAGCCAGAATGTATTATCATATTGGCCTAGTATACAGCAGTTTTCTTTAGCTAAAATTGATACAATAACGCCAATATTTTCCTTAAGGGTCAGATTATATTCCTCCCACCCTAGTTGTATTATGGAGAATCATAAGATTAAACCTTGGCTAACAGCTAAGTCGTGCGGACTCTTCACTTTCAATGTCTCACTTGTGTCGGATTCTCCAAAAAAACACTCCTTTTGGAGAATCCGACACGCAGTCATTGACATTTTTGAAGAGTCTGAACGAACAACATAGGCTAAAAGAGGCAAAAACAAAGGAAAGAAACACAACAGAAAGGCAATCAGCAGTAGAAGCAAATTTGGAAGTCCTTTGAAGAACCTATCTGCATTTACAGTTGTGAAATCTGGCAACAAAGCCCAACCTTGAAAAAGATATACACACATTACACCAAAATCTCGCACCACACAATCACATTAACGACTAACAAAATTGTGAAAAAAGGACCCAAAACCAGGAAAACGAAACAAAAACAGAAGGATGAGCTGTAACTTTTCAACAAAACCAATTTAAGAGGACAAGAAGACCTGAAAAGCAGTACTTTAGACCAATTCTCGATCATCAAAACTATTTCTTTGGCGTCATGAGCTTCTCCTTTCCAACTATAAGCTGTAAATAATGATGCAGCTGGGCTTCTCACTACAGCTTCCATTATGGCATGCATCTCTTTGAAAGTCTCAGCCGGAAAATCTTCCCACAAAGGAGGTAAAAAATTAATCAAAGTAGAATAATAGGTACATATCCATAGATCATGAGGACATAAACATAAAACAACATCTTCAAGTGCAATAGGATGTAAAGTCCGAGGGCCATTTACAGTTGAAGCATCTATCTTAGCTCTTCATGTTTATCCAGCTATTGAACTATATTGAAAGTAAACATAGTAAGATGGCTTCAATCCAACTACAGGCTTCCAACTCTGCATTACTAGGAACCTCAGTTTTTGAGTAACAAATATAGTATTTGATTTCAAGTTTAATGAGTGTTACAATCTTATAAGAAGTCATTATTGAAAATATTATCACTAAATCCTTATCCCTCAGCATAACATTCGATAATAAATGTAGAAAAGAATCTTTGCACATCAAGATCAGGATTACTAGAATGTTGGTCATTTAAATAAAAGCTTACCTTGTCATTGTAAAACTTGAAATTTCAAAGTTTAGAGATAGTCATCTCTTGTCAAAATCGACTTTCCGTATTTCTTGCAGCTGATGAGCTATTTCCTGAATAAGCTGTATTCCTTCATGTCCATTCTGGAGCGAGTTAAAGGCATGCATGAGGAATTTACAGTCATCCTCAAGTGCTTGTAACCTCCCACTAAGCTCTGATATTTCATTTCCTATAGAAGCCCCATCAACTTCACCTCCAAGAGAGGAAAGCTTACTATGATTATTGTCTAAATGGTTTTTCTTTTCACTAACAATAGCATTTTCCACATCTAAAGCAGCAGGCTTGTCAATGGGACCGCCATTTGATTTAGAAAAATCATTGCGCGTGGATGAAGAAATCTCCTCCTCCTGTTGGGAATTAATACTTCCCCCATCATCACTTTGTTTCTTAACTTGATTATCAACATCTTTCTTTACCCTTTCTGAATATCCGTTACAAGGAACATTATCTGAGGCCTTTCTGCCAGAAATTTGAAAAAGCTTTTTCTCCAAGTTCTCCAGATGTTTTGAAATACATAGCTTTTCGTCCTCGAAGTTACATATTGAATCATTAAACTGTCTAGGTTTATCACAGATTTTGGTTACTCTAATAGTTTTCGAATCTGAACTGCCACTGAGCTTGTTTTCGACATGTTCTAAACTATGATTCCCATTTATTACATTTTCTTCTTTCAGGTTTTTGTTTTCCTTTTGTGGATCTTCTGCTGATAACTCATCTGGAATATTATTTTTATATTCTAATAACTCTTCTTCCAGATCTTGCAACTCTTTCTCCCTATCAGCAAGTTGATCATTAGCCCTTTCTAGTGCCTCCATGTCATACTCGGCTTGCTCTTCCATCATTCTTAAATACTGCAAGGCCTCCATATGAAGTGATGCCTTCTCCTCTTGCAACCTAGTGATCATGGCCATTGCCTGATTAGTGGCAATGGCTGATGCACTCCTTTCTTCCTCCAGTTCCTTGTATAGAGAATTTATGTATCTTTGATCATGTTCAATCTGTCGTTTCAACCTATCAACAATACTCTCGTCCTCAATATCACTGACGCTGAATCCATCTGCTGATTCATTACCAGAATCATCTCTCCCCGTGATGGTAGATGTTTGAATCACATGTACCCCGTCAGAGCTAGAAGCATCACTTCTTTGTCGGTCATCACTATGATCATGATTCCTAAGACTTGCAATTTGCGATTCATCCATCACAGAAGTAGAAAGTTGGGGAAGTGACTTCATACCTTCTCCAGCATTTACAGAAACACTAATTGCACTTGGTTCTCCAAGCATATCATGATTCCTAAGACTTGCAGTTTGCGATTCATCCATCACAGAAGTAGAAAGTTGGGGAAGTGACTTCATACCTTCTCCAGCATTTACAGAAACACTAATTGCACTTGGTTCTCCAAGCATATCATGATTCCTAAGACTTGCAGTTTGCGATTCATCCGTCACAGAAGTAGAAAGTTGTGGAAGCGACTTCATACCTTCTCCAGCATTTGCAGAATCACTAATTGCTTTTACTTCTCCAAGTCTATCATGATTCCTAAGACTTGCAGTTTGCGATTCATCCATCACAGAAGTAGAAAGTTGTGGAAGTGACTTCATACCTTCTCCAGCATTTGCAGAATCACTAATTGCTTTTACTTCTCCAAGTCTATCATGATTCCTAAGACTTGCAGTTTGCGATTCATCCATCACAGAAGTAGAAAGTTGTGGAAGTGACTTCATACCTTCTCCAGCATTTACAGAATCACTAATTGGTTTTGCTTCTCCAAGCCTATCATGATTATCCATCACAGAAGTAGAAAGTTGTGGAAGTGACTTCATACCTTCTCCAGCATTTGCAGAATCACTAATTGCTTTTGCTTCTCCAAGCCTATCATGATTCCTAAGACTTGCAGTTTGTGATTCATCCGTCACAGAAGTAGAAAGTTGTGGAAGTGACTTCATATCTTCTCCAGCATTTGCAGAATCACTAATTGTTTTTGCTTCTCCAAGCCTATCATGATTCCTAAGACTTGCAGTTTGCGATTCATCCGTCACAGAAGTAGAAAGTTGGGGAAGCGACTTCATACCTTCGCCAGCATTTGCAGAATCAGTAATTGCACTTGGTTCTCCAAGCCTATCTGATACTTTTCTCCGTCCATTACTCACAACAGATATATCAGCTTGATTTTTTTGGTTTGATATAGGTGGAGCACTTTCATCTAAATGAACTGGAGCTTTTGCATTATTCTTCTCAGTTAAGTTGCTTCCTTCATCATTTCCTTCCGTCAAATCTACAAAATCATTTTATAAAGACAAAGCAAATGAAAAATAGGAATTCAACTGCTTTTCTTGGTATAACTCTACAGGTAAATATAATTTGCATATACAGAACAAACAAGTGTATAAGACGCATCAATCAAAGAGAAAGATCAGCTCACCTGTCTCATGGATGTTAATACTGGATAAAGAAGGTGTCTTGGTCACTGATATGAGCTCCGAAAGTGCAGAGAGGTCTGAGATACGAGGGAGAAAAACATTGGACGTTATACTCTCTCGTGACGTGTGATGATCTTCTAAAGGGTTGGATGCCTGGGCAACATTATATGATGAAATGAACTCTGGCAATACAGAAGCACCGGTCTTAGGAGAAAGACTTTCCCAGTCAAGTTCTGCTAAGCCATGCCCTACAAACTCATCAGATGCCTGAAAGCTCACAGTTTTGCCCGAGCTGCCAGCCAGCTGCATTGGCCGATCCAGATGATAAGGCTTGGATTCAGAAGATTGGCGAGGCTGATCAGTTTCTAATTTCCGCGTTATACCTTTTCCATGTCGAACATTATCTTCCGATCTAGAATCATTTTTAACATGAGTAGCTGAATATCCATCCTCATCATCAGACATCTGGATTTCTGACTCAGAATCTGAAGTAATCTTCAACTCAGTATATCCAACATGTGATAAAGGATCAAGAGCAGAAGCCCTTGTCCTAGGTGACTCAGGCCCAGAAATTTTATCCCTGATCTTCTTAAAGCTATCACGTCGACTGAAACGGCTACGACCTGGTGCCCGTGGTAGAGGAGGCTTGACATTAGCCTTAGAAGCTCCAAAACCAACTGAAGTTAGCTGGAGCAATCTTTGAGCACTTGATCGAGCCCTCCATGTCTTCTGACAACAAGAACAGTTCCATGGGCCAGGAGAACTAGGTTTAAAACTCTTATTCCCCAATTTATCAATCATCAAGTTATCCGACTCTTTAATAAGTATATTCTCAGTAGCAAACGATACAAGACATTCTTCACACATAGCACGAACATCAGCAAGATTACCATGAATATGACAAAACACTTGAAATGATACATCCTCTTTATGGTTCCTACAAAGATGACTCCCATAACATCCACTTTTCTTATCACCAAGTATATGATTAAACCTCGAACACAACATACACGGTGTTTGCAACTCATAGTAACTCGCAAATTTAGCAATGAAATACGCCAATGCAGCATCTAGAAACAACAAAAACATCAAGAACCATTCACATACCGCAGAAGACAAGACTGTCATAAATCCCCGCGGATTTCTCTGTTTACCAGATGAAATCCCTCCGGCAGCCATTGCCCCACACAATAAATTTTAGTCCCCCAAATCACATTAGCATTTCCAGTACACCAAACCAATGAGCACTTGTTAATCGCACTAGTCAATCACCCAAACAACAACAATTGCAACTAATTGGGGTTGGTTATATGAATCTTCTAATCAATATCAACAATTTAACAACACACCCTGAAAACCCAAAAAACCATAAAACAAAATCAATAATGCCCCACAAATGTAAAAATTAAAATTGACCCATGAAAGAACAAACGAAAACATAAAACCCCAGAAAATTAAAATTGACATTAATTTCAAGAATGAAATTTCAAGATCATACCTTTTGATGAAATCGAAAGATGCAAATTTCAAGATTAATAAATAAAAACCACCACCACAATCATCATCATCATCATCGTCATTATGATTAATTATTCGAAAAACTGAATTTTTTTTTGAAAATTTAGAAAGAATTTCTTTGGTTCCAAAGGATGACTGACCGTTGGAACCAACAGAAATTCAGATTCCTACTCGTCTGCATAAAACAAGACACAATGCTTCGATGACTTCTCTATCCTTGAAATTCTGCATTTCTTCCCTTTAAAATAAAATATAAAAAAAATACTCACAACTTCTAATTATTTTATTTTCCTGTTTGATTAATTTCTTTTTCCCTTTTGTGGTTTGCAATAAAGCTGTCTTGACTAATATTTTCTATAATTTTAAAAGATAAATATTGATAACGACTAATCTAACATTATATTGGTTGATTTTAAATTATTGGTGTATTACTTGTAACATTTATACCTTCAACAACTCGGAGAAGAAACAATAATGTAACAAGATAATCACATGGTCTTTTAATTTTGGTAGGTTTAAAATAGTTTTTCAATGTATTTATGTAGTTTAAATTTTTTAAGTTTTTCAAAAAATATTTAATAACCTATGACGATTAGATTTAGTCGGAACTACAAAAATATTTTAATCAAAAACATTAGTAAAGTCTCATAAAATACTAAAAATTGTACTTAGATACCATAAATGAATAAAAAATGTAGCTGAAATGCATATCTTCACTTCCAATCAAATCTTTCTTTTTCTTCTAAAAATTGACGATAAAAGTTTGATAAATATTTGACAACGATTAAACATCTCACTTTTACCTAATTTAAAGGAACAAAACTGCTCATGAGTATATTTAATAGATTATCTTTAATGTACCTCAAGTTTAAGGGGTAGTTTTGACATTTTCTCATAATGCAACTCTTCAAGAAATAAAACTAGGAAATATATATATATATATATATATATATTGATTTACTTAATTAAATTATAAATAAGATGCATCAAAATGAAGATTGTATCGAAAGCTTACACTTGATCACGTTGGGGTACACTTTGGACATATTCTTGGAGTACAATTATTAAACTGTGTACTAATGCCGCTGGTTTTCGATACGTGCAAGCATTTTGCATTTTCAAGCATTTCGTTGAAGAATATATATATAAAATAATGAGTTAATTTGATTACTTCATCTCTAGGTTTAAGATAGTTTTTTGTTTTACATCGTGATATTCAATATTTATATTGGGGTTCAATTAAAATTAAATTACATTGCGTAAAACATTATTTAAGGGGAAATCAAATTTTTAATAAGATTTTTTTATATTTAGAATTCAAAATCTCGAAATAAGGATGAAGGGATCACAATAGTGAAGATTATTAGTGGTGAAAAGACAGCTAATAATACAAGGAACAGGCACAGCCCACAGGTGCATACACTTTTAAAAAAACTAATAATACACGTAAATCTCTTTTAGTACCAATCGCATAGTGTGTTTTTTTTCCTCGTGGCATTTGAAATTCGTATTGAAGTGAAACTAATTTGAATTTGCGTTATGTAGAGCCTCATTTAAAAGGAAGTGTTCTTTATCAAGAATTTTAAATCTCTTTTAGTACCAATCGCATAGTGTGTTTTTTTTCCTCGTGGCATTTGAAATTCGTATTGAAGTGAAACTAATTTGAATTTGCGTTATGTAGAGCCTCATTTAAAAGGAAGTGTTCTTTATCAAGAATTTTAAATCTCTTTTAGTACCAATCGCATAGTGTGTTTTTTTTCCTCGTGGCATTTGAAATTCGTATTGAAGTGAAACTAATTTGAATTTGCGTTATGTAGAGCCTCATTTAAAAGGAAGTGTTCTTTATCAAGAATTTTTTTATACTTAAATTCAGACCTCGATCTCTAATTAAGGGAAGAACAACCTATTGCATTTTGCACTATATTAGTTAGTTAAAGCATAGAAAACAATGATTGACATAGTGAGTTTTCCATTTTTCTCCTATTAATTATGAAGTGAATGAATTAAAAACTTAAGATTTTCAAGAATTTCTACCTTTTTCTCAAAGTAATTAAATTGAGGGTACATTAGGGATTTTTTTTTGTTTTTTCTTGATTTGTCAAAATGGACAAGTAACTAGGGACAGCTAAAAAAAAAATGGACAAGTAATTAAGGACAGAGGAAGTATGTTTCAATTATTTAGACTCCCAAACACCAACAGGAACAACAATGGAGCTCTTTTTAACATCTAGGTCTCTAGATGTTTGAACTTGACAATACCATTTGGTAGTTTTCCACTAATTTGCCCCTCCAATCTCAGATAGCGTAAGCAACTCATGTTCCCAATTTTGTTTGTCATAGTGGCATGTTGATATACTCTTTGAGGCATGACTACAACCAACACTAGCAATAATTTGAAGTCAAGATAAGCCATTTGAGATAATATGCAAGGATCTTTTGTGAAACAGAAAAGTGCACGATGCTTCTTAGGCTTAGGATTTGAACGGAAGAACTCATTCATGACATTATCAGAGTAGAATGTATTCCTTCGCATCATAGCTATATTGTCGGGATCACCAAACACATTGTGCTCAGTGTGAAAGAAGTTACTTTCCTTTCCCAATTCGACGCACAAACTATGAAACAAGTCATGTATGCGACAACTTGAAATTCTTCCATCATATGCCCCTCTAACAACTCGAATCAAGTTTCTAGAAACCAAATCATTTTGGACATCCTCCGCCAATCTTCAGCCTCTCTCCCATTACAACTATTTACAACTATCAACTAATCAGAAATCCACATATTTTTCAAATCAGAAGCACGAATTTCATGGTCCTCGGGGTAAAGGCCAAAATACAAGAAACATGGCCTTAATGCAATAGGCAAATCATTGTAATTAGAGCTAATACCTTCGCACAGCCATCTTGAATTTTATGACCCATATTCTCAAGTACTCTCTTTTTTTATGCCAAGGAAACCCGTAGTCGCTATTCTTTGGATGCGCACATAGTAAAAACCTCGCTCATATGCAATAGCTTGCAAACCACCCAAAAGAGGTAACTCTCAAGTACTCTGTTCCATGCATGTTCTGTTCTTTCTCTTGCCCTTAACATGGATGCAGTCACCACAATAGCTAGTGGTATACCGTATACCTCCACATCTCCCAACTATACTTCTACCAATATTTACCAAGTCAGGTGAAGCATTAGCCCAATTATTATTATTATTATCAAAGATAAAGGTTTTCTTGATAAAGAGTTCAAACTTTTCTTTGAATCTAGGGGTTGCAACATGTCGAGCGAGAAATACCTACTAAGATAATTTTGTTAGGAAACTAACTAAAGTAGATGCCTAGTAATTTAGAAATAAAGCTCTACTATTTTTCACTAATTTGGTATTAACTTTTCTTCCATAATATTAATGGTTAATTAATGTCATATTACGATAAGCTTTTATAAGCTTCTATGAACCCTAAATAGAGTATAAACACTCATGGAGTCATTTGGTAGATGGTCTGGGGTGAGAAATATAGGGTTTAAATTCTACATATATAAATAATATTTCTATCACATTTAGTAGCTGGTTAAAAGGTAAAATATTTTGTATAAAATTTATATAATTTAGTTTGCCGTTAGAAACAACATAATTAATAGATATATAAGTTATGAGAGAATATATATACTTCCTCTAGTCCGTGAATTTTTAATAGATGTATAAGTTATTATTTTTCACTATTATTTTTTATTATTATTCTCAAAATATTCTATTAGAAAATTAAAATCTCATTAAATGAAGGATAAACATGGGAAAAACTATGGAAAAAAATCTCAACAATTCATTAGATATATACTAGAGTGAATATTATTTTATTCAAGATAAAATGTGGAATAAATAATACATGTACAAACTAATACATATATTACTATTATTTGCAACAAAAGTGATGAAAAATAAATCAACCACAAACAACATTTGAAGAAATAAGAAAACAATATGGATGCAATTTTGTTCCTTCCTTGATTCTTGTCTTTGAATTATCTCCGTATTTTAAGGGTCGTTAGCCGCGTATTTCTCGAACATACCATGATGATTAGAACTTGATCTTCATAATTTGTACTTGATGTTCATGAAATGATTATTCTAACATATCTTGATCTCTTTATGAATATCCCAAAAGATATATGAATTTATTTATTGAATATTCGAGATTTCAATCTCTTTATGAATACCCAAGAATGTGCGAGATATTCGAGAGTCTCTCTAAAGAAATATATTACCCTTTATTAGACATGAACTAAGATTTATGTAAAGTAGCCTTACAAAATTATAACCGAAACTGAATACATTTTATAAAAGTGGGCAAACTACATAAATTCCATTAGTTTAGGTCTTAATTACCAAGATTTCCGATAGTTTCAAATATTACTTCCTCTACCATATTTCGTGCTTAGGATACATGAGTTTGAATCCGTGAGATACATATATTTGCTGAATTTTAAAATCGAGATACATATTTTATTTATTTAAATTAATTGGTTGTAATGAATTTCCTTAATTAGAGGAGCTATTGAGGATTTTCAAAATACATGGACAATTAATTCTAAAAATTTAAATTAAATTAAATCCCTTAATATAATTAAGGCAAAAATCAAGGATTATAGCTATGTTTAATTAATTTCATTTCATTATATTATTAATTAAAGACAAAAACATGTATATCTTGGTCATGTAATTTGATTAGTTTCATATTATTACTCTTAAAATAATAAATTCATTGATTTGATGTATCTATTATCAAAATGTGGATCCGGCTCCCCTCCATTTCGTCAAGTGCACCTCTAGATGAGAGACATGTGTCTTATTTAAAGTTTAAAGGTCAAGATTATATTATATTAACAAATATCATAATTATAGTTAAGTCAACTAATTTTAGAAAACTACTCTCCAAATTTGGTAAGATTTACAATATATTCCATACAAAATTGGATATTTATTAATATCTTTTTTTTTACCCTCCCTAGGAGCTCCCACCCTTTTTGCTTCCTTGGTGACTTGAACTCACAACCTTCGGGTTGGAAGTGAGGGGTGCTTACCATCCGAGCAACTCCCTCTCGTCATTAATATAATTAATTTCATCTTATATTTTTATACTTAAATATTAAATTGTATGATGTTTAAGGTGAAAATCAAATAAATAATATTTTGTACTAGTAAACTTTATTCTTGAAATATTATACTAAGTTGAGAAACAAAAAGAAAAGTAAAGAATTATCAATGTTGAAAAAAAACATAAAATAAAAGAACACAAAACAAAAAAAATAAAAAGACAAGAGATTTTAAGAATTAAACGATACCAAAATTATTTCAAGGAGAAAATGTGGCTATTGTACGTTTGAAGGGAAAACATATACTTTTTAAAAAAAAAATTCTTTTATCTTTTTTTTTTTGAAATAAAAGAAAACATTGTTTGAAATGTAAATGTTTTTGAAGATTATTATTTATCACATTAAATATAAACGTTTCATGTTCTACAATTTTAATATTGAAATATAAAAATATAAGATGAAATTAATGATATTAATAAATATCAAATTTTGTATGAAATATATTGTAATTTTTACCAAATTTAGAGAGTAGTTTTCTAAAATTAGTTGATCGAACTATGATTATGATATTTGTTAATATAGTATAATCTTGATCTTTAAACTTTAAATAAGACACATGACTCTCATCTAGAGGTGCACTTAACGAAATGGAGGGAAGGGGTAATGGAGGGGAGCCAAATCCTCAAAATGTAATGTACCCAACCAACTAAACACTTAATTAGATACATGAATAAAGTACATTCATATGTGTCACATATGTATCTAGTATTAATTTCATGCATCTATTTATATGATCTAATATTAATTTCATGTATCTGTTTATATGATCTAATATTATTTCATGTAGTATCATTTATATGTACAATTTGATGTATCAAGTATCAATGTCATACATTTATCCTAAAACATGTATCTCAGATAAATATGAAAATAGTTAGATACATTGTAATAACACAATAAATATATATGATATATTAAGATACATGATAGAAAACCATATACATATGACAAGACTCAGATACATGACAAAACAAATTGTGTCAATTACATGCGTAAATTTCCACTAATACGTAAATCTCCAATTTATTCATTAGATACACACACACTTAATAAGATACACTAATAAAAACTAGATACATATAATCGTATCTCAATAATATATCAGATACATCAATAATGTGTGATATACCGTGAGTTTACGGTATTTCTAATAC
>NW_006239060.1:502439-503373 GCF_000226075.1 Solanum tuberosum | reverse complement strand
GCTGATAATCAAGTCACTTGGGACAGAGCAGTCATGGGAGCAGTGGAGATCGATTTTTGCCTGCATGCTGCTGACAGAAATTCACGAGAGGGCTTTCAGGACCTCCACTACTTACCCCTTCCCATGTCTGATTTTTCATTTGTGCAGGGACTCTGGAGTGCCGATCTGGCATTGTGACAAGTTAGTCCACCCTACAGGGACATTGGACATCGGCCTTATTCGAGATGAGGCAAATGTGGCAGCACCTCGCAGAGAGCCCCAGATTGAGGTACCTCCCTTGGGTACCAATCTTGCAGACATAGTAAGGCAGGCACATGACGGTGACCCCATTATCCCAGATCACGCCGACACTGTCCTGGGCTCTTCTTCTCAGGCAGCTAGTATGGCTCCTAGTTCTTCCCGGTCCACACCACAATTAGGAGCTATTGTCGTCCCATTAGCCAGAGTACAGAAGTTAGAGGCTCAGATGGCCACACTGTTGCATCACATCCAGCCATGGATGCAGAAGTCGATAGCTGAGTCCGAGGCGAGGATGGAGCGCAGGATGGAGGGGATGATGAAACGGAAGGTCCAAGCTGTTAATAAGAGGCTTGATGCCTTTGAGTTGAGAGTTCTCGAGCGATCAGCCCCAACTATAGATCTATTTGCTTTACAGGCTGATTTAGCCAGTCTCCGGAGTTGCAGGGGCATCGAGCTCTGCCCCAGTTGCAGAGGTTCAACCTGTTTTGAGGGACGTGTTGAGCACCTCTGATGGTGCGGAGAGATTGTTAGAGAGCACTACTGCGGGTGCTATGATTGCTGATGTGGGCACTTCTGAGGATGCCCCCACTGTTGGCCCAGCGGGTTCCGGGAAACCGGACCCCCCTGCTTGTTGATGATTCGCCGGCGCTTTGCGCCACAGGTTTGCTTCACCCATTCCATTTTCTTTTAATGT
>NW_006239060.1:487477-493887 GCF_000226075.1 Solanum tuberosum | reverse complement strand
TCTTTGAGTCTATGGCAATGAATTTTCTTGTGTTGCAACAGACCTATTTTCTAGTAGTGTGTGATACTATCTAATAGGCTAGTGTCGACTGGTGCGAAGTAATAACTAAGCCAAACATCGATTATGATGTCTAATATGAGGTAAAGGTAAGGGTTAGTAAATTATACACACGTAGCCGGATCAAGGTGCGGGGTGAAATTCTTTAGATGTCGGATCAAGGATTTAGAGATACCTAACTTATCACTTTGCATGTAATACACTAGGAAAGTATTGCGGTTACTAGAATTACTGCGTTATGAGCTTGTGGTGAACACGGATACCCTAGTTAATTCTCTCATCTTGATAAAAACCGAAATTAACTTTTGTTTATTGATTACTTACTGAACTCTTACAATTTGTTTCACAAATCCCCCCTTTTATTTCTTGTTTCTGGAAGTACTTTGGCTAATTGAATATAATTGTTGGTTAAAGTAAAATCTAAACCATTTTCCTCGTGGGATCGACCCCAACCTACAAGTTGGATTCTTTACTTGATAACGATCGCTTATACTTCTTTAGGGAGGTGTAATTCGAGCGTATCAATGTGTCAAATACATGTGTAAATCTTTGCTTATTAAAACTTTCTGAATACGTTCATGGTTGGTCAGGACATCTCATCGCGGCGGTGTTTGCTTCACTTTTTGATTCATCGGTGTTGCTCACTGTGCCTAGATCTGACGGGAGAAGTGACACGAAGTTTCTTGGTTGATCTATATATAGTATACAAGGTATGCAACCAATACTATGGTCAAATGTCCAGTTTAATAAATTTATTGGGCTTGAAATCAGAAAAAAAAAATGGTGGATTTGTGGGAAATTGATTCGAGAGTTTGAAAATTGACTCTTAAAGGGAAAAGGAAGAGGAAAAAAATTAGAGTTTGAGTTTTACCCTAACTCATACTCTTTGAAGGAAATATATTTGTTTTTAATTAAAACACTAATTTTGGAGTTTAAAGGTAAAGATGATTAATCAATCCTAGTTTTAAGGAATATGAATATTTTATTGTATCTTCAATAATATATGATACTCCCTCCGTCTCATTTTATATGTCACATTTTTATTTTGCACTTGCATTAAGAAATGATGTAACTTTATCCTTCTACCTTATTTAATGTTTTCTTAAGTCAACTTTATAATAAATGATGAGTACATTTTCAAGATTAATTAACTAATCTATCAAGGTTATAATAGGCAAAATATGATAATTTATGCATAAATTTTATAAAATGACAAGTATTGTGGTCCAACTATTTATAAAAAATGATGACATATAAAATGGGACAGAGGGAATATAAAATATTAAAAATGGTAATATATGTGATTGTTTAAAAGTAGAACTAAAATTAGTATATATTGTAGTAATGTATGTCTAATAAAATAATTTATAAAATTTCAAATTGAATACGTCCCACAAATTTTCAATATCTACGCGCTAGCGCTAATGCGAGCCTAAAGTGATATAGAGATTCTTCCTAACCAATATAGTACACATATTCCTCGCAACTAATTCTCCTACGTCTTTCTTTTTCATGTGATGTATACATATTTTCGTTTTTGCCTTTTTATTTGATTAAAATCCATTATCCTAACCTCCATTTTCGCCTTATTGATTAGCCTTGCCTTCCCTTTAAGCAGGGAGGGACTGAGAATTTTCTGAATGCATCATCACGCCGCCATATCCTTCAAACCTTCATCCAATGGCTTGTTCTCTCTCAATCCAGGAATCTTCCAAAACCCTAGTTTTGTAATTGGCCCATTCAGAAACAAGCTTCGTTATTCCATTCTTAATTGCAGAGGCATTGAAATTCCCCTTCCTAAACTCCCCCCACGCATTAATTCTGTCAACAATGGCTCCACAAGTATCGCCGCTGCTGTCAAAGATGTTGATATTGCTACTCTTGGGAATCTCTGTGTCGATATTGTTCTCAATGTACCGGAATTACCTCCTAAGCCTTTAGAACAACGAAAGGCTTATATGGAACAGTTGTCCAAATCCCCTCCCGATAAGGTTCGTCTTTTTTTATTGAACTACAGATTGATTATAGAATATTGTGTTCTTGTTATTTCTTTTTTCAACTTTTTTCTCGTTATGGTTATTTATTGGTGTTTGTTTATACAGAGAATAGTTTTCTGGGTTTTGCAAATTTATTGGGTGCTAGTGCAGAAACCAAGTGCTCCTTCAGTTTCATTTATAGGCAGTTAATACAGTGCACAATTAAACTATTTGTAGTCCTATTTACCCCAAAAGCACAAAAAGACTTGGCTACGAATAGTTGATGTTAATGTGAGTTATATATATCATAGTAGTGATAGTTGAAGAAAATACTGAAGTAATAGTTGAAAATTATAATTTGATAGATAAAATATACATCAAAGTTTTAAATCGATTTATGTTAGAAATGTCGACATCTTGGATGTGTTGAAAGAAAAAGAGTGTAATAGTAGAAACTAGAAAGTCCTTAAAACCCTAAAGAAAAACAAGAAAAGGCAAATGAATTGGGATGGAAGGAGTACTGCGACAACTCAAAGAAGTTGTGAAGCACAAATGATTCTACGTAAGGCCATTTACTGAACACATTTGACCATATAGATTTTTGAAGAGTTGAATAAGTAGTCAGTCTATGTTGATGGTTATTTTTGTAAGTTGTGAATGCATAATTATTTTATATTTTTTGATAATCGTGGTGTCCGGTCTAGTTTGCGCACACTTCAACTAACTCCACGGGATACATGTCACCTCCTACCAGCAATAGGTACCAAGTTACTCTGTTCACCAAGGCTAGAACAGATGGGAAGAAATCTCATTTGCATGTTAAATGAATGACGTAGTTGATTAAGTCTATGCACCACATTTTGCTCCCAATTCCTGGTGGTCAATGAAGTGGGAAGGTAACCATTAATTCTCAGGTTCAAAATCAACTTGTGTTCAAATTCCAGCGAAGGCAAAAATAGCCACTAGGTGATTCCTTCGCAGGTGGGAAGAGTTATTTGGTATCTATGTTGGTGGTAGATACCACATACTCAATGGTATATTTGAGGTGTACACAAGCTGACTTGGCAGCCATCGTCATAAAACAAAAGTCTATTTTTACCACATTTTGGGTTCAAGCCCACTATTTTAACAAAGTAAAATGTGTGGTTTAATGCTTGGATGCTGTCATCTTTGAAAAATGTTTATCTTCAGTTGCAATAGCAGAATTTTGGAAATGTAATAGGGTAATAGCGTATTCCCAACTCACTAGCTCTTGACTTCTAGGCCTACATATGGTTTCTAGGCAGCTTCAGTTAAATTGGAATGTAGAAATATTGAAGTATTATCTACATACCAGTTCAGTGATGCTGAAGATGTGTGGTATTAGCACCCCCTGGCTTCATCCTTTTATATTATTTCCTTATGGTTGTACCTATGCAAAGTGATATCTTGATTATTTGACCCTGTTTCAGCGGTACTGGGAGGCAGGTGGAAACTGCAATGTGGCTATAGCAGCAGCAAGGCTTGGCCTTCATTGCATCTCTGTTGGTCATGTAGGTGATGAGATCTATGGACGGTTCCTCATTGATGTGCTTAGTGATGAAGGTATTAGTATAGTTGGGATGAATGAGCGGAGTGAAGCACTTAATCTTTCAAGTGCTGACAATGAAACACTACTGTGCTGGGTGTTAGTGGACCCTTCGCAGAGACATGGTTTTTGCAGGTCCTTTTGATCTTTCCCTCTCACTTGGTGTATAATTTCTTGCTCATTGTTTGGCCCACTTTATGTTGCATGTAGAAAGTTATCATTGTCTTTCTTTTATAAGATCAGGTAAAGAAAGGATCATAGTCTAACCTTTAAGACGTTAATGTTTTCCAGTCGTGCAGATTTTAGTGCAGATCCTGCTTTCAGTTGGATGAGCAGACTATCTACTGAAGTAAAGATGGCTATTAGAAAATCAAAGATCCTCTTTTGCAATGGTTATGACTTTGACGAACTCTCCCCTAGCCTTCTTGAATCTGCTCTTGAGTGTGCTGTGGAATCTGGGACATCTATCTTTTTTGACCCTGGACCACGAGGTAGGAGTCTTATCGCAGGAAGACCTGAAGAACAAAGAACAATTGGAAAGTTGTTGAGGATGAGTGAAGTGCTTCTACTGACTTCCGAGGAGGTTTGTGTTTCATACTTGGAAAAATTTGTCTCACTTGTGCCTTCTGCTATTTAACATCTCAATGTGTGGCTATAAATGATATAATCCAATTTTATGAAGATCGAAAATATAATAAGTTTCCCTGTGTGCACTTTAATTTTTTAAATAATCCATTTAAAAGAGCTCTTCTGGTAGCTAAAAAGTATCTCACTGAACATGTGATGTTGGAATCTGGTAGCTAACGAGTTCTGTTATATACTGGTAGCTAAAGAGTTCTGTTATATACTGGAATCTGGAAATAGTGGTTGTAGTTTCGGTTTATTGACAAAATATGTGCAACTTAGAGGTAGCTGGAATTTATGGTATAAATAAGTCATTTCAAGAAAGTTATACTTGCTCCAGGCTATGGAGTGTTTTTGTATTTGAAGCTTTCTATAACTCTCTTTTGATTCATATCCTCTTTTTTTTTTTTTTAACAATATCTGATTCCATCTTTGATATTTTTGAAAATTTGAAATGCTAGTTTTTTATCCAAGGGTGAACATTTGACAATAAGAATGCTATGTGTAAAGCTAGTTTTAATGCATTTAGACCTAAATCATCGACTTTTTTACTTTTTTTCATTGCTTTGTTGGAGATATGAATGGAGTAACAAAGACAAAAGAGGCATGCGTCTCAGAGGGGTTCTAACTGGTTCGGGAGGAAAAATTGGTACATGGTGAAATATATATTTTTTTGGGTAACTGAACTTTTGTATTAATCACCAAGTGAACTATTTACAAGATCCATAACTAGGCTAAAAGCAGCCTGTTATCTTAAGCCAAACCAACCTAGCACAGAGCTATAATCTAGAATCTAAATCCATGTACAGCAGCTTGAATACTAGGAGATGCTCTAAAATTATATACTTTTGCAATCTCTCTTGCTATACTCTCCCAGCTTCTACTTTACTTCTCAACAACTCTTAAGTTCCTTTCTATCCATAATCCATGTACAAATTCAGCATACACTAGTTTAACAATTTATGCAGCTTGTGTCTTGCCTTTAGCTCTGGCAATGATGTTGTGAATGTGTTGGTCCCATTCAGTAGCAGCATGGTCTTGTCTCTGAATCAACACCATCAGCCTGTTCCAGAGTTGTGCTAATTCACATTGTATGGAGAGATGATCAAATATTTCATCATTGATTCTGGCACAGTACAGATTTAGTATCCACCATTAAGCCCCATCCTGTAAGTCTATCTGTGGTTAAGAGCTTCTGTTGCACCTAGAGCAACACTGTAAATCTAGCATTAGGCCTGGTATCATTTCTCAACATAAGTCATTTCCATGTCACTCTGGATTGGTCACCTAATAGCTTCTTATAGAATATGCCAATAATGCCTTTCCCAGCCTTGAGTGATCCCTGCACCTGGTCCATACGGACTCTAGCTTCAAATATTTTCCTTATCATCCCGCAAGCTTGGTATGGCACAACAACATTTGCAAATATTCATGGTGATTTTGCCACTTCTCCATGTCAAATATCCAGTCACGTGGAGCATTGTTTGTTTTGCTAGAAATAAAAAGGTTAAGGTGCAAACTGTGAAAAATTAAAGGATACTTATGATAGGGGTGTGAAGCACACAAGGGTTTTTTTATTGGGGGTGCAAATGCAGAACTGGTATATGGCATTCTCTTTCATGCTATTACAACATATAAACGGAAAATAATATAAACATTGAAAAATATAAAAAAAAAACTAAAGAATTAATCACTGGGAAATTGATTGTTTTTGTGTGTTTGATCATTTTTATAGGAAGTCCATTAAGGGATTGTTTGGTTGCTTGTTAGAGTAATGCATGTATTATTAGTATAAACACCGAGTGCGGATAAATTTTTGCTGTAGCAATGTACCCATCTTTGTGAAATTCTAGATCCGCTACTGACCTATTTCCTTGTAGTACCACTACCCCTTTCCATTTTCATGTACATTTTTAGGTTAATAAGGTTGAGCAATGGATGTAGCGTTATCCCTACTATGGTCTGCTGTAGTTGTAAAGTTGACCTCTTGGGCTACTGTAACGTGTTATTCGAGCTGATATGTTGGCTTTCCCCTTGTTGCTATATCATAATGTAGCATAGTGGTTATCTTTGCTGAATTTATACTGTGTATTCTGGTCATGTTGTGGAAATTATGATGTTCCCCTTTCCTGTAAATCAGTGGACAGTTTTTTTAGTGCTTTTAGTGTATTGAGAATGTCCCCCCC
>NW_006239060.1:468529-486758 GCF_000226075.1 Solanum tuberosum | reverse complement strand
CTCCCCCAACCCCTCCCCACTCTTTTATGTATGTGACTTATCTGAATCACTATGTCTTCTCCAGGCTGCATCTTTAACTGGTATCAATGATCCAATTTTAGCGGGCCAGGAGTTGCTCAATAATGGAGTTTGTACTAAGTGGGTGATTGTTAAGATGGGTCCGAAGGGTTCAATTTTAATCACCAAGTCGAGCATAACGTGTGCACCTGCTTTCAAGGTATCAATTCTGGAGCTGGTTGGAATATTGGTTCTTGTAAAAAAAAAGTACTCAATTCATCTTATTAACAGAAGTTTACTTGTTTTATCCCCATTAGTTATCTTACAACAACAACATACCCAGTGTAATTCCTGGGGTTTGGGGAAGGTGATGTGTACGCCAACCTTACCCCTACCAGGTAGAGAGGTTATTTCCGATAGACCTTTGGATCACCATTAGTTAGCTTATCCCAAAGAAATTTATGTTCTAGTTGGGCTCTCTTTCTTCATAGGAGTCCCATTGGAGGGCGGGCAGATGATCAATGACTGCACAACATTTCGGGATATTTAAGAAAATTGAAGCAAAGTTAATATATGTCATGGTTTCTAAAAGAATTATCCAACTTCCATTCCCACCAAAAGTAGGAACCATACTATTCCCTAATATTTTTTCTTTTTAATAACTGAGAAATCTACGAGGCTAGTCACGGTTCGAAACTCGATTGATAATAGGCCCACCCCTTTGTCCTTCTCCACTTATGTGTCAGGTTTTTGTTTGAGGCAGGGTTGGAACCTGTGACACGGGTCTAACCTACACATCATGTGTTGCGCTCTTTCCACTAGATCAAAGCCTTGGGGTTGTGGTTCCATAATTTTCTCTCTTTCTTCTCAGGCTAAGTAAGTAAAAAACCATACAGATACAGTTTCAATGAAGTGCATCTTTCATAAAATTTGATTTTAAATGTCCTCTGTAATACATGCCCTATGTCTGCCTATTCATTGTAACAGGTCAATATAATAGACACCGTGGGCTGTGGAGATAGTTTTGTGGCTGCTGTTGCATTTGGCTTCATACATGACTTGCCCTTGAGTTATACATTAACCCTTGCAAATGCGGTGGGTGCTGCAACTGCTACGGGGTGTGGTGCTGGTAGAAATGTTGCCAGTTTGGGGAAGGTCCGGGAACTATTGAAGGAATCAAATTTGAATGAGGATGAGAAGTTTTGGGATGAAGTACTGAGTGATAATGTGAACTCCCGAGATGTAACTGTACTGTCAAAAATGGTTGTAAATGGTAATAGTCAGGTGAACCGTGTCTCCCTACTAAAGGTGGTATCAGAAGTGCTGCCTAAGCTTGAATTTGCACCAAAGATGACTGGCTCCTTCAAATAGATGATGCAGATTTTCTGGGACAAATAAATTTTGTAGATGTTACCATCATTCTGATTAATTGTTGCATATTCACCCCATGGAAAGAAATGCATGAGTTGGAGGTGGTCTAGCTTGTGGATTATGAAGTGCACAGTTGTATTAGGGCTGCTACCTTGCTGGTGGTTGCATTGACAGTTTTGTTGATAGAGTAAGAAGTCTCCAGATACTATTCATTGATCTGCTTGCATGCATGCGAGAGGGATTGGCAGATAGATTGAGCATTAGTGTTTGAGGGAGATTGCATGATCAAGTAGCTTGTGATTCCTGCTTTTTGACGTTTCTGATTTTTTCTACGTGCACACTTAAGAAGCTGTGCCTTGCTTCCTGTAATTTGATTCTTACATCTGTGACCGCCTGGAATATTAGGTTACTCTAACATACAGAAGAAAACATGGGCCATCTGTTTTACAATGGATGTCATATAGCCATATTTTTCTAGTTTAGGATGAGTAGAAGACACACGTCCATATTACCATTTATGATACGAATACTTGGGCACTCATTTTGTGTATCCCTTCCCATTATATGCCAGTTGAGATTGGAATTTAACTTGCATCATTTGTGCAAAGATGAGCTAGTTCGCCATTGACCAAGTAGAGGGAAGTGCACATATAGCCGATTTTGTTACCCCTGTTTAAGTGATGGCATAAGCTCATCAAATTTTGCAAGTCTAGTTATTTCAGACTCAACTTTAAATATACACGCCTGAAGTTTGACATATTGTTTGTGCAAGCAAACTTTAGACGTGTATACTTGCACGGTTGTTTGTGTCACCTTTGTGTATATTAGTCTTGGCTTTTAAGTAATTATGATATTGAACCTCAGACATATGACTAAACTTTAGGCATTTATATATGAATTTTCAAGCATTTACTTTTGAAGTTCAATCAGATATATGCCTGAATGACTGAACTAATGCAAACAACCAAGTTGCAGTAAGAATGGTAACGACTGATCATAGGATATATGACCAACTAAACACAACATATCAATTTGGCTGGAAAAAGTAAAAGAAAAGAAGGATAAAAGACTAGACGGTTATTACAAAGACGAATCCAATTTTGGCCGATCCACAATTCCTGTGTTCTCAGTGACGCTTTTCTGATTATTGACTATAATTTGAATTTTTTTTTGAATAAAGCTTAAATAGCAAAATAAAAACTTGCTACTAGACACAATTCCTAGGACCAGAGGATTGAAACGTGCCACTGAAAGACTAGCGAGACAATGATAGACTGTTAAAGAAGGTAGAGGTCACGTAAAGTACCCTATTATTCATGTGTCAATCAAGTCTGGCTTTGACCTTGACCCTGGTTAGTCATATTGCAATTTATTTATGTGTCAATCAAGTCTGATTATGGGGTAGATTGGCAGGGTTTGTTATATCAGCGCTAATTTTCCCCTGCCTTCATCTCCTCGTCCACCAATAACATGATTACATGAATAGTAACTGGATATGTCCATTGCAGAGTCTTAAAGATGCAGCGTTCCACAAATTTAAAATCATGGATCTGCTCCAGACAACTATCCTCAGCAACTGTTTGTAGACAACAGGCATGACATCCTATTTCAAATTGATGCTTGGGTTAAGAGATTTCGAAATGTCAAAACTTGTCCGAGAACATCGACAGAGTCTAGGCAGTAAAGTTTGCAGGCTCTCTCCTACACATATGGAAACATCCCTCTCCCTAACAGATATGTAGAACCGTTGCTCATCTTGGTCATTGACGTGCTTCGGCTCTATTGATTGTCAAGGAACCATTGTCAAAACTACCTCCTTCACAGAAAAGAGAAGAGTGTAATAAAAGAGTCATTATACACATGAAACAATGCCATACAAGCAGACATGGAGAGGAAAGAAGATGGATTTTGGCTATTTTTATGGACCATATATATGCTGTTAACCCATTTCAATACTTTGGCAACCCCTTATGTGAAAGCACGAGCATAGAGCTATCACAACAGCAAAACTCACACGATGTAAATTTAGAAAAGCACCCAAAGATGCCGAAGCCATCCATAGCTAATTAATGATTTCAAACTAAAAAGCATCTTGTCCATGAAAAGGAAAGCAATTCTTTTTCATCTCTTAGCATGAACACATCTAATATGAGTTCGCTGTATAACTGAGGTTAAACATCATACTTACTCGGTGCGATATACAAATAGTTTCAAAACGGAATGTAAAAAACTACAGGTAAACCAACCAGCACTTCCACCTAAATACCTAATGCATCCACCACTACTACTATTCATGATACAGCTAACTGAAAACAAAACTTTCTAAACAGCTGATGACTTAACATCTCATGATTGTAACCATGACTTGTCTTGAGCAGGATATCCATCAATAACCATAGCTGGATCCATACATGGAACCATAATCAGCACCAGATGGATGGCCAGGGTCACCTGATGGTGAAGTGTATACAGGACCTTGAGAATGAGGATAATAACCTTGGGAAGGTGGTCCAGCTGCCGTGTTCTGCATTGAGCTGGCAGCATCAGCAACAGAATTCTGCACCATAAGGAGGGTGGTAAGAACACAATGCATTTCTAAGAAATCTCAGTTGTAAGACTGATATGGCAAACTCTTCTTTGGAAGTTAAACATAAAGCTCACATTCACAAGTGACAATGGGGCTTCCGGAAATGGTAGCGAAGATAGTTTTGCTTGGAGATACAGAATCATAGATCAAGAGAAGCATTTTTTCCATTTGATGCTTGGGTTTATAAAATGATTTTAATTTGTGCAACAGTCATTTTACTCTTCTGTATTGAACATATGTGCATGTTAGTATGCTCCTATATACTGGAAGTGGACAAAAGTGTCAACAGGAAACATGTATAACTTTTTCCTACATTTGTTGGTAATTTTTCAATTTTTGGATTTTTTTTTTATGTATTTTCACAATTTATGGTAATTTATGCTGATTTTATTAGTTTATAACTACTCATAGATTAATTGATGGGCTTATGCCCCATGCCTTGGGGATTGCACCCCGTCCCTCATGGTAGGTAAAGCATCTCGCCTTGTGATCACACCTTTTTAACTGATTCCCTCCTGCAACATGGTACCACCACCTCCCTCTCTACTTCTCTACTCCAGTATAACAAAAAACTTTGCAACACCCTCCCCCAGCACAGCTAGCCCTTCACTTCTCCAACCATGCCAAATAAACCTAATTGGCTGAGAATTTGAATCCCATATCTATGTCACACCCGGAAATAGCACCACCACTGTTGGATTTCCAAAAGGTAAATTGAAGTTCAATAATTAAATTATCAGAAGATATTACCTGAATTAATTGCTGAGCTGTTTGCACCTGTGATGCAGATCCAGTTATCTCAACAGTCATCTCACCAGGAACACCCCTTGTTTCTTGAATTGCAATAGACGCACCACTGGCCCGACGAATATAGCTAATATTTGAACCAGAGGTCCCGATAACAGCATCAGCATAGGACAGAGGAATTTGCATGTTTTGGGTTACCTTCAAAAGAAAATACATCAAGGAAAAGGAGCATCAGATAACAGAACATTGAAGTACTATATAAAAAAGAATTGAAGGTCTAAAAAAGAAGGCAAGACACTGCTGGCAACTTGACAGATCTATTCAGTAGTATCCATAAAAGGCCATCTGATACTTATCACGTGTAAACATATTTAGCATGACTTATATGCCACCTCTTCATGCACCTTTGTTGGGTGATTCATTAATCAAGATCAGAGTCCAACTCCCCAAATTATCTCATGTTTGCAGAGAATGTGTAAATTAGGTCAGTAGTTGCATTCAACAGATTGAATGCAGAAAAAGAGCACACCTTTGTAACCATAGATTGTTGTGTTTGCACATTTGTACCATAAGTTCCCATTGAAGCATCTCTACTATAAGGAGAGGGGCCCTGACGAGGCTTTTTTTCCAACGGTGGCATGTCTACCGGTGGAAAATAATTATCAAATTGTCGTGCAGGCGGCATGTACCGAGTGTTGGGTCCAAAACCAGATCCACCCCCAGCACTCCCAGGAAAACTGGATGGAGGAGGGGCCCATGACTGAGTAGGTCCAGCTGGAGGCCTGTTCTGATTTGATCGAGCATTTGGCATTTGCATCTGTGCAGACAAGACAAGTCAGAATTTCAAATATAAATAAATATTACGAAGGTAACATTCCAGCAAAACCAGAGAGTAGACTTACTTGCATCTCAAATAATCCAACTACACTATGATCAACTAAAAATTTCCTGAGATGTGAAGCAACCATTTCAACTGCTTTATGCACCCCGGCAGGCTCTCCTTGTATCTCAACAACATTATCATCAGGAAGAGCAAAAAGTGGAAGGTGCTCTGCAGAATTCAGTTGATGGAATCAAACATATGATAACATTTCCAGAAGGAAAAAAGGAGAAATTAGAATAACACACACGACACAACTGCGTACCACTTGACTTCACAACAAACAAGCTTTACTAAGTTCACGACATAGTCCTTTCTTAATTATTATATAATTCAAAAAGCAAACAAGACAAAGGAAACTAACCAAAAGGACCAGAAACTATGTGTTATTCTTCCTCAGAGTAGTTACCTTACTTTGATTGTTCCTCCACAGCTTTATCTGCTTTTCTATCTTTTGACCAACAAATTCAGGTTTCTAAATTTTCAACATCTAGAATTATCACCATCTTAGTTTTTGTTTATTTCAATAACGACGAATGACACACACAATATTCACTAGCATTACTGGTAAACTTTTTTTAATAAAAAAAGGGTAATATATAAAAGCAAAATATTTGCCAATACAATTTAATGTTTATACACTTGAGCCAGTATTAGCTCCATGTCCTTTTAGGACCCATGTACCCACCTAAAGCCAGCTCGAGATCATAGTGGTTCACAAAAAGAGATGAGAAAAGGTGAGGAATCTTAAGTAAGTCCCTAAGATATTTAAAGAATTCCAAGAAGTCCTTTTAAGTTTTAAGGAGGTGAAAACTGTAGGGTTGAGAAGATTCTCAAGAAGTCCAAAAGCAAATTGGATCCTAGAAGCAAAGTTTATTGTTAACGATATGGTCTTCACAAAAATCCAATATGAACAAGCCTTTCAAGAAAGTCCAAAAGGGCTATCAATATACCTACATCTTATTCATAAGAATCATACACCATATTAAGCGCACATAAATTCTTTTGTTTTTGTTATAGTAACCCCACTTCACAAACCCCACCAAAACCTCTCACACGGAGCCAAGCTGTGGCTTTTTACACTTAAATCCCTTAATGACTATAACCACCAAACTCCTGGTTAGAGGTGGAAGTCTTAGCTTTAGTTCCCTTAGTGATTATAACCACCAAACTCCTGGTCAGAGGTGGAAGTCTTAGCTTCCCTTGATGACTCAAACTAACCTTCTAGATGAGAATGAAGGGTCTTTTCACTAAGCTACCCCTCCCTTGTGTCATTTTAAGTTGACATATCTTTTCCTTGAAAAATAACTATAGAGAAGGATATATCCATAAATAACTTTTCAGCTAGCAAATTGTCCTGGCTTAGCTTAAATCATTTCACCACTTTGGGCCATTTACAACAAGCAAAATCAAAATAGATAAGAAATGTATTAATTCCACATGTTCTACTAACATATGAAATTGACAATAAGAGAGCATATGTATATTTGGAAACTCATTCATTCAACCAATGTTGTTACAGGCTCACTTGAGATGCGTTCAAGCTCTGGGACTAGGTGGGAGCAGGTTTGCGCTTTGTCTTGCTTAAGCAACATTTCAGAGCAGGGACCAACGGAAAAAAACACACTAAATATGATTTGTAATTTCACTGGTTAATAAGATTATATAATCTTCTACTTGTGCAAACATGCAGGTAATTAAGAACGGAAAACTATAAAGTATAAAAACCCAACTGCTAAATATGAAATTAGAAACTTACAGCTATATTGTTTCATCTTAACTGCTAAATTTGAATTAGAAACTTGCAACTATATTGTTTCATCTCAACTAAAATTTGAAATAGTTTCCACACTTGACTAACATCATTTTTTTACTTTATATATTCCAATTTTTTTATGAAAGACTTCATATTTTCTAGTTCCTTACTTCCTTAGTCCACAATCAGTTTTTTTTATCAGGAAATTTAGTTATCTTCCTTATATTGCACGTTGTTTTTTACATTTGTGCCTTTCTCTAGTAAGTGCTTTACAATTGAAGTTCAGCAACAAACCATGGCACTTCCCCTTCACATTTCACTTTTGACAATGCTGGAGTGAGCAGTAAACCCTTACTAGATGCTCAAGAGTCTTCCTAATTTCTTCGCCATAATACAGATTAGAGACCTAGTTAGCCAATGTGCACTTGCCCAAATTATGAGAGCTCACGTTAAAACACATCCTTATCCTATATCAAGAATATCAACGGTGCCAAATTTCTCTTGAAATACCCTATAGCTTGACAGCATTACAAGGCTATTAGGGACTCAAATGACAAGGGGATCAGTAGCAAGAAGGATTAAATTCTCAAGGAAACAACACGTGACAAGGATATCTAAGTTAAAGAGAGAAGCACCTTGTCCAACCACTCGAATGGTGCACTGAGATGTATCTTGAATAGACTTAATAGTGCTACCCTGTTTCCCAATCAAGTTTCCAGCCTGTGAGGCTGCCACAAGCAGTCTTGTCGTGACTGACCTCCCAGCGCCTGGTGGAGCATTAGCTGAATCAGAGTCTACATCAACAATCTGCTTGTGAACCTTCAAAAGACCATCCATAGCTGGCGGAATTAATAGGCTTGGCTCTTCTTTCGCAGATATCATCACCTAGGACAAAAAAGAACTATCAATCCATGGGCAGCAAGATATAAGGAAAATATGCGCTTACTCAACTTTTGTCAAAGCCCAATGACTATTGACAGTATGTTCACTTATTCAGGGTTCAATCAATATCACAGTTGATTACACAGATAATGCAGCATCAGAAAGTATAGTGTTGTCTTCTGGTCTGATAAGCAGATTAGAAGAGCTAAGAACAGAAGCTTCCAGGAAAAACTGCCAAAATCAAGTGAGAATACAGAGCCCAATATGCCGGTTTTATAATTATTGCCAGCTCATTTTCCAACAAACTACCGAACAACCCATCCCTTCAAAAATGAAAATAAGAGATTCCTTGCAGTGAACTTTTTAAGAGGGACTTCTTTAATAAAGTAAGATCGTACTAGAACTACAATTTATAAGTAAATCAACAGGCATTCGATAGGCCTCATACAAAAATCAAGCATTTTGATAGGACATGGGCACTTTACAACAAGTGTATTTACATTTATAAACTATTGAGCCTGAATTCCTATGGATATGCCCACTTATTAAAATGCCTATTTAAACCTTTTAATACCATATGAATTGTTAAATATGGATCCAGTTGCTCATTTGTTTACTATTTAGCTAGGCATACCCACAGAAATATAAAAGCAAATTTTGGATCCTTCTGGATAGACTATAAAACCGTTGTTGCAATATTTCAGGCCATTTTTCGTAAATTAAAAAAGACAAATCCCACCCAGTTCTTTTTCTAAGCTTTTTGCTCAACTATATCCCAGCATATAATCTTCTATTTAGTGATTTATTATAAGTCTTTTAAAATGTTTTTCATGGGGAAGTTATGTCCTGCAAGTTGTTAGTTACATTTGTCAACTTCCTCTTTTATACAGTGCAACACCTTCTGGCAAGACACCAACCGACCAAGTTTTGAAGTTACCAGACATAGTGCAATGCTTCTTGGAACTGATAGTGAATCAAGGCAATTCTCATGGATTGTCAGAACAACTTTACAACACTTGTAATGCTCAATGTTGATGACTGCAGTCCCGATCTTGGTTCTTCTAGCATAGACCACTTTCATTGAAATGTTTCCTTACATGGGCAAGAACCTGCACACACTCATGTTGGTTACTATGACAAAGAAACTCTCAATCATTTTGGTTGTGTTAAAGTCTTGTTTTTCACCCATTTAGAAGAAGTTAGTCATAGTTATTGTTCAATTAGTTGAATAATACTTAAAATTCTCTCATGAAGTTAAAGAAGTTGAGCATAATTACTGTTCAATTTGTATCTTACTTATTCTTACCAGTTCTCCCTCACTTTATTTTCTGTGATAGTTGATACTATCAACATTGCTAATTGATTTTTAGTTCTTTCCTTTACGTAGATTACATGTAAGATTAATCACTACTCCCTCCGGACCACTTTACCTGTTACATTTTTGGTTTACATACCCCTTAAGAAACTATATATTTTGACTATCATACCCTTATTTATTATCTTTAATCATTTAAAATGTTGATGTCTCCTCAATAATTATTCTCTCTTTAATCTCTTTTCAATAAATAAAAAGAGAGTTAATCTAAGAAATCACAATATTGGAGTGTGTGTTCTTCATATAGGCTTTCTATGCTAATTAGTCAATGTTTACTACTTCCAAAATGATTATTACTAAGGGTAAAATGGAAAGAATGTACTCAATTATATCTCGATTTTCTAAAATGACAACTATTTTGGACCATCTATTTTAAGTAAGGATGACGAGCACAGTAGTCTGGAGGGAGTACAACACTGTTGTTAACACCATTTCAGTTGGCTTACAATAGCATCTAAACTCAAGGTAGAGCTGAGCCTAAAGGGATTCCATGAGCCTATATTCTTTCTTTTTGGGTATGTGGGGCAAGTGGGTAAGGAATCTCTACTTCGTACAACATAAATAATAAATGAGTCTAAGTAAAAATCATGAAACACCAATATCTAAAATCATTCCCCATGAGCAAGCATTTTTACTAAATGAAGAATTCACCATAAGCAAGCAGTACTAATAGTAGTATTAACATTTGTAGATCAACCTTAAACTATTGCATGAAAACCGCTGAATTGACTGGTAACTTGCAAGACTTGAAAAGATAAATAATCATAATCCTACATGCATGCAGGAGGGTGAAGCTCACACAAGGATGCCTATATTAACAAGTGCAAGCTATAAAGACGGTTCACAAACAGTCAGACAAATGGAGCATGTAGCTTTCTGCTACAGCAACATAGATTATCTCATGGAAATAATTTCACATCATTAGACTGCATATATTTATACAAAAGATATCCATAATTATGTAGATCCTAAATAGTGAAAATGACAATATCTATCAGCAACTTACAGCTCTTTCAGTGGTCCCAGGAGGACCATCAAGAACCTTGATGCGAGCTTTTGTCTCCTCACAGGTCTTCTTAATATACTCTCCTTTGCGACCAATAACACCACCAACCTTCTGAATAGGAATCAACATTCTGAAAACATTTTGTCCTGGCCAGCCCGGCCATTTTTTTTCTTCGCCAGTTCCTGCATCAGTTGGAGTAACTTTGACCTCTTCAGAATGATGTGTCTCCTCAGGTGCATTATTCACAGCAGGAATGGTTTCTGAGTCATGAATATTATTCATGTTATGCACATGACCAGCATCGTGCACATGATCAGCATCGTGCACATGATCAGCATTGTGCACATTATCCTTGTCGTTCACATTATCATTGTCTTGAACACTATTCATATTATCCAGGTTTTCTGTGTCATGCAAGTTACCCATCTCAGGCTGCTCAAATTTTTCATCAGCCATTTCCTGGAAGAAAAACAAAAAGATATTTAGAAAAATATCCAGCTACAGCAATTGGCTGAATGAACTATTGAACTCTGAAAGGCCTCCTGCATTTCACGTGTGCAGACGCTGGAACATAACAGTTTGCCTTCATGAAGTTGGTATGCAATGCTTGCCCAAAATATAAGAAAAAAGATAGAAAAATGTGCATCCGTACTAATATAATCTCCATAGAAATTTTCAAGAAACTAGAACATCAAAACTAAAACAGTGAAACAAGGTGGAAGCTCAGGAAAAACACAATATTAGACCCTGTGGACCCACTATAAAGCACTGAGAATAACCAAAAAGTTGAAACCCAAGCTGGAACCAACCCCCATAGAATCAAACACACAAAATCAACTTTATCATGCATGCATCACTGACCCCAAAAAATTCTCAATCATGAGCCTAGCATTCTCGAGAGCAAAAATCATACTGAAGTTCTAAGTCACAAAACCCAATACCTTCTAACAAACTACCACATTTCTTTGGTCGAAATTATCCTCTAGTACCAAGTTTAGAAAGCTCCCAAGGCTTAGGTTCAGCTGCAAAGGTAAATACAAATAAGATGCCACTTCACAAGTCGAAATTCTAATGGAGTAATGGTGACCTACTCTTGTATTTAGACGAGAAGATTAGACGGTGGGTGCATTATCTACTAGAAACCTATGTTGCTTGGACTCATCAAAAATGCCATCAAATGTGTCAAATTCTCCAAAAGTGGTGCATTTTAGGAGGATCCAACACGGATGCGGCAACATTTTTGGAGAGTTCGTGCAACATAGTTGGAAACCGTAGATTTCTCGTTACAAAAGAAACTTACGTCTAAAACCTGTAAAATCTAAAACCCTAACACCTTGGGAATCCTACGTTGCCAAAAACTCAGACAAACCCAAAGCATCGCACGATCACCCTCGTGTTTTACCAACGCTCCCTGAAGTTTTAAAACCCTAATTCAAAAATCCCGCAATTCTGAAACCTTTTAGAACCATCTCTTTCCCCAAAACTAAAAAACACATCATCCTGAAACACAGAAACAATCCTAAACACTCCCACAAACAGGAAAATTGACAACAATTAGATATAAACATATGCGAACACACAGAAAAACATAGATTTAATATGCGAGATTCGTAAATTGAATATGGTTAGTATGAAATACTTACAGAGACAGAAAGTTTGCGCAATGGAAGAAGGAGATTTGAGTGCGAACTGTGAAGAAGAGCGGGAGAAGGAAGAATTGCCAAAGACTGACAGGAGTAGGGACACTAGGTTTTATATAATGAGGGAGCTGGTATTTTTGGATAATTTCTGTATACTACCCGTACTTCTATTATATTGTCATTTTGGACTTTCAAATTGAAAGAAAATGACAGAAATGATTGCTTAGTTTGGTGTAGTTTCAAAATAGTCCTTTCAATTGCTCGTGAGCAATTTTGACACTTCAAAGTCGTTTAGTGTAAGGTATAATAATTATATAAAACGCAAGGTTATTTTAGATACCTTAGTGATGGAATAAGTTATCTCATATATATGATGAAATAACTTATTCCACCAAATAAATGATCCCGAATTTTGATTCTGTTAAATAATTTAATATTAATAAAATCAGCCTATTAGATTGGATCGGAATTGTGAAAAGAAGATTTA
The DNA here is from genome assembly GCF_000226075.1 of Solanum tuberosum. Lineage (NCBI taxonomy): Eukaryota > Viridiplantae > Streptophyta > Magnoliopsida > Solanales > Solanaceae > Solanum > Solanum tuberosum. Next base: position 474,030 of record NW_006239060.1, on the reverse strand, counting down.
ATGAAAGATAAAAATGAGACTCATCAAATTTTAAAAATTGCAATACTAAAAATTACACTATTCACTAAAAATAAATTTAAAAATATGGATAATTGCACCTTAAAATTAGTTTAGACTCTAGAAAATAGATCATATCTTAGCTATAGTTGAGGTTAGCCATTGTTTATTACTTCTACTTCAGTTCTTTAGCTATAATTGAGGTAGCCACGACAACAATTTTGTCTCCAAGATTTAGGATGGACACTTTTGTAGTGTATCACAAAAATCGAAAAGTTTCAATTAGAAAAAATGATGGAATACATCATGTCTATTGAGATTAATTGATTAATTATCACTTAGTTAGAGTTAGTTAGTTAGTTAGCTTAGTGGTCTGTTCATATTGTTAATTATTTTCTGTTAGTTAGTGATAGTGGAAGGGTCAGCTCATTGTCAGCTTTGAGTTAGTTACTAGCTAGATATTTTGTGTTTCTCTTGTATAAATATACACATTCATAATGAGAATCAGTGAAGTAATTTTCCCCAATTTGTCTCTTCTTCTCTGTCTTCATTCTGACGAATCACGACTGTGATGAACAGTTTTTCTTCTTGAGGAGTTCTCTCAACATGGTATTAGAGCTTTGAGCTCGATTTGACTGGTACTATCTTCTCTGTTTCTTCTCATTTTCAATTTCACTGCAATTTTGTTTTTAGATCTTCAATTTCACTTCAATTTTGTTTCCAGATCTTCAATTTAGGGTTGTGATACTATATTTGTTAGGTTGACTTTCTGTTATTGATCGGGTTGTTGTGTATACACATCTAGATCTTCATTTTTCTCTGTTAAAATCTATTTTCAGAAAATCAAAATTCGATCTACAATGGTGGTTGAAATTGGTGAACAAATGAATATTGCTAATGGTTCGAATGCTAATGGTGTTAATAGAGACGATGCTTGCTCTTCCTTATACATGCACCCTTCTAATAATCTAGGTGCCTCATTAGTACATGTTCCTTTTAATTGGGAGTGTAAGAAGCCAGATCCATGGAAATCACAATATCGATAATGGGAAAGGTGTGATGATATGGTCATGACATGAATTCTAAATTTACTTGCAAAAGAAATTGTGGACAGTGTGGAATATGTGAGTGACTCATTCGAGTAATGGAGAGAATTAGAGGATCACTATGACCAGATGAATGGAGCAAAACTCTATCAGATTCAAAGGGAGATGAATGAATTGTCTCAAGGCACATTGGATATCACAACAACCTACTACACTAGAATGAAAAGATTGTGGTAAGAACTTGCACTCTTCATGTTAAGACTCAATGTAGTTGCAATTGCAGTTGTGAGGCCAAGAAAAGTATTTTTAAAATTGAACAAGATAGGATATTAATTTAGTTTCTTATGGGATTAAACAAAGTATATACTATAGTTCAAGGCAACATCATTATGATGAATCTGTTGCCATCAATGGCACAAACCTTCTCCATGTTGGTACCAGATGAAAAGCAAAGAGAGATTAAGCCCAACAATCAATTGTTCATGGACTCTACATCACTCAATGCAAGTAGGTCTGGAAAAATGATCATGGAGTCAACTTCATTCAATATGAATGGTTCAGGAGGAGCAAGCACCTCCAAATCTCCTCGACAAAACTATTCTTCAACTGGTAACAACACTTTTAGAGCCAGCTATTCTCAAGCCACCACTTACAATGGGAATAAGCTTCGTGTAGTGTGTGACTATTGCAAGAAGCCAGACCATACAAAGGACAAATGTTATAAATTCAATGGATATTCACAAGTAAACAACCAGAGTTCCTACAAAAATAATCATAACTCAAGTAACAATCAGAATTTTCAGAATGGCTATCGAAACAATAATCAAAATCTCAGGTTCAATAAAGATAAATGTCTTATGACTGAAGTACATGGTTTCTCACCCAATTTGATGCCAACTGTGGGTGAAGGACATACGGGTATGACTGATAAACAAAATTCTAGATTGACAATATGAGCAATTTGTAAATCTACTACAACATTTTCATGTTGATAAACATGGAGATAAGGATGGAAATATAGATCTTGTGAAAGGCAATATGAACTTTGTAGGTATGATAGTATGTACTTCCTCTGTTGTTTTTGGTAAATTATCATAGGTATTTAAAAAACAAGACTGACTCTTAGATCATAGACTTAGGAGCCTCTAACCATATGACTTTTGATATGAAAAACCTTACCAACATATGTTACCTTCCATATCCTTATTGATCACCCTACCAAATGGTTATAAGGTGAAGGTCATTCAAATTGGTAGTGCAGTACTTGCTTCGAACATTATTTTAGATAAAGTGTTGTATGTTCCATCTTTCAAGTATAATCTTGTATCTATTTATTGTGTTTCCAAATCCATATTGATAGTGTAGTATCTTTCACTAAAACTTCATGCATTCTGCAGGCCCCTTCAATGAAGAAGCCTTTGGAGATTGGAGCTAAAGATAGACTCTACTTTCTTTGTTCCAAATGTCTGAAGAACAACAACAATTCTGATACCAAATATGTTTCTTCTGATGTTTCAAAAGTTCCTGCTCACATTTCAAGTCTTAGTGCACCCACTTATAAGTCTTTTCCTGCTTTCTCATGTAATTGTAAAAACACAATGCCATCAACATTCCACTATATATAACATATTTAGATTGAATAATTGTTCACAGCCTATTGTACAAAATGTTGTTGCAAGAAATAAAATCCAGTCTCCTGTTTTTGTCTCTCATATGTTTCATGCTTTTAATGTGAATATATTGTGGCACAACAGACTAGGACATTTACCTTTCATGAAAATAAGGGAGATTGAATCTTTACCTGAAATACTTCATAACCTTTGTTGATGATTACAATAAATGTACATGGACTCACTTATTAGCATGTAAAAGTATCACCTTGACAGTCATCAAAAATTTCATATCCATGGTTGAAAACCAGTTTGATACCAAGGTTAAGTCCATAAGACAGACAATGGACTTGAGTTCCTAAACACAAAAAATCATCCTTCCTAAAATCAAAGGGAATACTCTGATGTCCAGCCACAAAGAAAATACATATTTCCAGAGATGTGATCTTTAAAAAAATATTTTTCCTTTTGTGTTGTTACCTCTGATGTGTCATTTTACCCTTCTGCTTTGCATTCTGTGCCTTTCATAAATACGTTAATGTTGAAATTGAACCACAAACTGTGCAACATGTTGAATATAATGTAACTAATGCAACTGATACTCTAGCTGACACATTCCTTGAGCAACCAGTTGACTCACAAACTGCAATTCAACCAATTACCAGTCCAACATCTCTTCTTGTTTCCCATAGAAATAAGTCATTTGCAGCCCCTGACAGACCAAGCCCATTACTAAACCAAGTTGTGAACAATTATTCAATAAGGGGCTGCACCCAAAGGCTATACGTATGTGGTCCTTTACTAAACTAAAGGTAATTTATGTGGTCCGGAATACTTATGGTAAAAGGCTATACCCAGTAGGATGGAATTGATTACGCAAAGACATTCTCACAAGTGGTTAATATGCAACTGTGAGAGCTTTTTTTAGCTACAATAGAGAATAAATGATGGAGTATATTCCAGCTTGATGTAAACAATGTATTCCTCCATGGGGAATTGCAAGAGAAAGTATACATAGAGGTCCTACAAGGGTTAGTGGTAAATAAATCAGGGTTGGTGTGCAAACTAAATAAATCATTGTATAGTTTGAAACAAGCTAATCGGGAGTGGTATGCCAAACTAGTTGAATCTTTGTACTCTAGAGGTTACACTCACTCATTGAATGCCTACTCTCTTTTCCACAATAAATCTGCAAATTCCATTTTTTTATAGTTGTCTACTCTCACCACTAGATCTCGCATTCAAGCTACATCCCAAGGAAGGAACTCCATTGTCAGATGTAAGTTAAAATTTTCAACCAACACCATAATGGACATATCCTATAGTATGCAACACATCAGTCAGTTTATGCAAGACCCTAGGGAGCCTCACCTGAGGGTAGAATTCCATCTTTTGAGATATCTCAAGGCAGACCCCACCTTAGGCATATTCATGTCAAACGATCGATCATACAATGTAAAGGCTTACTGTGACTCTGATTGGGTTTCTTGCCCTGACTCCATGAATCAGTGAGTGGGTATACTGTGCTTTTGGGTAATAGTACTCTCAGTTGGAATTCCAAGAAACAGGAGACCATATCATTGTCTTCAGCAGAGGTAGAGTACAAGGCTTTTAGAAAAGTTGAAAGTGAATTCGTTTAGCTTAGCGATTCTTTGTGACAGTTAATCAATCCTTTACATTGCTAAGAATCCAGTGTTTCATGAGAGGACCAAGCACATTGAAGTAGATTATCACTTTGTGAGAAATTTACTACAAGCAAACCTTATTTCATTACATCACATAGGCTCAGATAATCAAGTGGTAGACATCTTGACGAAAACATTGACCGACATTAAATATTTTGTTGCATTACACAAGTTGTCAGTGTTCTCCACACCTCCAACTTAAGGGGGAGGGGGGGTATTGAGATTAATTGATTAATCATCACTAGTTAGTTAGAGTTATTTAGTTAGTTAGCTTAGTGGTCTATTCATATTGTTATGTATTTTTGTTAGTTAGTGATAGTTGAAGGGTCAAACTTATTGCCAGCTGTGAATTAGTTAATAGCTAGATATTTTGTGTCTCTCTTGTATAAATACACACATTCATTATGAGAATCAGTGAAGTAATTTGGCCCAATTCGTCTCTTTTTCTTTGTGTTCAAATTGATGTATTATAACTGTGAAGAGCAGTTTTTATCCTTGAGGAGTTCTCTCAACAATGTCCATTATACATTTTGTTCTCATGCAACTCTGGAAACTCCTTGCTACTTTTTACTTAATCATAAAATGATTTATTCCTCCCATCTCAATTTATATGATATTATTCATATTTTAAAATTCAAACAAGTTTTTGTCACTGCAAATTATTAATTTACCTTCCAAATATTTTAAATTAGTATGACTTGTAGACTTGCTTCCCTCATATCAATTGTCATTGATGTCACTTTCACCTTATCGTGTTGTCACGCCCCAAACTCAAGGGGCGCAACTGGCTCCTAAAGCCAAAACTCAGGCCCGAGCCGACCCTGCTGAACCATTTGCTACTAGCGCATGGCAGTCACATGCATTTAAGAAAACAAACAAGTATATCTCGGCTTAAAACTAAGCCCTTGGCCGGCAAGGCCCCTGTCAACAGATCTACAAAAGAAACAGCTACTCCCAAGAGTTCATATAAAGAAATTGTCAACTAGCACAAAAGTCCTGATTGGGCCGTCAAGGCCACCATGATCTCTATACCAAAACTAAAAACATGTATATAACAAGACAATGCATCACACAACTAACAAGCTTCAGCAAACCAACAAACTAGGCCAGCATGGCCATAACGTAGTTGTAAACCCCACACACTAGTCTGCAAGCCTCTAAGA
>NW_006239060.1:467617-468078 GCF_000226075.1 Solanum tuberosum | reverse complement strand
CCCCCCCAAGGCAATGGGGCGACAGTACAAAACATTTTACTGAGTATGAAAGGCAATAGACTATGATGAGGTATCCTGATATACTGGAATAATCTGATAAATAAATTAAGGATAAGATAATTGTACTGACCGGTTTCTAAACCTAAATTTATCAAAAATAATAAAAACAACAACCTAACCAAGCCCCCATAAGCTCGGTAGGTACAAACAACACACAAGACCACCTACTCAGGCCCCCATAAGCCCGGAAGGTGCCAATCAGTCTATATACCCCTATCGATAGTCCCCTAGCCCTGTAGGCAATCACATAGCCCTCTTAGGCATTAATATAGCTTATAGACAACTCATAGCCCTCTTAGGCAACAACATAGCCATGTAGGAAGCCCATAGCTTCTTAGGCGTCAATAAAGCCCCATAGGCAACTCATAGCCCTTTTAGGCATAAATCACATTCCTGCAGCT
>NW_006239060.1:459614-467341 GCF_000226075.1 Solanum tuberosum | reverse complement strand
CATGACAATACGATAAAATATATGTATTTCCGTCGCAAATTGCTATTTGCTGCTTATAAAAGCTAGAGTCGATGAAAGGAGGGTCTTACCTCGATCTTAGGTTCGTAATTCACCTCAAAACCTTCAAATATATTCAAACCCCTGTTGTCCCAACTCTAAAATGTGATATGCTACGCAATCGATAAAACAAATTATACCACGATGATGAGTCCAACGCGTAGAACAACTTTCGTCAGGGATTTAAGTCGAGAAAATCTATACTTAACTTGATCCTAGAAATGGGTTTCTCTAATTTCTCTGGTTTCTAACTTAAAAATGAAGAAAAAGATCGAAGAAGAAGATATATGTAACAATCCACCGACTTAGGGCCCCACCTCACGTGCCTGCTTGCGCAGTCCCACGAAAATGCGAATATCTCTCTATTATGAAGTCGTATGAATGAACGGTTTAATGCGTTGGAAACTAGACTTGTAGACCTTCGATTCGATAGTTTGTGGGCCCCATAAATATTTATAGATTGGGAGAAAACCTCCAAGACATTTGACCCAAATTTCAGAGAAATCTTTAAGAAGGAATTTACGGTAACTTTCGCCAACTTTTATTTTGCCACTTACCTAGCTTCAAACATTGAGATACAACACTTGAACACTTAAAAGATCACATGACACATCATTTTTAATTTATTACTCACCCTCTTTGTCTTTCCACGAAGATACGAGTTAATTTAGACGTTTTGAAAAGTCGGGGTGTTACAAAAGTAATTAGGAAAAAACCCAACTATCCCTAAATTAAAAGTCGATTGGATGACCGACGGACCGTTGGTCGACTGACGGTCCGTCCTGGCTGCTCGTCAAAAGGTTTAGAGAGGGTGTTGGGGAGGCTTTGGTGAGGAGATGTTACACGTGTATAACTTAATTCCTAGCCATATATCCACTACATATGAGCATTCTCATCTCCACTACATTCATTATCTGAACATACACATTTTTGAATGACCATCACTCTACATCTCTCATACAACAATGGTGGTCTGATCACCACTTTGTACAACTTACCTTTAAGTCTTCGTGATGCATTCTTATCACATAGTACCCCGGAGGTGAGCCTCCATTTCACTCACCTGCTCTAATACAATGTGAAATATCATCGTCAATCTCCCATATTCTTAGATTATGGACCCAAGATACTTGAAAACGTCCTTTATGCGATTGAACTTGCATTTTAGGTACTCCATTTTAGTCCCGCTTAACATGATTAGATTCTAAGGCCTTTCTCTAAACTTCTAGCCTATTGTTAAATCCACCACGTGTCTAATTAATTAATACTATGCCATATGCAAATAGTATACCAATACACCTTCCTTTGAATATGTCATGTCAATTCATCCATCACTACGAGAAATAAGGGTTAATCCCTAGTGCAACCGTATCAAGATTGGGAAATATTGTGAGTCACCTCTCACTATCCTAGCTCGAATGTTGTCTCTATCATACTCCTTAATATCATAACATCTCCAAAAGGACCTCCTTATGGGCTTTATAATATGAATTTTGTAGGAAAATGAACATCATGTGTAAACACACCCCTTAAGTCTCTCTTCTTGTCCCTATACTACTCTAACAATATCCATACATGATGGATGAATTTTGTAGCGTTCTCTCCAATATGAATCTGAATTACTTCTTATAGATAATACATTTATCTTTATCCTCACCTCAACCATCCTTTCCTAGACTTTCATAGTTTGACTCAATAGCTTGATAACCTTATAGTTATTGCAATTCTAAATATCTTTTTTGTTCTTGTACAACAGAACTATTATACTCCATCTCTATTCCTCTGACATTCTTACTATCCTAACTATGACATTTAACAATCCAGTCAGCCATTTCATACCTTCTTGCCTATGTTGTTAAAAAAAATCATGGGGATCTCGTCTCTCTAGGTCATTTTCCCCCTCCTAATCTTTTGAATATCCTTTTAACCTCCACTCAAGTTCTAGGACTCTCAAAATGTTCTAAATACCCCGGTACGATATTCATATCCCCTTCTTTATTTAGGATATTATGAAATACACATGTCATTTCTATCTAATGTGTGCCCCTTCTACCAACACTTTATCATTCTCATTCTTGATGTACTTCCCTTGGTACAGATCACAAGACCTCATCTCTCTTACCTTAATGAGCCTATATGACTTGTTACACCCGCCTATACACTCGAGCTCTTCATACAAGTACTCAAAAATTGTTGTTTTAGCCATCGTAACTGCTAGCTTTGCTTTCTTATACATATCCTTATTCCTCATCTCATCATCTTCGTCTAAGCTTTTCACTAACATCAAATATGCAACATTATTAGATTCAACTTTTCTTGAACCTCTCCATTCCACCACCAATCCTCTTTATGTGCACCTAGGTAATCTTTTGAGATCCTAACATCTCTCTAGATGCTTCTCTGATGCAGTTAGGTGTCCTAACCCACATACTGTATGTGTCCCCACTATCACCCCAAGCCTTTATAACCATCTCCTTCTCCCTAATATCTTGAGCTTTGGTCTTAGTTAGGCCTCCCCGTCTAATCATTGGCTGGTCATTTTCCACCCACTTGTTTATCTTCCTTCTAACATCTTAATCCATAACCACGAGCTTATATTGGGTTGTTCTATTCTCACTCAGGATAGCCTTGCAATACTTACATACACTTGTCACCCATCCTTAGAAGAAATTAATCTATCTAAGTTTTAGCCATCATACTATAAAAGTTCACCAAATTCTCTCCCCACTTCTGGAAGCTCGAGTTAGCTATGACTAACTCAAAACCTTTCATGAAGTATAGAAGCAAAACTTCCCCTTTATCTATATCCTCAAAGATAAAACTGTCATGTTCATCATCATATCCTCTTGAAGTTGTCCCTATATGATCATTAAAATCTCCTCTTAGCAATATTTTCTCGATTTGCGGGTACCTCTCACAACCTCATCCAACTCTTTTTGTCCTCCTCATCCAAACCCACCTATGACACATATGCACTAAGTATTTTAAAAGTTGTCTCCCAAAAATAGCTTAATGGCTCTTTCTTACAGTATGAAATCTATAGAATAATCTAGTGGTACAAGTACAATCATTATACTTCTTTCTTCTTTCTTTTCCTTATTACAACCATAAGTTAAATTTATAATAAGGATATTTCCAGAATCTAATAACAATATGGAGCTCATAAAATACTCCACCACAAATAAACATGCAGCATGCCCAAAGAATAATTAAAATTCATTGTATCGCCACACTCTCTAATTCTAAATCCAAAGCAGTCATAACCAAAACTAACCATGAGGTTTCCAACCTTTAAATCCAACAATACGTATAATATAGCCCCAAAATAGTTTAACATAATAAGAAGAACTTAAACTCATGACTTCTGAATACCGTCCATGAGTTCATATAAGAATTACGTCTAGAATCGTCTCTTTCTTTTCATAGACAAGAGAGGGGTTAAGGGGGAAGAAACATACCTTGAACTTTTTGAAAATTGTAGTTTCCTATATTGAATTTTTCAATACAAAACACTATTCTCCGATACAAAACCTTGAAATAAGAAAAAACCATTTAAAAATCACAACACAACAAAGGGTTGCCTAGAGAGCTTTTCCTGTAGGGGCTTCCTCAATACCTTCAACAAGTATCCACATATTCTCAACTATATTACAATTTAAAAGAATAAGAAATATACATAAATCACATACCTTAACCGTGATGAAGGATAATGTGTAGCCAATGACTTCTATGAGAGAAAATGGGCGATCAAGGGGGGGTTCTAGGGAGAAGGAGATATATGTTTGTATAATTAATCTATCTTTTTTGGTGTCTTAATGGATAGATATATAATGCCTCTTGGAAGGTGGATCTTGGTCCTAACCATGACCTCCCCAAGTTCATTTGGCCCATTAATTTTAGGCCTTATAACATTGAAGTAGGTGACACACCTATTTACTGTTATTTAATTTGTCACGCCCCGAGCCTACACCCTGAGCGGGACCGGCACCCGGAGACCATTGCTGGCCCCAAGCAAATCCTTGGCCTGGCTTTCTTCACTCAGCGGAAACCTAACTCAACAGAATAACTCAATGCCATGCAAAGACATAAAACAACTTAGCTGATAAAATCTGGCCCAAAAGGGCAACTCGAGTCTCAAAATAGAGTATTTACATATATACATAGATGAGAGACTCAAAACTAACTGACTGATTGTCTGTCAAGCCTCTAAAATACGGAGATGGATGTTGGGACAGACCCCGCAACACCCTAATAAAACAAAACTAAGAACACAAAATAATTGAGTCCTCCGGAATGCAAGGAGGCTCACCACTGACTCTGGAGTGCTCAGCTGGATCAATGACGTGCTGGATGCTGATCCTGGGTACCTGTGTCTGCATCACAATAAGATGCAGGCCAACTGGCATCAGTACATGGAATGTACGAGTATGCGAGCTGGAAAGCTAAACCACAACTTAAGCTTGAAAAGAGTACAAGAGATTACCTGGCTCAACTCAACTCAACCTGACTGACTTCTTTCAATATAAGGCAATTTAAAACAAGTGCGATATAAAGAAAGACTGTTTAAAACATGTTATAAACTCTGTATGTATGCAAAGATACAATAATCCTGAGATGTATATAGAAATACAAAGAACTGATGTATATAAAAATACATTACTTTCTGTGTATGAAAATACAATAACTGCTGTGGGAGTTTCTCTAACCGACAACCATCACATGGAGCTATAGTAATGATACATCGATCGACCTCACGCTGCCAGAGCATCCTATTCCCGGCCAAAGGTATAGGACCTGAACTGCCTAATGGATCCACTAGTCTAATTTGAAAAGGATTCATCTAAAAAGTATGATCCTTTTCTACCCATGGTGGCTAACATGGTTCTATGGGGGCTGTGGGTTCTTTGAACGCTCCCCCAACTCAGTGCTCGATACTACTCCCAAAATATACTAGCTCTTATGTTTTTAAAACATATTTCTTCCTGCTGATTTGAGATAATTACTCAAAAACTTAGCTCAAAGGTTATCTTGGAAATCTCAGTTTCCTCTCTTGATTCATTTAGAAAGCGATAACTCCTTTTTGGAAAACTAACCCGAAGGCTCTTTGAAAATTTTAGTTTCCAATCTTATATAAATGTAAAAACATTTCTTTAAATCTTCTTTGGAAATACTTATTTCCCTAATAACATTTTGAGAAAGGAACTCAACTTTAAACTCTTGACTGAACTTGAAACTCTATACTCTTTGCTTGACTTGAAACTCTATGCTCTTTACTCAACTGGAAACTTGAGCCTTAAAAATGAAGTTAAAACGTTCAACAAAGACTCTTGAAAAAACTTTGAAGACTTGCTTGACTTGCTTCTTAACTTCTAAGCTTAACTCTTAACTTCACTTGACTTGGAAACTAACTCTCCTTGAATTGGATTTATGGATTCAAGGTGTTTGATCACATGTTATGGATGAGTTCTTGACGTTTAGACGTACCTTGGAGTGTCGAAAACAACTATAAAACATAGATACATTACCATGGAACATGTATGAAAAAATGGGGAAGAAATGGGAAAACTTGGCGCTCTGAGAGGCGCGGAGCGCCAGACCAAAAACTTCAGAAGGGGCCTGCTGGTGCTCTGAGAGACGTGCCACGCCAAGGGGGAAACTTCAGAACCCTGTTGGGGCGCGCTGGCTGGCGCGACGCCCCAACCTTTTCCCCCAAAAATCCGACTCTTCTCCTTCATTTTTCCAACTCTAAACCTCCTTAACTTCAATGGATCCAGCCCCAAACACTTAGAATCATTAACCCCTCAACATACAATAGATTTCAACTCACAAACACAACCGGAAACATGTCCCAAATCAACAAGAACTTCAACACAATCACAACCAACAACTTCAACAAATATAATCAATCTTTTCTCGAAATTAAACGAGTTTGGCGTGTGGGGGAAAGAACCAACCCAACACTATGAACTCACATACCTATTAGGGATCACCCTCGACGATATCCACGACGATCCTTGACGAAAATCCTTGCTTGATTTTCTCTTTCTCCTCTTCTTCTCCTCTTCACTCTCAAACCCTTACTTTCACTCTTTTAAAATGCGACAAACTGATCAAAGAATCAGTCTAACACAACAATATAACCAAAATAATTGGTTAGGGAAAAGACCAAAATGCCCTTAAAATTTCCGGACGGATTTCCCTGCCAACTGCCCAACTTCCAAAGGGCATAACTCACTCATACGAACTCGGAATTGAGCAAACTCGGTGGCGTTGGAAAGACCATTCCACGAACTTCGCAAACATAACTGGAACTACACCTAACTCATCCTGAGCTAGAAGTTATGACTGCTCAAAGTTTTCCAAAAACTCATTTTTTTCCCCATACTTGGCCAAATTTTCCAGATTTTTTTCAAATTCTTTCCAAAAATGAAAATTTTCAATTCTAAGCCTCTTCATAGTTATTTCAAATTGTCGGATGTTACATAATTGTTGCTCTTGTATTTCTTAAGTAGGTGAGACAACTACTTATCGTTATTTATCTTCCTTTATACTCCATTAATTAATGTAGGCCATACATATAAGTATATCAAGCAAGTAGGACGTTTAAACTAGTTAGTCACTTTATCCCGGATTCTTTTCCTTTACAAACCTTTTTCTTTATTACTATTACCTTCACTTTTGCACACTTGAACTAAGCATTTTGGCTAAGTTATAGTCTCTATTTTCTGAGCTTGAATAAACTTGTTGATGTTAATTTATTCATGTATATGTTACTTTACCGTCAGTAGAATCCTACCAACAATGTCCTTTTCAACTAATATAACTTTTTATATAGAATTCAGATTGACGAATGGTTTGTTTTTCTAAATGCTAGACTCAAAGATTTTTTATTATATAGGTATTAAACTCTCTAACTCTTCATATGTTAAGATATATGCTCATTCAAAGTCATTTCATAAATGGATCACTTGAAGTGAATCTCAACAAGGCATGCCTTTCAATTTGAACTTTTGTTGAAAGACTTCCTATCATGACCCAAAGTACACCCTAGACGTTGTCACGACCTGAGAGCACCCCCTAGTCGTAACACGGTGTATTCGACCTCGAAGAGGTCTTATACAATCCCTTAGCATATCATGAACATTAAAGCATAGAAAAATAACGGAAAATTTAAAAATTTTCTTTACAATCGAAGACTTTATAAAATAAGAGAGAGTCTATGACACTATGTCTCAAACCATCTATAACATTAGACTTAAATCTCTTTTAACACAAACTTAGGGACATGGCCCTTACATAAAATCTAAAAACATAAAGTAAAGACATAAGTGAACAAGGTGGGTTCGTCCTCGAAATTATGAGGACTCCCCAAGTTGAAGACTCCAAGCTCCTTAGAAACCTATCTTCCAAGTATAGAACACCACATCTCCAAACCCTACACTTTGTAGAAAATGTAGAAGAAGGGGTTAGCACGAAAGGTACTAAGTATGGAAGCCATGCATAAAAACCATTAAAACATACTTAAAAAGGGACATTTAGTTGAAACCATGCTTTATGCACTTTTTGAACATTATCTTGAAAGAGTTGGAGAATCACAAGTCACAAGCAATACACATATAGTTCATCAAAGCACAAAGGGTAATAAACATCACCATAGGCATAGTCTCTAA
>NW_006239060.1:447310-459430 GCF_000226075.1 Solanum tuberosum | reverse complement strand
AACAGTAAGTACTACCTTTGGATCACCATGCTCATACTTATCATACATTAATCTCATTCATAGCTCATACACCTAATAAAGAGACATTCATAAACACTAGCTCATATCAAGGAAAGTCAATCATAATGCTAATTCAATGAAAGCATGCATTACTCATAATCCTCATAATAAAATGGAACTATATCATGGCTACTTTAGAAGTCAACTTGTGCCATGTATGAATGGCATCCCATAATACCTCTCATACTAAGTAGATCTCCTAGAGGAGTCATTAGTCATAGTTCATGCAACATATTCATATCATACATCTTAGTCATATTTCATATACTTCATATCATAGGTAAACCACCCTCATAACCCCTTCACAAGTTCACTTGTGCAATGTACATATGAAGTCCCATACCCCCACATATACTAAGCAAACCCATCAAGAAGTCACAAGTGTAATTCACATGCATATTCATAATACATAGTAAGTGAAGTCATCTTTACTTCATACTTCATAAGTTGCCATACATAAGGGACTCACACAAGAACTCCTCAAAGAACCCACTTGTGCAATGTCTAGGTAAAGTCCCATACCCTTACCTAAACTAAGTAGCACCCCTCAAAAAGCCCTAGTTAGAGTTCATATTAATATTCATAAGTCATATTCATTAAACATAGGGAGATTAGAAATAACCGACATAGACCATGTGAGCTACATGGAATCCGGTGTCTTCCTCCCACGTGAGAATGTTCCTTCATATCATAGTCATATAGTGTTTATGAGAATTGTTTCTTATTCAACATAACACACATTCATAATCATCTCGCAATATTCATGTTCATAACATAACATAACATACATGTTTATGTCATAGCATAGCATACATGATCACATCATATCATAACATACATGATCACATCATAGCATAACATGCATGTTCATATCATAGCATTACATACATACACATTTCATACCTCACCAAGTGTATAGGGTATAGGGTATAGGATCATGTCATCAACATCAAAACAACACAATAGAGATAGAATCAATGATATCTAAGTAATTCACATTCTCATGCATAATCCCCATAATGAGGCATACCCTTCATACCTTTGACCTTCAAGGCTTTCTTCAAGATTCAACCCTAGTTTCTTGACATTCATTCATCATGTAGGATAACATCACAATACAATAATGAATTACATGTAAACATACTAGATTGTCATCATTCAATCAACACTCAATACATGTTAGGGTTTTGGATTGAGAAAGAAAGGAAATCATGGGTCTTGTGGGGAATTGTTCAAAACCAACAACATTACATAAATTCATCCACAAACATTCATATATAATCATAAATAACCATTTTAGATCAATGGAATCGAGTTTAGAAAGTGACCCACGATTTTGAATGAAAACCTAGAAATTGGGGAACTTTGAAAACATATTTGAAAGGGCTTCTTGGTGATAGCTAACCAAGAATAAAGAACTCCCATACCTTAGGTGTAGATTCCCATCAAAATCCCATGAGAAAGACTCCATCTTCAAGCCTTGGATTGATCTCTTCTTGGTTCTTCAATGGAGGTTTTAGAGAGAAGACTTTGGGAGAGAAAAGGGAAATTATGTTTTGATTTGGGGTCTTGACTTGTGGTGAATTAATGGATTAGTTTACGGTCCTATAAGTTTATATAGTTCATTAATTAATAACCTAACCGACCTCCCTTAACCTCTACTTAATTAACTAACCAACCCACTAACCCTTAACTTAATTAAAACTGCCAAAACTGGCAGCATCTACGGAGCCCCATCTACGGACCGTAGTTTGATCTACTGTCCGTAGTTTGGGTCCATCGATTGGACCTGGGACTGACAGTGCTTCACTATTTCGGCCATAACATTTTATTCCGAGATCGGAATTGGGCAAACTTGGCGGCGTTGGAAAGAGGACTCAGAGACCTTTCATTGGATAGGTAATGGCCCACCTAATTCGTTTTGAGCTATGAGAGATGACCATTTAAAGTTGACCCTCACTCCTAACTTAAAACTAAAAACTGTTTTTAGGGGACTGTTTTGAGGGTCTTGGTTCTAAATGATTTCATTACTTAGCTTAAGGTATTGCTAGCTTATAAAGGTGATTAATCAACTAGCTAAACAACCCCTCAATCCCTTAGTCAATTAACTAACTTAATCCCTAATCCCCAACTTAAGACTAGAAGGCTGGAAATTGGCAGCACCTACGGCCACCCACCTACGGACCGTAGGTGGAGTTACGGCCCGTGTTGTTCTCTCGTCGTTTGGTTCAGAGGCTCCCTTTTTGGGAGCCAAGCCTCCCAAGACGAAGTCCCCACCTACGACCTAGACCTACGGTCCGTAGACCAGTCTACTGGCCGTAGATGGGTCTCGTAGGTCCGGCTGTCTTTTGACAGCTTTTGGGTAGATGTTGGGGTCTTCCTCAAGGACCCCTTAGGTGGTCCTTGGGGGAGTCGTACCCGGACGTTTAACCCCTAAACATGGTTTTCTACATGTAGGAGCCATTCTACAAGTTTTCACCCTTAAACAAAACTCCAAACTTCAACGACAAGACCCTTACAACTCAATAGTTCAAATGACTAGTTTCCGGACGTCATGGTCGTTTCTTGACGTTTGACCCCTAAAATCACCAAACTAACTTCAATAGCCTTTTTTCATCATTTAAACAATATTCCAACTATAAACCTAACATGTGAGGCTCTAGTTCAACCTACTAGATTTAGTCAAGCCTTAGTTAGGTCTTACTAGTTCGTACGGGGTGTTACAATATTCCCTCCTTGGGAACAGTCGTCCCCGAATGACACTTAAAACATCTTAAGGAGTCAAAACTCAAACTAGCAGCCCAACAAGCATGTAATCATCAAAGTGATGTACAACTCAAAAGTACACCACACGCAATGAGCATCATTTCAAATAGAAGAACCTTTACTCCAATTCCACATAGTCAATGCAAATGTAAAGAAGTAGGAACTACATCTATCAATCTATATGCATGACATTATCATGTTTAGTTATGTTGAAGGAGGAACTACCTTCTCCTGGTCATAACATACTCATATACCATCATAAAGTTCATATGCAAGTTTCCATGTTCAATAGCCCTCTTTCAAGGAGGAACTTCTCAACTCCTCACTAAGACATGCTCATATCTTATTTTCATGAAGTACAATAGATCACTTATAACCAATGCACTACAACATGAGGGAAACAACTCATCTTTATTCAAAAACACAAGTTTTTATGGAAATGCACAAATCTCATTAATTCACATAAAAATGGGAGGAACTACCTCCTCCACTCTTTAGGCAAATTTCCACCACAATTCACATAAACATGGGAGGAACTACCTCCTCTACTCTTTAGGAAAGTTTCCACCACATAAGAAGCTAACATTCCATTTCATAAGAACACATTCAAGCATGTTCATTTAATTCACATCATCAAGTCAAGTATGCCATATTACACACAATGCACAACTTAGGAAAAAAAAAATCTCCATTTAAAACACACATCATACAACATGAGAGAATAGGACTACCTCTACGAACTCAATATGCATGCAACTTAGACATATTCCATTTCATTGGAGGAATTTCCTCCTCCAACTCAAATCATGCTTATCATATGATCTTAGGCCAATTATGCAATTACTTCTTAAAAGCACATTTAAACCATTCACCTCATGAATCACATAGGTTACTTACTCTAATTGCCTATCAACATGAGGGGCATGAAACATGAAAACTCATTTTTATCTCAAAACATGAATTCTCAAAAACATACCTTTCATAAGGAAATCATCAGAATATAAAAATCACACATGACTTCTAAAACATAACATAGGCCCATCTAGGAACTCTTGGTCTCAAACTAGAATAGGAATGGAAGAAAGAGATGAGGATGTCGGGATTTCAACAAATCATGCTTTTTAAGCACACCATCCCCTCCTTAGGAGAAAGCCCTCACCACCACCCTCATGAAAACTTCTTTTAAGCACTCCTAAAGACATAACCAAACTCACATTTTTCCCTCTTTGCAAAAGTCTATGGTCCTCATCATCTAGAAATACCACCCTCATATGACACAATAAGTACCAAATCTAAAATAGGAAGAAATTGTGCTCAATTGTCATCTTACTCAAAAGGTGGTAACTAATACACACTCAAGAGTCCCATATTTTTCTAACCATCCGAGCCCTATCATTAATAAAAACACACCATGTATGCAACCCATCCATACTAAGAGTCACATCAAGGTCTAACATGCCAAGTTCCACCAAGTCAACAAGAGTATTTCTAGGGAACAAGGTAAAATGACATCTTCCATAAACCCTTTTTACTATCTTTAAACCATTAACCGGGGTAAAATCTAAAAAAGGCTCTATTAATTCATCCGGAGAACTCTAAGCCTCATAGCCTCATAAGGCATCATACAAGATAAGGTAATACCGGAACTCAACATAGCACTTATTCTCACATGAAATTACCAAGATACCGGTACCTTCATCCAAAAAGTATTCCAAGTCAACCCTAGTAGCATCCCTTTCTAAGGCCTTCACTAGGATATCATTCAAGGTCTCATATAAGTCTACCACTCCGGTTCTAAGTTGTTCAAACTCACTAAACCACATAAGGTGAGAATCCAAGCAAACCTATTTCATAAACATCAAGGGTACTCAATGATCTTATCGTCTAAGCACATTATCCCTCACTTGGGGTAAGCCTAAACAAACTCTTTACAACATTTCTTTTTTCAATTCTAAGGTAGGAGCAAGTCATAACTAAACCTTCACACTCACCACACAAGATGATTCTAAGCCATAGAGTATTACACTTTTAACCTCCTTCAAAGAGTCTACTCACTCAACAATCCTAGGCACCACCTAAGCACTTCTATTCATCAAAATCCTACACATTCTAAACTCATTAGGGCTAAGTTGGGTTATACCAATAACCACATATGACCAAAACTAAACCCATGAATACTAAAAACAACACAAAATTTTACCATATCCTATTTATCAAGTCACAAAAGACAAGTATTACCGGAATTAGTCCTACAAGTTTCATCACCTTAGATATCTCATCTATGGACTATAGAGGATCTTTCTCTACCATTGGCCCATAGAAATTCCGGAATTCAATAAAACATAAAACACATACCGGAACCCTTAAGATCCACTACCACTCACTCTTTGAGACTTAGGGGTAGACAACCTTTCTTGGTTAAACCTTAAGGGATACATAGAAGAGTTTTGACCAAGAAACATTTTTCTCTTTCACTAAAGTTGGATCAAGACAACTCTAGACCATTTCAACCCTTATCATCACTTTTGGTGGGGTCTACCAACCAACTATGCCTAGGTATTATCTAAGCACCTTACCCAAATAACCATACTTAAGATCTATCTTAAAAGACAACTAACCCTTTGAAGTTGGTCAACACCTACACTCTTCTCCCTTAGTTCAACTAGGTAGTACATGTAACCCTCAAAGTCAACTTTAAAATACATCATAATCCCAACCTATGGCATAGAATTTCTTTTCCCCATTTCCACTCTCGGATAGGCTCATTTGGGAACCAATAATTTGACTATACGGGTTCTACCATCAACTAAACATAACCTCACAATTACCTTACTAGGCAAGCACACTATCTCCCCCTTTTGGGATTAAGCCTACACAAGTTTTTCTAACCAACCTTCACTACACATAGGTAGCTATGAAGCATTATTCACACTAAACACAATATATTACCTCAAAGTTCACAAGTCACATAGCCATAATTGGCATCACAACCAACCTTTCTCCCTCACTCCTTCTAGCAAGAGCCCTTCAAGTGGTCCTACTCTAAAGACCATCCGACAAGGAATAAGAGAGAGAGCTTATAGATCTATGGCACGACTTGGAGAATGAAGAAGTGAAGTTTTCTAACGTCCTATAGCCTCTCGCTCATAGATGTGTCGTAGCTCACACCGATGAAAAAGACTCTACTAGACGTGGTTTGAGACATCCTAAGACCATTCCAAAACCTTATGCTCTGATATCAAGTTTGTCACGACCCGAGAGCACCCCCTAGTCGTAACACGGCGTATTTGACCTCGAAGAGGTCTTATACAAGCCCTTAGCATATCATGAACATTAAAGCATAGAAAAATAGCGGAAAATTTAAAACTTTTCTTTAAAATAGAAGACTTTATAAAATAAGAGAGAATCTATGACACTATGTCTCAAACCATCTATAACATTAGACTTAAATCTCATTTAACACAAACTTAGGGACATGGCCCTTACATAAAATCTAAAAACATAAAGTAAAGACATAAGCGAACAAGGTGGGTTTGTTGACACCCAATTCTGGACCTCCACAATATACATTAATTATCGAGCTTCTTCAATTTAAACGATTTAAAATAATTAGTTTTACAAAATTTCAAAAATAGTTTGCAAGTTATTTTAAATATTTTTGTCACTTCTTATAAAAAAAATTTATATAACTTATGTGTTTTAGATAATTTTATATATAATTAATACATTTTATAAATATTCGAAAATCATCTGGAAAAAAAGAATTTTTTTTGTTTAAATATTTTATCAAATTAGTTTAGTTTAAGTTACGATTATATTTTTCTGAAATAATTTAGTTATTAATTAAGTTAATTATTTTATTGTGTTAAGATTAAGAAGCTCATTAATTAATTAACATTAATTCGTCTTATTTTAATTTCGGCCAAATTCAACCAATCACCTCAATTTGGTCGAAATGCAATTCACGGGTTTTTTTCTTAAGTTAAAATTGGCCACATCTTGACTTCCTTTTCAAAACCTTTTGTTAGCCAATTTGACCAAAATCAGCCCATCCAAACATAATCAGCAGCCCACTCTTAATTTAATATTCATTTTCCTCTATTCCCAGACCAAAAACACATTACAATAATAACAGCAATACAAGACGCATACCAGCCGACCCCACATCATTTTTTTTCCATGCGTACGCGATCGACCCCCACCCATGCGTCTTCCTTTTCTTCTCCAGCAGTCCAGTAACGCGAATAAACCCATAAATCGAAGCCCAGAAATGCTGCAAACCAGCGATTCCAATAGCCCAGACTCGAGTCCAGCAAATCCAGTCGGGTCTCTCTTCCCTTTCTTCTAGTACGAAATTGTTTTGACACTCATTTAGGTGTCGAAATCTCGTGCTTCGATCATTCTTGCTCTTCAAATTGGACGGCTCCCCTCAAAGTTCCGTTGAAGATCAGTACTATGACAATTCCTTAACCTTTTCCTCAAGAAGGTGGAATTTTGAATTTGGAATGGCAAAAAAAAATCTGCCCGTTTTCCCCCTTTTTCAATCCCCAATCCTCTCCTATAAATGGCCCATTTCCAAGTCAGTGAGAAGGGGGGAGATACCTGATTTTGGGTTGGGGAAAATAATTTACTTTAAATTTGAAAAAGGGTTGAAAACACAAGAAATAGGAAGGAAAGATTATGGAAAATGTACACTATATTAAAACTAGAAATCAAAGCGAAATAACGCTTTTATAACTAGCCAAACTTTCTAAAAATTTCTTTTCGTGAGCTTTCTTCGAAGATTTCACCGGAGTTCATCCTAGCTCTATCGAAGGTGGTGGAATTGCTTCAAAGTCGTCGTCCTGGTATAACTGCACAGGAAAAGGTAACATTCTCGTTCTTACCTTTCATTCTATATTTTCAAACAATGCGTGTTCTGTTTTGTCACTATTCTAGTAGTCTTTTCCTTGTGATTTCATGTGCTAATTAGTGGCTCGGTATACCTCTTAAGATGACTTGAATATTTTAGTGTGTGGTATTATCTGTGTGCTGTTGGTGTATTAGATTCGGGGTGCATGTTATTCAGTTTTCCTCAATCTTAATCTCAGTGTGAGCTAAATCTTTAATCGTCCAAATTAGTTATTGTCTGTTGGTAGTATTCAACATAAATGCTTTGAAGTTCTCTGCCATCTGTGACTGAACTGATCTAAATGCGATGTGATTTTGTTTCTCGTTCAAGATATTTTTTTCTTTCAGATTATAGTTTATTTCGAGTCCTTATATTCCTTAGTTGGCTGCCTATTTTAATCTCCATTTGGTTGTTCATTCCTTTAAAAAACTTAAATAAGGAACTAGCTTTGCAATCGATATACAAATTTTTTTACCTTTATTGCACTTCATTTATGTTATCTCTTTTCTGTTTCCCTCAATTGAAAGAGTGTCATTAGTCTAAAATTTAGTCTCTTGTTTTACTTCTTTATTTGATCGCATATGGCACATGTTGAACTAACTCTAAGTTATTTTTTTTTCCCGATGTGATAGCTGTTGTGATTGTCTAGGCATTCCAATACAAAGTCATTTCATTTATGTGATCTAGGCATTGTCAATGACAAATCCGAATCAACAAAGTGTGAAATTTATTGCTCGTTATTTGTTTTTTTGTTGTTTAGAAAGGAAGGATTTGACTAGGAAAATATGTCAAGTTTATGTGTGTAACTGCTAGTTGTTTAAGAAAGTTGGTATTTGCCTTCAAATTAATATTAAATTACTTGTTGCTGCCTTTTGATGGAATAATACCACTGAGGTTTCTTTTGTAGTTGTTGTTAGAGAATTAGATAATATTTTTAGTCTTCTCTTTCTCCAATATTGTTTCATTATTTTGTTTGCCTTGTAATTTACTTCCCTGCTAATGTTCATTTGTGTGTCTAAATGCTTATCATGTGTTGGAGCTTGTCTATTTTTTTTTCTCATTTTATGTAGTCTCATGCTAGTAAAAATTACGGAAACATCATTTGTCCATTGGTATATATATATATAATTCTTGATTATTTAAGTCTTAAGCTCTTTGCCACTGCCTCATGTTTGATTTAACAGAGCATTAGTAAGTTATTAATTTTTACCTTTTTCTTATTGCATGTGATACCAATTCGAGTTTATTTTGAACCCATTTCCTGCATTTTCCGAGTTGAATTCCTCTCGAGTCAGCCCCCTGGTCATTGCTAGAAAATTGCAGACTTATTCACAGGCCTTTGGAGCGAAAAAGCAGGCTGTATACACGATATACAGCTATTTATACACAGGATATACATGAAGTATACATCAATATATGATGGTTGTATACGCTATATACATCAGCAAAATTAGGGCCAAAAGCCCCAAAAAAATTCAGCTTCATATTTTGTTTAATTGGGCCGAAACCCATATATTTTAGAAACTATTTTGATAGTTTTAGGACAGGTGGAAGTTGGGCAAAAAGTCCACAAGAAAGTAATTTCTTATGGTAGTTTAAGACATATACATATGAACCAAAGGTCCAAAGCAAAAATTAGGCCCAAGTATTGGCCCAGGCGAACAGAAACCAGACTTGGGCCCAAAACTCTCTTTCTCTTTATTTTATCTATTTCTTATTTGTTTCATTGTCTATTTGTTTATTTGCTTGTCAATTTTAGGGTTTTCCTAATTTGATTGCCCCAAAAGATAGTCATTTCGAGATTTTCTAAAGACGAAATAATCATACCTATTTTACCACTTAAATTACTTTGAAAATATTTTATTTAAGTAAATCCCTCATACTATTTACCTTCCTCCTAAAAAATAATTACAAGTCTTAAACTAATCAAGCTTTTATTATAAAATCAATTAGCCAAATAGTTAATTACAGGATAACCGCATGTTAGCGGGTATTTCGGGTGCTTTCAAACCCTTCCTGAAATGCTAATATGAACCCCAAACCCCTTTAATATTTTCATTCAATTTCTGTTTTAATCTTTTGAAAAAATAGTTTTCTTGATTTTTCTTAAAAATTAAGTGGCGACTCTTAAAAACCCGTCATTTCAATCTAAATTATTTTTTATAATAAAACAGAATGGCTACTCTATTGGGGAATTGAATGGTTCTAACCTTAAGATTAATTTATTTGGCTATGTATTTTAACTGTTTACTTGTTTTATTTATCGTATATATTGAATTGTTGCATTCATGACATGACATATTTCGTCAAACGATAATTATTTTTGATTTTCACTTAAAGGACGATTATGTGGACCGCACTCGTTCGTTAACCAAACTTTTCTCGGGGCACCTTGACAAATGTAGTTGGCTACTGGATAGTCAACGATCGTTAATTGTCCCAGCCCAAGTAGTCTGCTTGGGTCACCTTTCTACTATAAATAAAACCCACTCTTAGTCAAACTAGTGTAGAGATGAACTCAATCACAAAATTTAGCACATTTTGAACTAAGATGACCCAACACCCAACACGTGTTGGGCCCATTAGAAAGACCACCTTGAGTCCAAAATAGCCCACGGCCTAAACGGACGATCATACTTATGTGTTTAAATTTAAAGGATGTATACGTTGTTTGCAAATCATTGTTCCTGGGGGTTGGGAGTTTACTAGTTTGTTAGAGTCAAAGAAGGAGTTGTACAAGTGACTATTCTATACAAAAGTGTGGACATCCGGAGACGACAAGAAGCTCAAGAGCGAAGGACCTTCCATGAAAGCTTAGTTTAGGATTGTACCTCTGCGTGAGACTGAATATTTTGTATCTCATTTCCCTATTATGTATCCCCATTCAGTTTATTAGTAAAACTTGTATAAATTTGGGTTTTGGGGCAATAAAATGTTTCAAATGATGTTATACATTCGTCAAATCGTTAGGCCTACCCTTGGCACAAAAGAGTCACATATCTGTTTAGAATGCGCAACAATTGTTTAAGTGTTATAATTATTTATGTGAATATGTTGCTTTGTTGAAGAAGTTCTAGCCTACTCTTTGGAAATTTTCTAGAATCCCTTAAGCACAAATATTAATTCACTATCGAAAGTACGTCCAAATACTCTTCGAGTCTTTAGTTTCACAATAAAATTCGAACTTCATTTTTTAAATGACTCTCTCTTATTAGAAAAGATCCACCGTCTCAAATCAAAAGAGATTTAAGGGTTGAGAAATTTTATCTTTTCCAACTCTTACAAGGAGAATAGAGTTTCATATCAATCGAAAATCAGAAATATGAGAATGAAAGATACAATCGACTTTGTCTCGACTCAAGTTGACGTTTCCAATTCACTAAGCTCAAAATCGAATAGACAAATTTCTGTCTATTTAGTCATTTCTCTAAAATACGTGGGCTAGTTTATCTTCAAGTGGAGCAATTCTTATGTATTTGTGGTCATATGTGTGATATTTTGTATTATTTATCATCTACATAAACTAACACGTTTATCTTTTGAGTTATATTTCTTTGTCAGGTAGTTAGAACTGATCTGTGTTGATAACCTGGTTGGTCATCCTTATTTCACAAGATCTAAGGCCCCCAAAGATTCATTCTTCGATCAAAGTTTGCAAAAAGGAAAGACAATAATGGGTGATTACAACGACGAGATTAGCCTGACTGATATTGTCGTGGCTCAGCTCGCCGCCGCTGATCAAAATGAATTAATTATGCAGTTGATGCAACAGATTGCCGAAATGAGGATTGAAATACAGAGAAGGCAAGATTTGTCTAATCCATTTTTTGCTTTCAACCCTCCAGGAGATGGAAGAACTCCACTCCACTTTCATCCACCAAGCGTGGAATAGGTTCATAACCCGCCCTCTAACCCCGCTCAAAATCCCTCAATCATCAATCTTGTAACGACCCTCAAAATAAACTAGGATGAAGTAGAGCCTCACATGGGTTTTATGCATTAATAACCTGTTAAAATAATGAAGAAATAGCCTTTTTAGTCAGTTTTAAAGAGTTTGGAAGTCAAACGTCAATGGACGACCAAGACGTTCGAAAACTAGTTTTTTACGTGTTGGTGTGTTCTAGTATGTTGTTCATGTTTTTATGTGTTGTTTGGAGTCTAAAATCAGTGGAGGTGACCCTAGTGTCTTAATAAATATTTTTAGGGTTAAAACGTTTGGATTCGACTCCCCGGGGGCCACCCTAAGGGTCCCCGAGGAGGACCCCAATCTTGGCCAAGCAAGCTGCCAAGGCAACTTAAAGTTGTGCTTGGTGAGAGCATGTCCGCGTCGTGGACTACCTTCACCAAGGGACAAAAGTTTGGTCCACGTCGCGGACATGTCGCAGACTCTACTGTCTCGAATT
>NW_006239060.1:446916-447213 GCF_000226075.1 Solanum tuberosum | reverse complement strand
AAATCTGTGAAAATAAAACTCAAGTTTGACTTGTTTAAAAGGTCCAACTAAGTGAGGGGTAGTTTGGGTACTTTGGGAAATTAATATAAACGGTTAATCTACCTATTTTAGGGTATTTTCAGTTGGTTAAAACCCCTAAAGCTAAAATTAGACCCCATTCTTCAAATTGACCCTTCCCTCTCAAAATAGATTCTCTCAAAAACTCCATGGAAGACCTTGATCAAGCTCAAGCTAGAAGATGGGTTTTCAACTGATTTCTTCTTCAATTTCATGGGTCTTCAATAATTAAGGTATGGT
>NW_006239060.1:445008-446782 GCF_000226075.1 Solanum tuberosum | reverse complement strand
ACAAGCTGCTAAGGCAGCTTGAAGTTGCTCATGGAGGGAGCATGTCCGCGTCGCGGACTAGCTCCACCAAGGGCCAAAAGTTTGGTCCGCGTTGCGGACATGTCGCGGACTCTACTGCCTCAAAATTTCTATGATGTGGGTCTTTGTGAACATGATCTCTATTGATGAAATTATGTTTAGATTAGATTGTATTGATGTTTTCTATGATTATCTATACTTATTCATGTTGAATTGTTGGTATATTGATTAGTTGAGAATTATGGCCTTATGGGCAAAGTTATGGGTTGATCCTTTTGTTTATAGAATTGTACTTAGATTATGTTTATGATAGTGAATTACATTGTTGATTCCTATTGATACCTATGTCAATTGATTATGAATTGTTGAGGATTGATCCATGGTGATCATGGCTTGGAGAATTGGTAAGTTCACCTAACTTCTAGTGTATATTATGAGAATTGATGTTGTCTGGTTTGATCTACTTATGGTGGAGGTGTTCACTTCTTGTCGATCTATGCATGTTGAGATCATGGCCTTGAAGGCAATAGATGTGAAGTGAATTGATGATTATGATGCATATGTTTATGAAGTTATGCTATGAAGGTTATGTATGAAATCCTCAATGCTAGCATGATGTTTAAAGTGTGTTGATGATGAGGAGTATAATATGAATGATAATGTTAAGGATAAGGTGTGGTCTACATGATTGATTATGTTAGGTACTATTGTGGAATGACCCCTACCTATATGACCCCCATATGAATGTTTGATCATATACATGTTAGGAGTACCTATTCAATGTTGAATGTGTCATTGTTTCCTATGATGAAGTGTGGGTGTGTGGTCTAGAATCCCTAAGGGCTTTATATGTGAATTGCTCATGAATTGGGGACATTGTGAATGTGTTATGATCCCTTTAAAGGAAGAACACTCAATATCAATGTTGTTTCTATTATGTCACTATGAGGACCAATATGCACACACACACTCTACATGTATAGCTATGAATATGATGTGTTATGGTGTCTATTGAAAGGTTAACTCTTATATGCACCCTTACATCTTATTATGCATGCAAAGTGTATGATTAGCAAGGTATGAATATGTGTTGTATAAAGGTGTTTATGTGAAAGGCTTTCTCACATATGTACACACACATCAATGAATGAATAAGTTTTATGATAATTTAGTGAAGGTGAGTCTCTTGAAAGGTTTTCTCAATTGTACTCTAAACTAGACTATGTTATGAATATGGTATGATTATGTGAAAAGGTCATTTCTCACATAATGTAGGTTCTATGATGAAAGGTCATTCTCATCTTAGAAACCTTTGAGCTATATGATATGAGGGATTAAGTCCCTAAAGCCTATTTTATGAACTAATGTTAAATAAAGGCTTAAAAATGAGAGTGGGGGCTTCACGTTTAGCAAGTCCGGCTTCCCACAAGAGAACCTTCACGTTTAGCAAGTTCGGGTTCCCAACATAGTTGTTGTCTCATGAGATGGAAACCTCCACGCTTAGTAAGTCAAGGTTTTCTAGTAGCAATATCCTTGTTCCATAACTCCGTGTCCCCGTTGGTATTAGCTTAGTGGATCCACTAGATAGCTATTTTGTATGTAGGTCCTACCTTGGCAAGTAGTACCCTCTCTTTTCAATGTGGGAGTAGAACAACGGATTCCATGTAGCTCACATGGTCTATGTCGATTATGGCAATGTCTCCCGAAAGTTAAGAAATGAACTAAGATAAGAATATGAACTCTAGTCAAGATTTCT
>NW_006239060.1:433345-444309 GCF_000226075.1 Solanum tuberosum | reverse complement strand
GTGATGGTGACTAAAGGGTCTTTCCTAGAAGTGATGAGCTTGGCTTACTATTCCCAAGTTCGGGTGTGTCCTTAAAGATTCAAGGACCTTTATGTTAAAGAGTTTCCTTAAGTTCTATGTACTAGATAGTAGTTTCTTTTGTATTGTAAGGGCTATGCCCCTCTTGTGTTGTAGTCATGTTTTAAGATGGCTACCTTGAGACGTAGTATTCCGATTTTGTATTAAAGGTTTAATGAGGTGACTTTTATGTCGTGTGTTATATTATGAAAAAGTTTTAAATTTTCCGCTATTTTTCTATGATAAATGCTATGACGAATGCTAAGGGCTTGTATAAGACCTCCGAGAGGTTGAATACGCCGTTAACTACTAGGGGGTGCTCTCGGGTCGTTACAGATCTAACCACCTCAAATCCACCCCACGCCTCCGCTTCTTACCAAGCGCCACTTCCTCCTCAAAACACCAACCCGCAAACTTGTCCTCCCCCTCAAAATCAAAATGTTAACAATCCGCAAACCTTCCCCCATCACCAAAATCAACATGCCAACCCCCAGACTTTCCCCCAAAATTATCAAGCCACTCAAAATACCCAGAATCCCTCCGTTGCTCTGCCATTGCCTCAAAAGACTACTTTTCAAATTCCAATTCCAAATGAACCCTATGCCAACTGTTCCGAGCTTGATCACTATGAGGAACATGAGAGAGAGTGAAGGTCAAAGGAATAGGCAACCAAGCTGAATATGAAAGAAGAGATCAAGAAAGTCATGAAGGAGCTACACTATAATCCTAAAGTCGATGGGTTGAGTTATGAGAATATGTGCATCCATCCGAAGCTGGACCTCTCGGAAGGGTTTAAAGTGCCAAAATTTGACACTTTCAGAGGAACAGGGAATCCATTGGCGCACCTGGGGGCCTACTGTGACCAGCTCGTGGGAGTTGGAAGGAATGGAGCTTTATTAATGTGGCTTTTTAGCCGAAGTTTGAATGGAGAAGCGTTGGAATGGTTTACCTCCCATGAGACAAAGCAGTGGTCTAGCTGGAATGCACTAGCTAAAGATTTCGTCAAACAGTTCGCCTACAATGTGAAGATTGTTCCTGATCGCTATTCTTTGGAGAGAATAAAGAAGAAATCCACTGAAAGCTATTATGAATATGCGTATAGGTGGAGGAAAGAGGCCGCTCGGGTTCGACCCTCTATGTCAGAGAAAATCATTGAAGTGTTCATACGCATTCAAGAACCAGAGTATTATGACAGGATAATGTTGCTCATTAGAGCAAAATTTGCAGAGATAGTCAAAGTAGGTGAGGCTATCGAAGATGGGATTAAAACCGAAAAGATTTCTCGCATTGCCGCCCCAACCGAATCTTCAAGATTGTTGAAAAAGAAGAGAGAGGACGTGTCTTCTATTTCCTGCGCATCTGATGGAAAAGAACACTTTAAAAAATCCTCACCTTACATAGTTTATCCTTGAGCTCCACAAAATTTGTATCCAGCTTGTTATACCTAATCAGGTTATCAAACTCCACCACCGAGTTACCAAATTTTACCTCCTAATTACCAAACTCCACCAGCGAGCTACCAAATTCCATCTCTTGTTTACCTGACTCCACATCCACATTACCAAAATACCCATCCATATTACCAAGCTCCATCAGTTAATTGTTCAAATATCCAATCAAGTTACCAAATTCCACCCCCGCACTACCAAAATACCCCTTCTAGCTACCGAGCTCCACAATACCCAAATTTCCAAACACAAGCACCAACTTACCAAAATCCTCCAAACTACCGTCAAATACCTTCACATCCAGGAAATAATTACAATCTTCCTCGCCCAAATCTTGAGAAGAAATCTTCTAGAGTCTTTACTTCTTTGGTTGAGAGCCGAACACAACTTTTTGAAAGATTGAAATCAGCTGACCTGATACAGACAATTGATCCAAAAAATATCAATGTCAACTTCAAGCTTTATAGACCCGATCTTCATTGTGCTTACCATTCAAGAGGTGCTGGGCATATTACTGAGGATTGTATCAACTTGAAGCATAAAATTCAAGACTTGATAGATCAAAAGGTCATCACTCTTCAGACTGCCACTCCTAATGTCAATAGTAAGCCCATGTCGAATCAGGGAGGGGTAACTCTTAATATGGTTGAAGTCGAAGAAGATTTGAATGTGAAGAAAGTATAATCTCAGCCAACCTTGAAAAGCTTGAGAAAGTTGTAGCCTCTCCAATCAAAAGAGAGAAATTCAAATTTGTGATCATGGCACCTCATCAATCTTTTGCTTTAGTGCCAAAAGAGGGTCAAAGCAAGCAGAAGATCGATCAAGCTTTTCCAAAATCATTGCCTCACTTATATCGGTTTTTTCCAATGCAAAATGGTCTAGGGGAAGAAATCAAAAATTTGTTCAAAGAAGGTGATATTGTGCTTGAAGAGATGATCGAGACACCAGTCATACCAAACAACGAGTAAAAGGAGAAAATGCCTAATTGGACATCCATTTCGCTCTTGATTCTTCGCTCGTCTTGGTAGACATAAACATTCTTTTATGTTATTTCTAAAATTGGTGGTGTTCTGAATGAGGCTCGAGACCTATCTTTTACTCTATTTTTGCCTCACTATGCTTTAATCTCCCTCCTCATTTTTGAAAAGATAAAATGATTTATCGTCATGGCCAAAGTTCTAATTTTCTTGTTTCAAATGAAAACCTCATTTAATGCAGAAATTTTCTTTACTTGCCTTATATTTGCTATCTAATAATATTTGTCTATGATTTCAGTGAAAATATTTTCAAATCTGCCAATAGCATGTCCTGTCACAAGCTGAATGAACAAAATGGGGTAGGTGCAGACGAATTTGAGGACTACAATGAAATAATCATGGTACCTAAACACTTGGTTGAGGAATCTAAATAGTTCGAGAGTCACGATGAGCCGAATTCAGAAGAGATCAGATTAGTGAATCAGGAAAATGATGAATGCATCAAAGAAATCAAAATTGGTGCCTATCTGACAAAAGCACAGGAGAGAGAACTCATCAATTTGCTTAAAGAACACATTGATACATTCGTTTGATGACATTACATGGTTGAGCATGAACATTGGATCTCACAAGTCGTCAATCTACTTAAATGTTGTTAAAAGATACCATGTTTGAAGATTCAATTTCTTTCTTTTCCTTGTAACCGCCTTTATTTGCTTGTAATCCTTCATGCTTAGAATTTATCCCTCTGTAATGAACTACGTCTGACCTGAATTCTAAATAATGAGATACATAGGCGGCCTATGTCGGCCTCGGTCATCCTTTTATCCCTTTTTAATGTTTCGTTTTGTACTTGAACTATGTTCGACCTGAATTCTCAAGAATGAGATACGTAGGTGGCCTATGTCGGCCTCGATCATTTCCTCGTTTAATTTCCTATTTTTGTTAATCCTCGAGAAGGGAACTACGTTTGACCTGATTCCTGCTTCAACGGGATACGTAGGCGCCACAATGGCTCGATCATATCTCCCGTAAGAGTTCTATTTTCCTTTACAATAGAAACTGGGACAGAATTTTTGAGAGGGACTTAAAAATTCTCGAGAAGAGGATCTTTCCAATAAGTCGAGACTAGAGATACATTGAGAGTTGCATCTGGGATAGAATTTTTGAGAGGGTCTCAAAAATTCTACAAGTCATATATCAACAGTTCGAGGTACTCCAAGACATCTAACTGGGAAAGAAATTTTTAGGATGGCCTAAAAAATTTCTTCAAACATCACTAGAAGTTTGAAGTCCACTTTGAATATTTCGAGCATGATTAGAAGTTTAAAACTAACTTCAAATGATCTATGGCATCGTTAAAGTTCATAGGCAACTTCAACAATCTCCCGAATCGTTGGATTTCAAAGTCGACTACAAAACTTCTCGATTATAGTAGATTTCGGGAGAACCATGTCAGAAATTTCCCAAGCTTTAAGGATTTTTGAATTCTCCGGAATAAGCTATCGGACACACCAAAGTTTCGAACCAAGGATGTTCACTTAAGCTTGACGTGACATGAGATTTGGCAGTGACATTTTTCAATTACAGTTTTTTGAAAACCTTTTTCTTAAAGATTTTATTGATATGTTTCAGATATTTTTGCATAAAATGTTTTTTTTTGTCTATTGAGAAGCAAGAGATCAGAGCGATCAACTGAAGATAGCAAGACATGGAGAAAGCGATTGAAGAAGTCAACAGATATCAGTTTGTTTTAAAAAACTAACAATTTTTCTGTGGATGCAGGTCTATAAGATTGCCTTGAGTTCATCGTATTTCTCCATTCAACGACTATGGAGAAGTCAAAATGGCGAGAAACTCCCCAAAATTGACAACTTTTTGTGGATGCAAGAAAGTCATTAAAGGAGAAAAAGAAAGAGTTCTGAATACGAGCAACAACACCTCGTTTAAATTCCCAGCAAAACATGAGTCACAACGAAAACAAAGTGTTCAAAATGGGAACAAGTGAAAGCATCACTCTCAACATATACAAGCATCTTCGTTGAAACGAGATGACATTTCTCCACATCAAGAACTTTGAGGAATATGCACAAATCTCGTCGATATCGAATGCGATAATGTGAACTACCCAGAGAGACATCGTTTTTACCACCCGAATGGACATTCCTGGAGATTATCAAATGAGACAATACCATAATCTAGAGGGACATCATCGTCATTTTATCAATGGATCAACGTCATCCTACCGACGAATCTTCATTATCATTATCCTACCAATGGATCAACATAAACCAATGGATCATCAACATTATCCTACTAATGAATCAACATTATCCTATCGACGGATCTTTTTTATCAGCATCATCATCCTACCGATGGATCAACATCACTCTACCAATGGATCATCATCATCCTATAAATGAAGCATCATTATCCTACCAATGAAGCATCAACATCATCATCCTATCGATGGAGCAACATCATCATCCTATCAATGGAGCAACATCATTCTATCATCATCATTATCCTACCAATGGATCAACATTATCCTACCGACGAATCTTCTTCATCATCATCATTATCCTATCGACGGTTCTTTATTATCATTATCCTATCAATGGATCTTCATCAGTATTATCCTATCAATAGTGCATCAACATCATCATCATATCGATGGAGCATCATCATCATCCTACCAATGGATCAACATCACTCTACCAATGGATCATCGTCATCCTATCAATGAAGCATCTTTATCATCCTATCGATGGAGCAGCATCATCCTAGCATCATCATCATCCTATCGATTGAGCAATATCATTCTATCATTATCGTCATCTTACCAATGAAAAGTCATCATCATTATTTTCATTCGTAAGAACGTCATCAAGAGAGCCATCAACATATTACATTAGTCTATATTTTATTATTTCGATATCAAAGAAAGAGTATATTCGAAGAATTATATTACAAATATGAGATACAAGTTTTATTGGCCTAACATCAAGATGAAGGAACTGACGTTAAATGTTCAAGGAGAGCGACTAAGTGTCAACATGGTAAAAGACGCTATCTCTCCATTTGAATTACATTTTTATGCTAATGAGTTTTATCTCAGTCTTTTGTCGAGAGCATCCAAGAGGATGAATTCTCAAATCAAACCACAGGTGTGGATGACATCAACAAGGGTACAACATAACGTGGAACCTTTTCTTAGCAGCGAACTGGGACATAGTCCGAAGAGGAGTGCCAAACTCTTAGAACGCGAGCAGAGAAGCGACTTCCACCACAATCAAACCATACCCCTATCAGAAGGCATGTGGGTTTTTCTTTAGATTTATCAGTTTCAGTTTCGCATCCAAAAATTTTGGGTTTTCACCGAAAGCAACTTTCTAATCAAAGTGGCAAGGCACCAAGAACTTTGAGAATTATGTCCATGTAAGTTCTTAATTAAGGGTGTGAAGGGCCCCGCATTCATGGTTAAGACATTTGCAAGCCTCTTTTTCGTAACTCGACTTATTTGTCACTCTTTCCAACCAAAGGTTATCTTGCATACTAGATTTCCATTTCAACTGATTGAGTCGAACTACACACAACCTGATTCCTTAGGTTAAAGGATATGTAGACGGGCTCAATGTTGAAAACTCAACTGTATTCTGACAATCTCTCTCAAATCTTAGTCCCGGGCATTCTAATTTCTTTGTAATTTGATATCGGGATAACTTTTGAATTCTTTCAAAATCGTGCGTCAAATCAAGCGTATCGAACTACAAGTGGCCTGAATTCTCATATAGCTTGAAATATGTAGGAAACCCATTTCCGGGGTTCGGCCATGATTCCTAAAGGCCGTACCAAAATCCCTTTTTCCAAAAGATGGACATGTGGTTGGTCAAAATTGGATTTGTCAAATTTGCCTTGGATTTCTTTCATCAATCCAAGTCACAATCCAAGTCAAATGAGGGACAGTTGTTGACATCCAATTTTGGACCTCCACAATATACATTAATCATCGAGCTTCTTCAATTTAAACGATTTAAAATAATTAGTTTTACAAAATTTCAAAAATAGTTTGCAAGTTATTTTAAATATTTTTGTCACTTCTTATAAAAAAAATTAAAATAGTATATGTGTTTTAGATAATTTTATATATAATTAGTACATTTTATTAATATTCGAAAATCATCTCGAAAAAAAAGATTTTGTTTTGTTTAAATATTTTATCAAATTAGTTTAGTTTAAGTTACGATTATATTTTTCAGAAATAATTTAGTTTATAATTAAGTTAATTATTTTATTGTGTTAAGATTAAGAAGCTCGTTAATTAATTAACATTAATTTGTCTTATTTTAATTTCGGCCAAATTCAACCTATCACCTCAATTTGGTTGAAACCCAGAAACGCTGCAAACCAGCGATTCCAATAGCCCAGACCCGAGTCCATCAAATCCAGTCGAGTCTCTCTTCCCTTTCTTCTAGTACAAAATTGTTTTGACACTCATTTAGGTGTCGAAATCTCGTGCTTCGATCGTCCTTGCTCTTCAAATCGGACGGCTCCCCTCAAAGTTCCGTTGAAGATCAGTACTATTACAGTTCCTTAACCTTATCCTCAAGAAGGTGGAATTTGGAATTTGGAATGGCAAAAAAAAAATATGCCCGTTTTCCCCTTTTTTTCACTCCCCAATCCTCTCGTATAAAAGGCCCCTTTTCAAGTCAGTGAGAATGGGGGAGATACCTGATTTTGGGTTGGGAAAAATAATTTACTTTAAATTTGAAAAAGGGTTGAAAACACAAGAAATAGGAAGGAAAGATTATGGAAAATGTACACTATATTAAATCTAGAAATCAAGGCGAAATAGCGCTTCTATAACTAGCCAAACTTTCTAAGACTTTCTACTCGTGAGATTTCTTCGGAGATTTCGTCGGAGTTCATCCTAACTCTATCGAAGGAGGTGGAATCACTTCAAAGTCGTCGTTCTGGTATCGCTGCACAGGAAAAGGTAACATTCTCGTTCTTACCTTTCATTCTATATTTTCAAACAATGCGTGTTCTATTTTGTCACTATTCTAGTAGTCTTTTCCTTGGGATTTCATGTGCTGATTAGTGGCTCGGTATACCTCTTAATGTGACTTGAATATTTTAGTGTGTGGTATTCTCTGTGTGTTGTTGGTGTATTAGATTCGGGGTGCATGTTATTCAGTTTTCCTCAATCTTAATCTCATTGTGAGCTAAATCTTTAATCGTCCAAATTAGTTATTTTCTGTTGGTAGTATTCAGCATAAACGCTTTGAAGTTCTGTGTTATCTGCGATTGAACTGATCTAAATGAGATGTGATTTTGTTTCTCGTTCAAGATATTTTTTTCTTCTAGATTATAGTTTATTTCGAGTCCTTATATTCCTTAGTTGGCTGCCTGTTTTAATCTAGCTATATTCTATCGATTCAAGATCCATTTGGTTGTTCATTCCTTTAAAAATCTTAAATAAGGAACTAACTTTGCTATCGATATACAAAAATTTGCCTTTATTGCACTTCATTTATGTTATCTCTTTTCTGTTTCCCTCAACTGAAAGAGTGTCGTTATTCTAAAATTTAGTCTCTTGTTTTACTTCTTTATTTGATCGTATCTGGCACAAATTGAACTAACTCTAGGGTATTATTTTTTTCCCGATGTTATAGCTGTTGTGATTGTCTAGGTATTCCAATACAAAGTCATTTCATTTATGTGATCTAGGCATTGTCAATGACAAATCCGAATCAACAAAGTGTGAAATTTATTGCTCGTTATTTGTTTTTTTGTTGTTTAGAAAGGAAGGATTTGACTAGGAAAATATGTCAAGTTTATGTGTTTAACTGCTAGTTGTTTAAGAAAGTTGGTATTTGCCTTCAAATTAATATTAAATGACTTGCTGCTGCCTTTTGATGGAATAATACCATTGAAGTTTCTTTTGTAGTTGTTGTTAGAGAATTAGATAATATTTTTAGTCTTCTCTTTTTCCAATATTGTTTCATTATTTTGTTTTCCTTGTAACTCACTTCCCTGCTAATGTTCATTTGTGTGTCTAAATGCTTATCATGTGTTGGAGCTTGTCTATTTTTTTTCTCATTTTATTTAGTCTCATGCTAGTAAAAATTATGGAAACATCATTTGTTAATTGGTAGATATATATAATTCTTGATTATTTAAGTCTTAAGCTCTCTGCCACTGCCTCATGTTTGATTTAACAGAGCATTAGTAAGTTTTTAATTTTTACCTTTTTCTTATTGCATGTGATACCAATTCGAGTTTATTTTGAACTCATTTCCTGCATTTTCCGAGTTGAATTCCTCTCGAGTCAGCCCCCTGGTCATTGCTAGAAAATTGCATACTTATTCACAGGCCTTTGGAGCGAAAAAGCAGGCTGTATACACGATATACATCAGTTTATACACAGGATATACATGAAGTATACAACGATATATGATGGTTGTATATGTTGTATACATCAGCAAAAATAGGGACAAAAGCCCCAAAAAATTTAGCTTCGTAATTTGTTTAATTAGGCCGAAACCCATATATTTTAGAAATTATTTTGATAGTTTTAGGACAGGTGGAATTGGGCCAAAAGTTCAAAAGAAAGTAATTTCTTATGATAGCTTAAGACAGATACATATGTACCAATGGTCCAAAGCAAAAATTAGGCCCAAGTACTGGCCCAGGCGAACAGAAACCAGACTTGGGCCCAAAACTCTCTTTCTCTTTATTTTATCTATTTCTTATTTGTTTAATTGTCTATTTGTTTATTTGCTTGTCAATTTTAGGGTTTTCCTAATTTGATTTTCCCAAAAGATAGTCATTTCGAGATTTTTTAAAGACAAAATAATCATACCTATTTTACCACTTAAATTACTTTGAAAATATTTTATTTAAGTAAATCTCTCGTATTATTTACCTTCCTCCTAAAAATTAATTACAAATCTTAAACTAATCAAGCTTTTATTTTAAAATCAATTAGACAAATAGTTAATTACCGGATAACCGCATGTTAGCGGGTATTTCAGGTGCTTTAAAACCCTTTCCAAAATGCTAATTGAACCCCAAACCCCTTTAATATTTTCATTCGATTTCTGTTTTAATCTTTTGGAAAAAATAGTTTTCTTGATTTTACTTAGAAATTAAGTGACGACTCTTAAAAACCCGTCATTTCAATCTAAATTATTTTTTACAATAAAACAGGGTTCGTCCTTGAAACTATGAGGACTCCCCAAGTTGAAGACTCCAAGCTCCTTAGAAACCTATCTTACAAGTATAGAACACCACATCTCCAAACCCTACACTTTGTAGTAAATGTAGAAGAAGGGGTTAGCACGAAAACGTACTATCTATGGAAGCCATGCATAAAAACCATCAAAATATGCTTTAAAAGGTACATTTAGTTGAAACCATGCTTTATGCACTTTTGAATATCATCTTGAAAAAGTTGAAGAATCACAAGTCAAAAGAAACTCACATATAGTTCATCAAAGCACAAAGGATAACAACATCTCCACAAGCATAGTCTCTAAATATAGTCTTAATGCATTATCACTCATTACAAGACATAACACTCATGCACAGTCAAATATCAAGGTCATTACATCATAATAGAGTAATCACATAAGTAACCCTAGGTTGCACTTGTGTTATGTGTAGATAAAGTCCCATAACCCTATCTACAGTAAGTACTACCTTTGGATCACCATGCTCATATTTATCATACATTAATCTCATTCATAGCTCATACACCTAATAAAGAGACATTCATAAACACTAGCTCATATCAAGGAAAGTCAATCATAATGCTAATTCAATGAAAGCATGCATTACTCATAATCCTCATAATAAAATGGAACTATACCATGGCTACTTTAGAAGTCTACTTGTGCCATGTATAAGTGGCATCCCATAATACCCCTCATACTAAGTAGATCTCCTAGAGGAGTCATTAGTCATAGTTCATGCAACATATTCATATCATACATCTTAGTCATATTTCATATACTTCATATCATAGGTAAACCACCCTCATAACCCCTTCACAAGTTCACTTGTGCAATGTACATATGAAGTCCCATACCCCCACATATACTAAGCAAACCCATCAAGAAGTCACAAGTGTAATTCACATGCATATTCATAATACATAGTAAGTGAAGTCATCTTTACTTCATACTTCATAAGTTGCCATACATAAGGGACTCACACAAGAACTCCTCAAAGAACCCACTTGTGCAATGTATAGGTAAAGTCCCATACCCTTACCTAAACTAAGTAGCACCCCTCAAAAAGCCCTAGTTAGAGTTCATATTAATATTCATAAGTCATATTCATTAAACATAGGGAGATTAGAAATAACCGACATAGACCATGTGAGCTACATGGAATCCGGTGTCTTCCTCCCACACCGAAAAGAGAGTGTCCTACTTGCCAAGGTAGAACATACATACATTATAGCATCTAGGTGGAT
>NW_006239060.1:411415-432108 GCF_000226075.1 Solanum tuberosum | reverse complement strand
TTCATTAATTAATAACCTAACCGACCTCCCTTAACCCCTACTTAATTAACTAACCAACCCACTAACCCTTAACTTAATAAAAACTGCCAAAACTGGCAGCATCTACGGAGCCCCATCTACGGACCGTAGTTTGATCTACTGTCCGTAGTTTGGGTCCGTCGATTGGACCTGGGACTGACAGTGCTTCACTATTTCGGCCATAACTTTTTAACCCGAGGTCGGAATTGGGCAAACTCAGTGGCATTGGAAAGAGGACTCAGAGACCTTTCATTGGATAGGTAATGGCCCACCTAATTCGTTTTGAGCTATGAGATATGACCATTTAAAGTTGACCCTCACGCCTAACTTAAAACTAAAAACTGTTTTAGGGGACTGTTTTGAAGGTCTTGGTTCTAAATGATCTCATGACTTAGCTTAAGGTCTTGCTAGCTTATAAAGGTGATTAATCAACTAGATAAACAATCCCTCAATCCCTTAGTCAATTAACTAACTTAATCCCTAATCACCAACTTAAGACTAGAAGGCTGGAAATTGGCAGCACCTACGGCCACCCACCTACGGACCGTAGGTGGAGTTACGGCCCGTGTTGTGCTCTCGTCGTTTGGTTCAGAGGCTCCCTTTTTGGGAGCCAAACCTCCCAAGACTAAGTCCCCACCTACGACCTAGACCTACTGTCCGTAGACCAGTCTACTGGCTGTAGATGGATCTCGTAGGTCCGGCTGTCTTTTGACAGCTTTTGGGTAGATGTTGGGGTCCTCCTCAAGGACCCTTTGGGTGGTCCTTGGGGAGTCGTACCCGGACGTTTAACCCCTAAACATGGTGTTCTACATGTAGGAGTCACTTCTACAAGTTTTCACCCTTAAACGACACTCCAAACTTCAACGACAAGACCCTTACAACTCACTAGTTCAAATGACTTGTTTCCGGACGTCATGGTCGTTTTTGACGTTTGACCCCTAAAATCACCAAACTAACTTCAATAGCCTTTTTTTCATCATTTAAACAAGTTTCCAACTATAAACCTAACATGTGAGGCTCTAGTTCAACCTACTAGATTTAGTCAAGCCTTAGTTAGGTCTTACTAGTTCGTACGGGGTGTTACAGATGTGACATGACAAATAAGACCCCAAGTGATACTAAATAATCACTTCACATAAGCATGACCTAATGAAATACAATTCAAGA
Source organism: Solanum tuberosum (assembly GCF_000226075.1). Taxonomy (NCBI): domain Eukaryota; kingdom Viridiplantae; phylum Streptophyta; class Magnoliopsida; order Solanales; family Solanaceae; genus Solanum; species Solanum tuberosum. Next base: position 430,923 of record NW_006239060.1, on the reverse strand, counting down.
GATATAACCGATATAAGTCTCAAATCATAAGATGACATAAATGATACATACAGTTACATAAGAGAATACGCAGAACATTACTAAGTCTGACATAGCCTTTCTAATATCATAGGAGTGGTTAATACATAGCTCATGCACCACGTACTAGTCTAAAACAAAAAATGATACCATAGAATAAATAAAAGTATTCCATGGCTTTGTCCTCGAATCATAAGGACTCACCAATCCAAGTGATCAAAGCATAGCAATCCACCTAAGTACGTCCGGATGGAGGAGCGTCAGATCCTATATTATGAGACAATGTAGGCACTAATATGCATTAGTACGATGAATGTACTAAGTATGGGGAAATGTATGAAAATATAAACATGATAACATAATGAGTTAGAAACACGGATATGCAAGACCAAGTAAAGATATATTGAAGTTTGAAAGCCAAATCTTAAAGCATATACAAGGCAATACATTTTAAAATCATAAAGAAAGCTTTCATAAAATCTTTGAAGAAACCCTCCCACCGACAATAAGACCATGTGAGTCTATCCTTCAATAAATGTTTAACATGTTCATCCTCACTCCGAGAATAAATCAAAATATCATCAATAAACATAATTTTGAATATGTCAAGGTTTTGCTTGAAGACCCTATTCATTAAGTTCATGAATGTCGTCGGGGCATTAGTCAAACCAAATGGCATCACCAAGAACTGATAGTGACCCTATCAAGTTGGAAACGTCATCTTTAGAATGTCACTTTCCCTTACCCTCAATCGGTGATAACCCGATTGAAGGTCAATCTTTGAAAAGAAACTCACACCTTGGAGTTGATCAAACAAGCCATCAGTCCTTAGAATATGATACTTTTTATTTATGGTAACCTTATTCAATTGTTGATAGTCAATGCACATACAAAGTGAACCATCTTTCTTTCTAACAAATAACACTGGAGCACCCAATGAAGAGATATTCGGTCCAATGAAACCCTTGTCCAAAAAATCCTTCAAATAATCCTTTAACTCGCTAAGTTATGTTCAAGCCATAAGGTAAGGAGGAATAGATATAGGTTGCGTATCTAGGAGGAGGTCAATACCAAAATCTATTTCCCTTTCAGGAGAAATACCAGGAAGATCATCAGAAAACACTTCTAGAAACTTATATACAAGAAGAACTTACTCAAGAACAGGGGTTTCGGAATTCGTATCACTAACCCGAACAAGATGATAGATGCAACCCTTAAAAATTATTTTCCTAGCCTTCATGCAAGATATGAAATGATCATTTGGCACTGAATTTCCCCTTTTCATTTTAAGATAGGTTTGTTTGGAACCTGGAATATGACAAATCGGATCCTACAATCTATAGAAGCATATTAAGAGTGAAGATAATTCATCCCAAGAATGACATCAAAGTCTAACATATCAAGCTCTACCAAATCAACATGAGTGACTCTATGATAAATAGAAACAAGGCTATTTCTATTGACTCATTTAGCAATAATAGGATCACCAACGTAGAGACTAAAAAAGGTTCTAAAAGAACATCGGAACAGCCATCAAATCTCATAGCCACATAAGGAGTCACAAAAGACAATGTAGCACCTAGAACAAAAAAACATATACATCAAGATGAAAAACTTTCAACATACTAGTCATAACATCTGGAGAACCCTCATGATCATGTGAGTGTGAATAGCATAGAACCTATTCTGACGAGGAGCACCCGAACCAAAACTACTAGGATGAGCTTGCCTACCATGTCTTCCCTTAGTAGTAAGAAAATGACACTCTCTCACCTTGTGGCCATTCTTCCCACAACTATAACAAATATCTGTACCGGCTAAGCATTTTCACGAGTGGCTCTTGCCACTCTTTTGGCAAGTGGGAATAGAAGATCCACTATCATCACCTCATTGAGAGTTAGGGTTAGACACCCTATCTTTGTTGATATTAGGGGCCAGAACATTAGAAGATCCTTGACTGGAGAACATTTTCCAGAATTAAGGACGACCATGTCCACCGGACTTAGAATGAGAAAAGTCACCATCAGCAGTCCTAGCCCTCTTTGACTCTCTAGAATTCTCATTTACCTTCTCCTCTTCGATTTGTTGGGAATGTTTCATCAAACGAGAGATATCCATCTCTTTAATAAACATGGTGGTACAACTCTCTTTGACCATCATTTTGGATATACCCGACACAAACTTGCTCATCATTGCCTTAGAGTCGGCAACTATGGTAGGAGCATACTTAGACGATTGTGTGAACTTCAATGCATAATTATTTACACTCATGTTCCCTTGATGAAGATTGATGAATTCAAGCACTTTTGCCTCCCTCATCTCAAGGGGAAAGAAATGATCAAGGAAAAACCCTTTGAATTTCTCCTAATCAAGAGGACCTATATCAATTGCCCTCCCTCCCTTCCATTGGTTGAACCACACTCGAGCAACACCCTTAAGTTGATAAGCGGCCAACTCCGCCTTTTCCACCGGTATACTTCTCATGATAGCAAAAATCTTGTGGATTTCCTCAACAAACTCTTGGGGATCTTCATCAATTTTCAATCCATGAAACTCTGGGGGATTCAATCTAGTGAAATCTCTCACCCTTGTCACTATCGTAACCATATTTAGGTTCACGGGATCAATGGCCTCTCTATTAGCTTGAATCGTCATAGCTTAAGCCAACACTAAAAAAGCAGCTCAGAATTCCGCATGTGACACTTGCTCGGCCAAAGGATCAAACGACACTTGAAGAACCTCGGGCTTCACATTATCACCCACATTTCTTCTTGTGTAGCTCTTTGAGGAGGCATATTAAAAAAAGCATCGGACAAGAGCTAGGAGAATGACCTTTATAAAGTTAAACTCTATGGAATGACTTTAGAGTAGTGAAAGAAGTGAAGTTTTCTCAATGCCTTGTAGCCACCTTTTCATAAATGTGGTGCGTTTCACACTCATGAACAATTCTCTACTCAACATAGTTTGTCAGACATCCTAGGACCTTTTTATAAACCTTATCCTATGAATATCAAGTTTGTCATTATCTAAAGTATACCCTAGACGTGATATGGTGAATAAGACCTCGAGAGATCCTAAATAATCCACTTGACATAAGCATGATGTAATGAAATACAACTAAAGAGATATAATCCATATAAGTCTCAAATTAAAAGATGACATAAACGATACTAAGATAGTATATAAGAGAATATGAGGAACACTACTAAGTCTGGCATAGACTTTCTAACTTCATAAGAGTGGTTGAGACATAACCCATACACCACGTACAAGTTTGAAACAAAAAAAAGACCATAAAAGTAATAAAAGTATTCCATAGCTTTTCCCTTGAATCATGAGGGCTCACCAATCCAAGTGATCAAAGTGGAGCAATTCACCTAACTGCATCTAGGTGGAGGAGTGTCGGATACTATATTATGAGACAATATAGGCACAAATATGCATTAGTACGATGAATGTACTAAGTATAGGGAAATGCATAAAAATATAAACATGATATCATAATGAGTTAGAAACATAGATATGCAAGACCAAGTAAAGACATAGTGAAGTTTGAAAATCATATCTTAAAGTGTATACAAGGTCAATGCATCTTAAAATCATAAAGAAAGCTTTCATAAAATCTTTGAAGCAAACATAGTTTATTTGTAGGATATTTATCGTTAACCGACAATAAGTCCATGTGAGTTATAACATAGAATCTTGTGTAACCCTCACACCAAAAGGAGAGAGACTACTAGTAAAGGTGAAACTTTGTATCTTTTTTTTGGTTTCCCACCCGGTGTCCGGGACCCACATTGGATCCCGACTAAATACGAATTCGCTCTAGGAAGTCCCTATTGGGAGGTAAAACACTCCCTAATAAAGGTGACTCTGTACCCAATGAGGCTCGAACCGAGACCTCTTGGTTAAGGATGAAGGATTACTTACCACTCCATCACAACCCTTGTTGGTAAACTCTTTATTATTCATTATTGCTAAAGTGGTTCCACTAGCTATGTAATTTAAAACATCCTACGGAGGCACGTAGTTTGGGACAGGGAGATTGCATACACAGGCCCGACTTCTACTAACAGGAGAGCCTCCATATCAAAGTCCTCTCGATGCTAATTAAGTAAATTCCAATGGAAAAGACATATTCATATCAAAATACTTGGAAAGGAACCAATTAATACTACCAATCCCATCATATATTCATATTAGAATTGCTCATTTCAAAATCATGATTTTATAAAAAGTTCATAATAGACACTTACCTTTCTAAGCATCTAAATAATGAGTTTTTTCATATGTAAGAAAACTTTTCACAAATCAGTGATACTTTATCTTAAAAATATCCTTTAGTCATAAGTCATTACTTTCATAAAACATGCAAAGAGTCATAATCATAATTCATAAGTATATAATCATAGTTCATATTCATAAAATAGACATAAGCATTGGTGAAAATAATTAAAAATCATGTAATTGAGTTAAGTCATGCATAATAAGATTGAATATAAGTAATTGAATCACCATAAATTGAACCCATGGAGAATCATATGAAACCCTAAGAAAATTAGGTGAAATTGAATTCGAGATTGAGTTTCTTTTGTGTAACACCCCGTTTGCTAGGAAGAACAGAATGTTGAAATTTCAAAAGTTGCAGGTGCCACCAATAGAGCCACTTACGGACCATAGGTGGGATTCGTGGTTGGCCACCTGCAGCCCCTCCCAAGAAACCCAGAAAATCTCAGCTAAGGGTCAACCCACGCTAGGACCTATGGACCGTAGGTGGGACCACAGTCTGTGGTTTAGACCCCTCAGCAGCCCCTCTATAAAGCTAGTCGACGACTGACCAGGACGGACCATATGTCAATTGACGGTCCATCGGTCAGGTCTGTCGATTAGCCCCGACAGTTTTAAGTCAGGGGTCGTTTGGTCTTTTCCCTATGCGTTGGACACCTAAACTACGTCGTTTAACCCTTAAACTACGTCGTTTTGGTTAGTTTGAGCCTAGTAACTTAATCAGAACTTACCTTAACCAATTCGGTCTCAAAGAAATCGATCCAACTAAGAAAAATAAGAGAGAAAGCATCGACCAAACCCTCTCTAAGAACGCAACAAGTCTCCCTCGATTCTAGCCCTGAAATCAAAAGATTACTCTGTGAAATTCATCACCAGGTATGTGGTATTTCACTAGTGGGTTCCTTTCACCCATTAGGTCCCTAGAATTCAGTCAAATTGTTGATTCTCTTCATTATGTTTTGTAACACCCCGTATTCTACGTGTGCTAGTTCTATTTATATGACGCTTATAAATTACCTTGTGGTATAGTTATGGACTCGGTTTCCTATGCGACAGTGACAATAGAATAGGTTTAAAGTGAGTTAGTAAAAGGTGGTATTTGATGTAAAAATCAAAGTGGTCAAGTGCGTATTAGTGTTACGGTCTTGTAAAAAAACTAAGATTGGAAAAATGGTGTAAAATAAGTGAGGCGATTGCTTGACTAAATTATGCTAGTAGGTGACAAGTAGGTGATTCACCTACTTAGAATTAGTGGACTGCATTTTAAGTGAAAAGGGCAAGTAGGTGATGCACCTCCTTAGAATTAGTGGACCACTTTTTAAGTGAAAAGGGCAAGTAGGTGATGCACCTACTTAGAATTTGTGGAGTGCATTTTAAGTAAAAAGGGCAAGTAGGTGATCCACCTACTTAAAAACTTGTGGCAGAAATTAAGAAGGTGATGCACCTGCTTGCTTAAAGTAAAGGACCATATTAATTCTCCAATTTATTAAGTGAAAATGTCTAGAAGGGACCTCTAAAGGACTCAAGCTTATCACATCACCTTCATCACTTATTCTTTAGAAAATTACTCCCAAAGAAAGCCATAGAAGTTCCAAGAGATTTAGTCTACAGCTTCACCATTAAAATCTGAAGCAAAACCCTTTGTTTTTAAAGTACAAGTTGGTAGAACATCTCCCATCTTAAGGAATTCAAGTGAATAATCTTATTCAACATCAAGGTAAGGTGAGAGGACAACCTAAACCTTGAAGAATCCAAGTCTTAGCAAGTGAGGTTTCTGTCCACCAAGGTAAGCTATGGAAATTTTCATCCCTTTCTTGTTCTTGCATTGTTTGTGAAAGTTTGTATATGTTAATGAACTAAGGAGTGTTATCTCTATATGGTGTGAGCTTGGTAAATGTTCAGGAAGGATGTGCTGGTTGGGATAGCCATGGAGTGGAGTCCCCTTATATTTTGATTGTGAGCTCGTTTTGAGAATCTTAAATGTAATGTTAGTTGGAACTCAAAGGATGTTGATCTGAAGCCGTGAGTTCATATTGCTATTTCCACATTGTGATGCTTAGGGATTGTTTTGTGTATCGTAAAATAAGGGGGTGTGGCTGGATATGTGCAGAGAAGTCATGGGAACAAGTTAAGAAGATAGAACATCAAAAGTGTAGAGATACACCACTTAATTGAGTGTTGCATGAGCTTACTTCCTGCCATCCATTTGTATACTATTTTCCAAACGTTATGAAGCCCGATGAGTTTCGGAGGACCTTATAAAAAGGTTGTATAGTATATGGAAAAAAATAGAGGAGAATGGGTGGGAAGAACACCCTTGATGGGATTCATTATAAACTTACTGCCAATTATTGTTTTGGTCTGATCAAGTAGCCCAAACTTGTTTATCAGCTACTAATGCTAGTTTTATTATTTACTCCATTGTAGGTAAATAATCTGAAAAGAAGACGGTTAACTCATTGTAATATCCAAAGTTGTGCAGCAAGGTATGTAAGGTTATTCGATTTACTATTTCTTTGGCATGAATCCAACACTTGTATTACAACTAAGTGCCCTTGGTAGTGACTGATCCAAAGTGACAGTATAAGATCACCAATATAGCTAATTATCTCATTCCTACACCCTAGAACGTTAAAGTCAGTACTCTAATATGAGTTTATTACTAGATGTACATGTTTACTCTACCAAGTATCAGCATGCAAGGTTTAAACTTGTTTCATCATCAAAGTGCTAACCCTTGGCACATATTCTCTTATATAAATCAAAATGATCCTAGATCGTATGTTTATATATTGGATATACAATCTGCACATATCTTGCCAACTTGCTTCAATTGTCTACTCCATCATATAAGTCATCTTTTCATGTGTTGATATGTTCCCTTTATTGGTAATCACTCCCATTGTGTTAGACTATAATGTTACCTCACAAGATCCCTACTTGCTCTATTGTACATTGTATATGTAAGTACTTGGAATATGTATTCGTCCCTAAGTTGAATCTGCCCACGTGCTTCCTTGGTTCCACATTCATGTATACCTTGTATTTTATATTAGTTAGTAAGTATTTGGCTGTCATATAGAGTTCATATCTCTTGGCTGAATGTTAAATGTCTTCACTTGATATGTACTTCAATTTAAGATGTCAAAATGCTTATTAAGTCATATAAGCTCCTAAGTATTACGTTGGTGTCACAATTGCTTCCCATGTCATTGTTATTATCTTAAGTCCATATTCACATGTCTCCTACTATGTTTTACTGTCACAAAGATGAATAACGCTATGACCACCAAAACAACAGTCTCAAAAGAGTTATGAACATCAAAAGAACAATCTCAAAGATTAAAGAGGCAAGGTAAAATAAATCTATATAATTATGGGTGGCAGCTCAGGGGTTAAAATACCTAGCATGGGCCGATCCTAATTCTAATACTTAAGAGTGGCAGCTAAGGGGTGGTAATACCTAGCATGGGCCGATCCCAATCTATATTATTATAGGTGGCAACCCAGGGGTTAAAAGCCTAGCATGGGTCAATCCCGATTGGTATATTTATGAGGACCGCATCCTAGGGGTTAAAATACCTAGCATGAGTCATCCTCTTTCTACCAATGATCAGCTGGTCATTTGTATCATATGCCTTATAAATAATATAATGCACAGAAAAGTCAAGAAAAGAATGTAACATACACGATTCCACAAGTATAAGCGAAGGTGGTCTCTAATCATTATCTATTTGTATTTGGTTTCACTTGAGCTCTCATTTTACATATGGTTGTATTATGCCTTACATATTCAGTACATTCTTTCGTACTGACGTCCCTTATTAGGGACTCTGCATTTTATGTTGCAGGTACAAGTACTCAACTAGTAGATCTCTCCAATAGAAGCACATGATACTCAGCAGTTGTTGGTGAGCTCCAGGTTGATTGGAGGCTTTTCCGAGTCTTTACTATGCGTATTTTGATAGATATACAATCATGGATTCCAGTAGAGGCTTTCTAGACATTTTAAAGCTATCATTTGTATTCATAGTTTTACTTGTCAAATGTATTGGTTCAGCTAGTCGACATGTGTTGTATATGTAGTTTCTCATTAGTAAATCTATTTGCATAGTAGTTCACTTTCTCGTCATAGGTCACTTGTAAGGCATGTGTTCATATGGTACTTGTCCACCTCATTTAGGGTTGGGGTGTGACATGTTTAGACTTAGGGTTTCTAGAACTTTAGATTTATTGTTGTGATTTAGTTGTTAGATTAATCCTAATCAGAATATTACATTTTCGTAACCATGTTGCTTAATTCTTGCATGTAATTCAGAACCTTAGTTGAGTAGATTCATTTAGTTCATGAATTACACTTGCTAGGTAGTTTATACATATATACATGCATTAGTTTTCAAATGTTTCATTATCAGTACTAAATGTTGCATTTTCAGTTAGCATTTTAGAATCTCGAGCTATCCAGTTTATTTCAATTATATTGTATTTTATACATTCTATTGGAAGTAGGCTAAATACCGAGTTGGACTAGGGTCAGTCACCCTCATAATCCCAGAACTACGTGCCTCCGTAGGTTAAGTCTTCTCTGTGGGCATCATATTTAGTAATCACGACAGTATGCCTTTATACCCTTGGCAAGGTATATTAGGTCCTCTCGATGGGGTGTATACATCAGACTCCACGGTTAGCTCACATGGTTTTATGTCGGTTATTAGTAGCTCTCACAGTCATATTCTAGTGCATTGACCAGGTTATCAGTTACAGTTCTGTATTCAGTTTCAGTATGTTATGTACTTGGTCATTGCATTCAGTTTAGTCCATATTCAACATGTTTAGTATATTCTTCATTTTCATCGTATATCATTGCTCAGTATGTTTTATTTCAGTTATGTATATGTTGTTCAACTTTATCCTATCATGTATGCTCAGTATCTTTCAAGCACTGACACATACTTTACGCTACATCTTCTCGTGATGTAGGTTCAGGTCCTCAGCATTCAGATCACGTGTAGATCAGTTCCCGATCCGTATTCAGCAACATCAGTGGTGAGTCCTCATAGTCACCACATTCTTCGAGGACGATTGACATGTTTTCTATTCAGTCTTTCCCTTTTAGTTTTAGTTTTGCTAGAGTTAGCTGGGGACATGTCCCAGCATCTCTAGTCAGTTAGAGGCATTTATTCAAACATAGTTAGATTCTGTTTTAGCTTGGAGTTATACCTTTCAGTTGTCATTAAACTTACAGTTTATTCATTCAGATAGTATTGGGTATTCATCATTTCAGTTTACATCGTGTTTTAAGCTTCCGCATAGTATCTTTGGTTCAATTGTTTAAGTATGCTTATGATATACCATCTCAGGGTTAGCTTTAGGGGTGGGCATAAATACCGGAAAACTGAAAAACCGAACCGAACCAAACTATTTTGGTTCTTCGGTGTTTCAGTTTGGTGTCGGCTTTTTTTTTCGAAACTCCGATTCTTTGGTTCGGATTTCAGTGTAAGGGTCTCTAAACTACGGTGCATCGAAGAATCAAAGTTTTATTAAATAAATTTAAAAATATTTAAATTATATTATTTAATAATACTTATATATTTTGACTCAAAATATTTACCTGGCCCATTTCAATTTTTAACTTTACCTGGCCCATTTCAATTTTTAAATATTGGAGCCTAAACAAAACAGTAAAGGGCACCCAACCTAAACAAAACTATTTTCATGTTAATACTTTTTATTGTTAGACTGTTAGTTGTTACTTTGAAGTTTGAAGTTTGAAGTTTGAAGTGTGAAGTGAATAACAATTGTTACTTTATCATATTCCCTCTTTATTTTTATTCACACCGAAAAATCAATTTAAAAACACCGAACTAAACTGAACCGAAGTAGAAAAAACCGAACTGAACCGATCTAGTTTGGTTTAAAATATGGTGCACACTTTTCTAAAACCAAATACCAAAGAACCGAACTGAAATTTGATTAAACCGAACCGAAAAACCGAATGCCCACCCCTAGTTAGCTTGGGGTCACTCGTGATCCTAGGTCCCGTGTTTACGTCATCGGGGTAGTCTCGGGGTGTGACAAACTTGGTATCAGAGGATTAGGTTTAAGAGTCCTAGGATATCTCGAAAGCCGCACTAAGTAGAGTCCATTTCATGAGTGTGAAGCGCGCCACACCTATGAGGGGGAGGCTACGAAGTGTTTTAGGAAAAACTTCACTTTCTTGTTAGTCTTATCGTGCGTGGGTATGATCTCTTCTCTAACTCGACATTATGTGTTTCAGATCATGCCTCCTCGTAGAGCTTATGCCAGGAATGTTAATGCCCGCAACGCTAACTCAGCTCCTCTAGTCCCAGACCATGAGGTTTCGAATGTTGAGTTTCGGAACGCCATTAAACTTTTAGCCTAGGGTGTAGCCAACTAGAACAATTAGCAGGTTCAGTTCCTGCAAATGCTAGTGGTGGATCAATGGTATCTAGGGTCCGTGATTTTGTTTGGATGAATCCACCTAAGTTTCTAGGGTCGCAAGTTGGTGAGGATCCCCATAATTTTATTGATGAGGTCAAAAAGATCTTTGGAGTGATGCAAGTAACTGAGAATGATAGGGTAGAGTTGACGTCCTACCAGCTCAAGGATATAACTCACATTTGGTTCACTCAATGGAAGGAATATAGGGGTGAGAATCCAACTCCTATGACTTAGGAGTGTTTTACCGGAGCTTTTCTGGATAGGTTATTTCCAAGAGAGTTGAGAGAGGCAAAAGTTAAGGAGTTCATGAATTTGAGGAAAGTCTCTATGTCAGTCCAAGAGTACGGACTAAAGTTCACCAAGCTCTCCAGGTATGCTCCACATATGGTTGCCGACCCCAGGGCGCAAATGAGTAAGTTCCTTTTTGGAGTATCTGACTTGGTGAAGACAGAGTGCAGAAATGCAATGTTGTTAGAGGACATGAATATCTCTAGGCTCATGACTCATGCTTAGCAAGTTGAGGAAGATAAGTTTAGGGAACAGGTTAATAACAACAAGAAGGCTAGAACAGGCAACTATGATTACTCTCATCAGAAATAGGGTGGTGGAAATCGCTCACAGTTTCAACAAAAGTCTTCAGCTCCAACACCTTCATCAGCTAGTGCTCCATCCCCCAGGTTTCGACAGGATCAGAAAGGTAGGGCATCAGGCTCTAAGTCTCAAGGGAGTGTTTTAGGTACTAGAACCTACCCAACTTGTCCAAAGTGTGGTAAGAACCATCCGGGCGAGTGTCTTGCAAGGAAGGATGGATGTTTTGGGTGTGGTTAGACTGGTCACAAGTTGAGGAATTTCCCTTCTTTTAAATAGGGACAAGGAGGTAACGCTTGTAGCTAGAGCTCAGTCTATAGCTCCAACAGCACCAGTAGGTCGCCCGACTCAATAGGGTGTTATATCTAGTACATGTAGCGGTCAGCACCAGAATAGGTTGTATGCTCTCTAGGCTCGCCAAGATCAGGAAGATTCTCCTCATATGGTTACTAGTACGTTGTGAGTCTTTCATCTAGATGTTTATGCTTTGTTAGATCCAGGGGCTACTCTTTCCTTTGTAACTCCTTATATAGCAGTAAACTTCGATGTCAGTCCAGAAACACTCTCAGAACCCTTCTCAGTCTCTACTCCAGTTCGTGACCCAGTTATAGCTAGAAGCGTATATAAAAATTGCCATGTCACAGTCTCTCAGAAAGTCACCTAAGCAGATCTTGTAAAGTTAGAAATGGTAGACTTTGATGTCATTCTAGGCATGGATTGGTTACATTCATGTTATGCCTCAATCGATTGTAGAACTAGGATCGTTCATTTTCAGTTTCCTAGCGAACCAGTCTTAGAATGGAAGGGTAGTAGCTCAGTTCCTATGGGTCGATTCATTTCTTACCTTAAGGCCAGAAAGATGATCTCTAAGGGGTATCTCTATCATCTAGTTCAGGTTAAGGATTCAAGCTCTGAAACCCCAACTCTTGAGTCAGTTCCAATAGTTAATGAGTTCCCAGAAGTGTTTCCAGAAGATCTTTCCGAAGTTTCTCTCGAAAGGGAAAACGACTTTGGAATTGATCTCCCTCCAGATATCCAACCTATTTCTATCCCTCCTTACAGAATGGCTCTAGCTGAGCTTAAGGAATTGAAGGAATAGTTGAAAGACCTTCTAGATAAGGGTTTAATCAGACCAGTATTTCCGCATGGGGTGCTCCAATGTTGTTTGTGAAAAAGAAAGATGGTTTTCTCAGGATGTGCATTGACTATCGGTAATTGCAGGATTGATGACTTGCTCGACCAACTTCAGGGTGCTAGTCATTTTTCGAAAATAGACCTCAGATCCGTATCATTAGCTCAGAGTCAGATATAGTGACATTCCGAAAATAGCCTTCAGAACTCGGTATGGTCATTATGAATTTTGTAGTTATGTCAATTTGGACTAACCAATGCTCCTGCATCTTTCATGGATTTGATGAACAATGTGTTCAAGCAGTATTTGGACTTGTTCGTTATCGTCTTTATTGATGATATTCTCATTTTACTCTAGGAATGAGGAAGAACATTGCGACTCATTTGAGGGTGTCCCTGCAAACTCTCAAAGATCGTCAGTTATTCGCTAAGTTTAGCAAATGTGAGTTTTGGTTACAATATGTTGCTTTCCTTGGGTATATTGTGTCTAACAAAGGGATCCGAGTGGATTCTTAGAAAATAAAGGTAGTGAAACAATGGCCCAGACCTACCTCTCCTACAAATATAAGGATTTTCATCCATAGCTTCTCCATTGACTAAGTTGACTCAGAAAAAGGTTAAGTTTCAGTGGTCAGATGATTGTGAGAAGAGCTTCTTAGAACTGAAAACTAGGTTGACTACAACTCATGTTTTGACTCTACCAGAGGGGTCAGACGGTTATGTGATCTATTGTGATGCGTCCAGAGTTGGACTAGGTTGTGTGTTGATGCAGCGAGGTAAGGTTATAGCTTATGCTTCTAGACAGCTTAAGGTGCATGAGAAGAACTATCCGACTCATGACTCGAGCTTGCAACAGTAGTATTTGCTGTAAAGATTTGGAGACATTACTTGTATGGTGTTCATGTAGATCTATTCACAGATCATAAGAGCCTTCAGTATGTGTTCACCCAGAAAGAGTTGAATCTTCACCTGAGGAGATGGCTTGAGTTTCTCAAAGACTATGATATGAATGTGCTTTACCATCCTGGTAAGGCCAATGTAGTAGTAGATGCTCTTAGCAGACTATATATGGGTAGTGTAGCACATGTTAAGGAAGGAATTAGCGAAGGAGGTTCACCGACTTGCTTGCTTAGGAGTTTACGTTATGAGCATATCAAATAGTGGTGTAACAGTTCAGAATGGGTTAGAATCTTCATTGGTAGTGGAGATTAAGGAGAAGCAAGACAGTGACCCTATATAGCTTCAATTGAAGAGGGCAGTTCATCAGCAAAAAGTTAAGGTTTTCTCCCAAAGGGGAGATGGGTTAAGCGTCCGATTCGAAGGAATCAAAATTGGGAGGATCCTTTCCCGAGATAGGGAAGACCTTATTGTTAGGATGGCCTTCCGCATCCGGGTCGAGAGAAGAGACTTGAGATTAGCTACTAATTTCCGCCAATTGTAGCGGTGAGTGCTGGTATGCTTCACTACCAGGGTCATTTATGTGTTCCTAAGGTGGGTGAGTTGAGACATCAAATCCTTACAGAAGCCCATAACTCTCAGTATTCTACTCATCCAGGTGCCACTAAAATGTACTGTGATCTGCGGGAAGTCTTTTGGTGGAATGGCATGAAAAGGGATATAGCAAATTTTGTGGCTAAGTGCCCTAATTGTCAACATGTGAAGGTAGAACATCAGAAACCCGGAGGTATGACACAAGAGATCAACATTCCTATATGGAAGTGGGAAGTGATAAACATGGACTTCGTTACAGGTTTGCCTCATACTCGCAGACAACATGACTCCATTTGGGTGATAGTAGATAGAGTTACTAAGTCCGCTCACTTTTTGGCTGTTAAAACTACAGATTCGACGGAGGACTACGCTAAGCTTTACATTAATGAGATAGTCAGGTTGCATGGGGTTCGTTTGTCTATCATCTCAGATAGAGGTCCCCAGTTTACCTCTCATTTCTGGAAGTCATTTCATATAGGCCTTGGTACTCAGGTTAACCTTAGCACATCATTTCATCCACAGACGGATGGTCAGACAGAGCGTACCATTCAGACCTTAGAGGACAGGTTGAGAGCTTGCGTGATTGACTTCAAGGGTAGTTGGGATGATCACCTTCCTCTTATAGAGTTTGCCTACAACAATAGCTACCATTTTAGTATCCAGATGGCCCCTTATGAGGCATTATATGGGTGTAGATGTAGCTCTCCAGTTGGTTGGTTTGAAGTAGGTGAAATAGCCTTGATCAGACCAGATTCGATTCATGATACTATGGAAAAAGTTCAGCTCATCAGAGATAGACTTAAGACAACCCGGAGTCACCAGAAGTCCTATGCAGATGTAAGGAGAAGGGACTTGGAGTTCCAAATTGATGATTGGGTTTTCCTGAAAGTGTCACCTATGAAGGGGGTGATGAGATTTGGCAAGAAAGGGAAGCTCAATCCTAGATATGTAGGCCCTTACAAGATCGTGAAAAAGGTTGCTAAACTAGCTTATGAGTTAGAGTTTCCAGCGGAACTAGCAACAGTCCATCCGGTCTTGTACATTTCATTGTTGAAAAAGTGTGTGGGTGATCCAGCATCTATAGTACCATTGGAAAATGTGGCTGTGAAGGATAGTCTCACTTATGAAGATGTGCCAGTTGAAATTCTTGATCGTCAAGTTCTAAGGTTGAGTTAAGGTTTGGTGGAGGAGTCAGTCTGTAGAGGGAGCTACTTGGGAAGCAAAAGCAACCATGAAGTCCAAGTATCCTCATCTCTTTCCTTCTGATTCTATTCCAGCTTCAGGTAATAGTTCCTTTCCGGTCTTTCAGTTACTTATGCGTAAATTCAGTCTTAGTATTTTGTTCCTTTAGTTAGTCTTGCATTTTCAGCGTATTTGCATGTTCTTGGAACTTCGTTCAGTCAGATTTCAGTTTCCAATACCTAGTGATTGGGTTGCAGCTCCTTCCCTCCATATTCAGCTAGTTTAGTCTTCATTCAAGGATGAATGTTCCCGAGGGAGAGATAATCTAACACCTCGTATGCTAAGAAGACCAGAATACAGAAATTTCAGAAGTTGCAAGTGCCACCAACGGGGCCACCTACGGACCGTAGGGTGACCCACGGACCGTAGGTAGGGTCCGTGGTTGGCCACCTGCAACCCCTCTTCAGAAACCTAGAAAATCTCAGCTAAGGGTCGACCCACGCCAGGACCTACGGACCATAGGTGGGACCACGGTCCGTGGTTCGGACCCCTCACCAGCCCCTCTCTGAAGCCAGTCAACGACAGACCATAGGTCAGTCGATGGTCCATCGATCAGGCCCGTCGATTGGCCCCGATAGTTTTAAGTTAGGGGTCGTTTGGTTTTTTCCCTATTCATTGGACACCTAAACTACGTCGTTTAACCCCTAAACTATGTCGTTTTGGTCAGTTTGAGCTTAGTAACTTAATCAGAATTTACCTTAACCAATTCAGCCTCACAGAAATCGATCCAATCAAGAAACAAAAGAGAGAAAGCATCGACCAAACCCTCTCCAAGAACGCAGCAAGTTTCCCTCAGTTCCAGCACCGAAATTGAAAGATTTCTCCGTAAAATTTGTCACCAGGTATGTGGGATTTCACTAGTGGGTTCTTTTCACCCATTAGGTCCCTAGAATTCAGTCAAATTCTTGATTCCATTCATTATGTTTAGACTTAGGGTTTCTAGAACTTTAGATTTATTGCTGTGATTTAGTTGTTAGATTAATCCTAATCAGAATATTACGTTTCTGTAACCATGTTGCTTAATTCTTACATGAAATTCAGAACCCTAGGTGTGTAGATTCGTTTAGTTCATGAATTACACTTGCTAGATCAGTTTACACAGATATACATGCATCAGTTTTCAAATGTTTCATTATCAGTTCTAAATGTTGCATTTTCAGTTAACATGTCAGAATCTCGAGCTATCCAGTTTATTTCAGTTATGTTATATTTTATACATTATATTGGGAGTAGGCTAAATACCGAGTTGGACTAGGGTCAGTCACCCTAATAGTCCTAGAACTATGTGCCCACGTAGGTTAAGTCCCATCTGTGGGTATCATATTTAGTAATCACGCCAATCATGCTTTTATACCCTTTGCAAGGTATATTGGGTCCTCTTGATGGGGCGTATACATCGGACTTCACGTTTAGCTCACGTGGTTTTATGTATGTTATTAGTAGCTCCCACAATCAGATTCTAGTGCATTGACCAGGTTATCAATTACACAGTTCCGTATTCAGTTTCAGTATGCTATGTACTTAGCCATTGCATTCAGTTTAGTCCATATTTAGCATGTTTAGTATATTCTTCATGTTCAGCGTATATCATTGCTTAGTATGCTTTATTTCAATTATGTATATGTTGTTTAGCTTTATCCTATCATGCATGCTCAGTACCTTTCAAGTACTGACGCATACTCTACGCTACATCTTCTCGTGATGTAGGTTCAGGTCCTCAGCATTCAAATCACATGTAGATCGATTCTCGATTCATATTCAGCAGCATCAGTGGTGAGTCCTCATTCTTCGAGGACGATTGACATGTTTACTATTAAGTCTTTTCTTTCGAGTTTCAGTTTTGCTAGAGTTAGCTGGGGACATGTCCCAGCATCTCTAGTTAGTTAGAGGCATTTATTCAGACATAGTTAGATTCAGTTTTAGCTTGGAGTTAGATCTTTTAGATGTCATAAAACTTATAGTTTATTCATTCAGATCAGTTTAGTTTACATCATGTTTTAAGCTTCCACATAGTATCTTTGGTTCAATTGTTTAAGTATGCTTATGATATGCCAGCTCAGGGTTAGCTTTGGATCACTCGTGATCCTAGGTCCCGTGTTTACGTCCTGGGGGTAGCCTCGGGGCGTCACATTTTGGAATCCAATGGATGAAAGAGATCTATTAATTGATGAATTCCCTACCTTAGCAATCAAAGCCCAAAGCAATTGTAACACCTCGGACTTGAGAAAATAGAAAATGTAGATTTTTTTGAAATTGCATGTGTCGACCCACAGAGACCACCCACGGCCTGTGGATGGGACCACGGACCGTAAGTGTGGTCCGTGGTTGATCACCTCAATTTCTCCCAGAAAGTCCAGAACCACGACAGGACCTATGGACCGTAGGTGGGACCACCCAGCTTACAGCTTTTAGATGCCATTCGACGGACTGATAGGACGGACCGTCGGTCAGACCACAGTCTGTCGGTCAAGGTCGACTTTTAGCTTAGAGGTAATTGGGTCTTTTCCTAATTATTTTATTCCTAAACTACGTGGTTTTACTCGGTTTAAGCCTAATAACTTAGTCAGACATACCCAGAACCTTTATTCACCAAAAATCACCCAAACATAGAGCAAAAAGGAGAAGAAAGAAGCGATAATTTCCCAAGAAAAATTAGAAGGTTTGCTTCAAGTTTCAACCCCAAAATCAAAGGATTTCTCCGTAGATTTCGTCACCAGGTATATGGTATTTCACTAGTGGGTTCCTTTTATCCACTAGGTACCTAGAATTCAGTCAGATTTTTTATTCTCTATATCTTGTTTAGACCTAGGGTTTTTTAAACCTTGGATAATAGTTGTGATTTAGCTGTTGTAGTATTCGTAATCGATTTATCATGTTTTCTTGGAAACTTTGCTTAGTTCCTTGCATGAAACTCAGAACCCTAGTTGTGTAGATTCTCTTAGTTCATGAATTACACTTGCTAGGTCAGTTAAACGAATAAACATGCTCTAGTTTTCAAATGTTACATTGTCAGTTCCTAAATGTTGTATTCTCAGATTTGCATGTCAGAACATTGAGTTATCCAGTATTTCAGTTATGTTAAATCATACACAATTCCAGTTGGGAGTAGGCTTAGCACCGAGTTGGACTAGGGTTCACCGTACACTCATAGTCCCGGAACTACGTGCTCTTCTAGGTTTATAAGTCTCTTCTGTGGGCATCAGATTTAGTGATCACGCCAGTCATGCCTTTATACCCCTGGCAAGGTATATTGGGTCCTCTCGATGGGGCGTATACATCGGACTCCACATTTAGCTCACGTGGTTTTATGTCGGTTAATAGTAGCTCCCACAGTCAAACTCTAGTGCATTTGACCAGGTTTTCAGTTTATACTTCAGTATTCAGTCTCAGTATATTATGTTCATGATTAGTACTTGGTCATTGCATTTAGCTCAACTTTCAGTTATATTTCAGCATTTATATCTTGTTCAGATTATATCATTGCTCATTTATGCTCTGCTCAACTTATATATTTGTTCAACTATATTATATACCCTGCATGCTCAATACATTCCAAGTATTGACGCATACTCTGCGCTACATCCTTTCATGATGTAGGTTCAGGTACTTGATGTTTGCGTAATCAAGACACAACTTCTGATGCAAGTGTCTACGATCGTACAATAGTTTAGTAACCCAACCAAGGGCTGGGATCATTCCCAAGAGAGTGGTTTTGAGAATTAATAGAGAAATAAAACTTAGTTTTAACTAGTCGTAGCTAAACACATTAACGATTAAAAACATTGTAAATTAAAAGAGGGACACAAGAGTGCCAATTAACAATGGGGGGTTTTGTCACAAGTAAGGTAAACACAGCAAAATAAACAAGGGTTTCTAAGTAATGAGAGGGGATCATTGGGATGTGATGGGAATACGAGTTAAGTTAGATTATTGGGTACATGCTTTCGATAGAAGATTCATAGAGTAATTGTGACTAGGCTAGACTTTAAGGGGGATAAGCTCTCTCTCGAGCAACTTACCCCGTTTCAAGTGTGTTCCTCTCAGACACCCACTTGTCGTATGAAGACCAGCCTACTCCTTAACCCACTCACTCTCTCGAGCTGAGTGTGTGGACATGGGACAAGGGTTCACTCTCTCGAGCTGAACCTCATGTCGACCCACTCACATTGGGCATCAATCTAGTGGTTTTAGTTTTACGACCTCTCTCGAGCAAGCCAAAAACACATAAATAAACTTGTATTTGCAACTACAAATTCATTAAATTCATCCACAACCACTAAAGGAAATCA
>NW_006239060.1:371885-402753 GCF_000226075.1 Solanum tuberosum | reverse complement strand
TAAATTATTGGGTACATGTTTTCGATAGAAAATTTATAGAGTAATAGTGACTAGGCTAAGCTATACGTGGGAATAAATTCTCTCTCGAGCAACTTACCCCGTTTCAAGTGTGTTCCTCTCAGACACCCACTTGTCGTATGAAGACCAGCCTACTCCTTAACCCACTCACTCTCTCGAGCTGAGTGTGTGGACATGGGACAAGGGTTCACTCTCTCGAGCTGAACCTCATGTCGACCCACTCACATTGGGCATCAATCTAGTGGTTTTAGTTTTTACGACCTCTCTCGAGCAAGCCAAAAACACATAAATAAACTTGTATTTGCAACTACAAATTCATTAAATTCATCCACAACCACTAAAGGAAATCACAATTAAACTACGATTAAACTATCAGCAAGCAAGACCCAACAATTAACTTAACCCATATTCGCTAAATCACACCCCAAGAATTGGGGGTTTTAGCCACACATCAAGAGATAGAAATTTATACCTAAATGAGCTTGCATTCAAATGTGTATGAGGATTTAAGTCTTGTTACAGGCCAAGAATGAAGAATCCTAAAGACCTAAGTCCAAATCCTTGGAGATAAAACCCTCTTTTTCTTCAAGTCTTCAAAACTCTCTCAAACTCAGAGCAAAAATATCAAAAAGTACTATTCTATATGAAAATTATAATAATTGTTCGACTCTTAAAACTACAACTCTAACTAGTATTTATAGTTTTCACAGATTTGTGTTGCAATGGATCATTCAGCGTCGTTAGTCGAAATCGCCGATCAACTCAGCGATTCGCCCTTTGGTGTGGTTCATCGCCGTCTTGCACCAGCCTTCAGCATCGTTTGCTCTGGGTCATTGGGCGGCATGGTACTGCTTCGCGGAACTTCTCGGCGATGCGCCGACTGCTCCCTTTTTCCGCTGATTTGATCCTTTCCTTCAAGGCTCAGCACACTAGAACAAAAGGCGAAGTAAGACCCTTCGGCGACACGCCAAGTGGACTCGGCAATCCTCAGGCCTTCATTTCTTCGTTCTTCTCAGCCTTTTCGTTCCTTTTTGCGACGTAGTTAGTCCATGTTTTCCTTCAAACATCAAATACCTGAAACTTAAGGGTTTTCATTAGATATTGAGATAAAATAAGCATTTGAAGACACAATTTCTATTAAAATATAGCCCGAAATGAGTCCAATTTGTGAACTCATCAGTACTCAGCATCCAGATCACACATAGATCGATTCTCAATTCGTATTCAGCAACTTCAGTGGTAAGTCCTCATACTTCGAGGACAACATACATGTTTTTTCATTTTTAGTCTTCTATTTAGTTTTCAGTTTTGCTAGGGTTAGCTTGGGGCATGTCCCAGCAACTCTAGTCAGTAGAGGCTTTTCAGACATAGTACTAGATTCAGCTTTAGTTTTGATTGATTGTTCAGTAACTCTAAACTCTTAGTATGTTTTATACATTCAGACTAGATGTGCATTCCCCACTTTCAGTTATCAGTTGATTTAGCTTCCACATCAGTTCATGTTTTCATTTAGATATCTTTCAGTATGCTTATGATATGCCAGCTGCAGGGTTACCTTGGGGTCACTCGTGATCCTAGGTCCCGTGTTACGTCAAGAGGGTAACCTCGAGACGTGACAACAATGAAGGAAGAAACCTTAAAGCCCTAGTTATTCACCTTGGAGCTTGAGAGAGAATTGGAGAACAAACCTTTGAGAGATTTTTGTGAGCTTGAGTTAATCGAAGGGAATGAGTTAGGTTTGAATAGTAAAAATAGTTTTAGGGGTAGTTAGAGGGACAAAACGACAAAGTTTAGGGGTTAATTGGGTAAATACCAAAATACCCTTGCTTAAAAATTGTTGGATGACTTATGCGGACTGGACCTACGGATCGTAGGAATTCTTACGGTCCATCCTAGCCAGTCGTAGGGTCAACTACTGGAACCCAAAAATCCTGAACCATTTCCACGAGTATCTTCTACGGGTCGTCGACCTTCCTACGATCTATAGGCCTCTTTCGTAGATTCAAATTTTACCAAGAATCCTTTGAGTCCAAAGCACCTTCCACGAAACCTTTCTACGACCCGTCCAAATTCCAACGACTCATCTTGTTGATTCATAAACTATCATCTAGGACTTGACATTCCCAAAATTTCCATTTAGTTCCTACGACTGCATTCCTACGGCCCATAGAGCTTCTTACGATCCGTAGGTCGACTCGTAGAACCTGCTTCAGTGCCCAAAAATGCAACCTTTCCTTTCCAATTTAAATTTCCAATACCCAAGATGCTACATTTCCTTAGTCCTAAATTTTGATTCAACACTTCAAACACCCTTACATATATGCTTCTTAAAATAATTATCCATTTATATCTTTATTCTTTTTGGTTTTACATCAATTCATCGGCATTTGCAAGTTGCACTTGTACTTGTAGTTGTGAGTGTAACAATATATCCCCCTTGTGTTTTTTATCATGACCAGTGCCCTTGCAATCATAAAGAATACACCAACGCAAGAAAATCTACAACTTCAAACATGGTCCCAATGTGCCAAAACACTCTCGAGCCCCTTGGGTCCTAACCCAGGAATACCAACAAGTTCAAACATATGGTGTACACCTATGCAAAGCCTCAAAAAATCATGCAATGGCATTTAAATAAGCAAAATAAGGATTGAGTTATTACATTCCCCCCCCCTACTATAAATATGGTTTATCCTCAATCAAACTTAGAGCCTCAAACAACTTCAAATATGTGTCCAAATGTTTTGCTCTGTCTTCTAAGGGATTCCTTACTTTGGTGCTTCCTTCACAACACTTTGTCCAAATGAATACTCTTTAATCTCAACTAGTGGACCTTCCTTTCCAAAATAGTTATTGATGTCTCCTCATAGGATAAATGTTGATCGAGCTGAGCTGACTCATGATCAATGACCTATACAATATAGATTGAGTATCGGGAATACTTTCATAGTATAAAACATGAATATTGAATTTACTCCTGATAGAGATAGTGGCAAGGTCGATCTTTAATCCACCACTTCATTCCTTTTCAGGATCTTAAATGGGTCAATGTATCTTAGGCTCGTGTTTCCTTTCTTGCCAAATCTGACGACACCCTTTAATGGCAAACCTTCTCAAACTTCCCTTCTTAAACTACAAATTAGGACCTTGTGGTTTGAATAGGACTTTTGCCTGCTCTAAGTTATCCTAAGTCGGTAGTCGGTCTTAAATTAGCTTTACCTTGTCCAAAACTTGTTGTACCATTTTTTGACACAAAATATGTATTTTACCTTATTCAACCCACTCGACTATAAAATGATATTGCTTACCATACAAAGCGTTATATGGTTTTATCTGAATACTAGATTAGTACAACTTTTGTTATAGGCAAATTCTACCAAAGGAATGTAATCATCCATATGACTCATGTTATAGTAGGAATAGAAACAAGAATAGTATATATAATCCTACTTATAATAGGAATAAGAATGATATATAGAATTTTACTTGGAAAAGAATTGTAATGTAGTGTCCTAGATGGAAAGTAGTCTAATATAGTGTCTATAAATAGGGTCTCAATAAAATTATATAGATACATAATTCAATAATATTCTTCTTCAATATTTCTCATATTATATCAGAGTTTCTACGATCTTGATAGAGAATCAAAGAGCTTCCGTCGCGGCGGGCGGCTGTGACCCATATACACAGCTCATCTGGCCAATGGTTATGTTAACAAAAATAAGACCAATTATCATGCATGAACCCCATATTCGGGGGAAGAAAACTCAGTCAAATAGGTCATCGTGTGATAATTTTTGATGACTTTCTAGGAATATTTTGTGTCAACCACATATCCATCAGAATTTGTGTAACACCATGTAATTATTCGTGTGACTACTTTCTCATATTTGATTTGCGTAGAACCGTGCATCTTTACGGTGACTACTTTCTCTTGTATGATCTGTGTAGAACCGTGCATTTTTCTAGTGACTACTTTCTCATATCTAATTTGCGTAGCACCGTGCATATTTTCAGCAACTACTTTCTTATATCCAATTTTTATTGAATCGTGCCATATTTCCAGTGATTACTTTCTCATATCTGATTTGTGCAGCATTGTGCCATCTTTTCTATGACTACTTTCTTAGATATAATTTGTGTAGCACTATACCGTCTTCTTGATGACTACTTTCTCATATCTGATTTGTATAGCATCATGCATTTTTCTGGCTACATTCTCATATCTGGGTTACATAGCCCTGTGTGTCTTTTTGGTGTTTCCTCTCTATGCGTCTTTATGGTGACAATGATACACTCTCTGTCTCTCTCGGTAACACCTCGAACTTCAAAAAAGCTAAATATAAATTTGTGCAAGTCACCCATTAATTTTTAGTTTTGGGTCAATTTCAAACAATCATATCTTTTAGCACACAAATAATTAGGTGGCCCATGAACTATCAAATCGAAGGTCTTTGAGTCCTCTTTCCAACACCACCAAGTTTGCTAAATTTTGAGCTCCGAGTAAAAAGTTATGGTTGTTTGAGCAAAGTCTCTCCACTTAAGGCATTCCATCCGTTTTAGGAAAGGGTATTTTGGTCTTTTCCTTTTCACACTAGGCGTAAAACATTTTTTGTAACACCTCAAAACTTAGCTAAGACGGAAGAACAAAAATTTGATGAACCACGGAGGGATTCACGTGCCGTGAAAGGAACCACGACCCATCACCCTCATCGGGGTTCGCACCCATCCAAAAGTGGTGGACCACAGAGCCCTCCACGGGCCGTGGTCCCACTAACGAGCCGTGGCTTGGTCCGTCGACCTGACCCAGTAGACACCAACCCCAAGTGAAGAACCACGTTGGCCTTCACGGCCTGTAGTCCTTCACACGGTTCGTGAAGTGGACCGTAGATGGAGGTACCAAGAACCAGTAGCACTGGCCAAGAACCACGACCCACTTGACGGGTCGTGGTCCCATCGACGGTCCATCAGTGGCCTCGTGGATGGCCCCTCGCCAACTTTAAGTTAGGGTCGTTTTGGTCTTTTCCCCTATGCATTGGACATTTAAACTACGTCGTTTAATACCTAAACTACAATGTTTTGCTTAGTCTAGAGCCTAATAACCTAGTCAGACATATCCAAAATCTTTATTCTCCAACTTCTTAGGGATAGGTGAGAAGCTTATGAGCTATTTTATAATTGAACTCCATTTCTCTTTCCAAATCTGCTATTTCAAGTTGAACAGCCAACACTTGAGGAAGATTCCATGATACTTAACAATTGTTGATAAATATTTATGAGACAGCAAACTCAAACAACTCAGGTGTCTTAATTTTCCATGCGAAATTTCAGTAATTAGCATTTGTAGCAAGGAGCTAATTCAATCCTCAACAGGGAAAAATGATTTGAAACACAGATAGAACGAGCGCATCAAAGTTCTCATGAATCAGATATGTCGTAAATAATTTACTTCCCAGAAGACCACCAGCTGACCAGCAAACTGTCCCTCAAAACGACAATACATGAGGATCCAATGTACTCCTTGAGTAACTTTCTGCCAAAATGTAGTATAAGATAGATACAGATGGTTGGATAACAGAAAGAGGGAGGGTGGTAGAGGACAGAGAAGCTTTTGAAGAGTGACTTGCCTCTTAAGAGATAGAAACTCAATTGTTCCAAAAGCCAAACCCCAAAATCATTTCTCCCAAAACCAAACCGAAAAAGGAACCTTTTTTTCCTCGTCTAACACACACTAGAGTTATTATTCCACTTCAGAAGCACAACGATGCATTAATTTTTCCAACCACCGATGATGAAAATTGCAAGAAGCTTGCCCAGCAGAGGTGTTGGAGAATTCCCTCAACCAATTATACAGAATACCTACTCCCATTTGCTTCACCCTTTACCTCAACAAACACAAAAGACTATGAAATAAAAGAGGATCCTTGAGACCTCTTTCCCTTTTCAGTTTGACCTTAAATATGGACATTGAAAAGAATCACCAACATAAAGAGCAATAAAAATCATGCATTCCAGATATAGAAATCACCATATATATCCAAAGAACTGTTAGTAAAGAGGGTCATTCTGCCAGATTTTTGTTATACACACACAACCACACTAAGAAGAATTTTAAGTAATATTTCACTTCACAATTGGAACTATCAACTATTTTTATCCAAACAACTGTATCATTGTCAGTCACTATAAATCACACAATACAACAACATACCTAGTGTAATCCCACAAGTGGAGTTTGGGGAGGGTAGGATGTATGTGAACCTTACTCCTAACTTTGTGGGGTAGAGAAGTTGTATCCGGTAAACCCACGGCTCAAAGAAGTTTCGAAGCAGGGTTGAAAGAAAAATAGAACAACAAAACACAAAACATATGCAGCAACAGAGTGTAGAAATCCAGTTTAATACTATTGCTTTTAGAGTGAAAAGAAGGAAAAGTTCATTGTTTTAAGTACCTGGGATTGAAGACTAAAAGGATGGTATTAGGCTGAACGCTTAGTTAATGGCCACATACATATGTGCAGAAGATCATGATTCATCTCCTTTGCAGTGTATCACTCAGTTTTGCATAATTACATGCGAGGCTGTGACTCGAGGCTCTCCATACTTAAACCTATATATATTAGGAAACTTTAGCATAGTTTGCTGACATCAAATTTATTTAGATGTTGGGCACTGAAACAGAGAAGTGATACACACTGACATGTCCAATGATTGTTTCAGAATAGAAAGAGCAACCAAAACTAGAAATGAACCCCATAAGTTAAGGACTGACATGATTGTCGAAAAGAGCAACCAAAACTTCAAATGAACTCCATAAGTTGAGAAAGAAATAATATACAAGAAAGAGAGTGAGAGACAAGACATAGCAAAAACCAACACACAGCAAGCATGCCCCAGATAAACGAGTTATGAAACCTCATAGAGTATATTGTACACCATACCATATAGATCTACAGGCATGTTCTGCATCAGTTGTGCCAACAAAAGAACATCGTTAGGAATATCTGTGGATACATTGAGCTGCTATATTTAAGCTTCAACAAAACAATACCTAAAACAGGCTGACATTGAACTAAGCACTAAAGAGCAAATGTAAAAGGTGATGCTTCAGGTGGAAGCAAGAATAATTGTTTATTATGGCAATGTTGCAACATCTGAACTGTCCGTCATGAAAAAGATGTTGTAAGTGATTGGCTATAGCAACTACTCTACTAAGAGATTGCTTGATAATCTATTTAGCACTTAAACTAGACATAGTAAGTGCATTGATGTGAGACCTGTTTAATGTTATTAAACAGGATTACTTAATACGTTAAGTTCCGTTGTTAATGGTAAGCGAATTTCATGCAACACAAATTTGACTCGCCGTATAAAATGTATATTAAAGGTAATATAAGCTATTCTCCAACCATAAATAAAACTACTAGGTAAAATAGGTAATATCAACATGGTGATCCATCATACATCTGCATCATCTATGAGCGCCAAGAAATATTGTTTCCTTAACTACATACCTAGCCAAGTCAATAACGAATAGAAGAAGAAGTACAAGATGAAATCTTCACAAAAATGTTACTATTACAGAAATCTTCACATCAAAGTGTGTCTTCTCTAACTTCACTTAATGTACATTCTACCATCAAAAAATATTAGAAGAGATACCAAAAGCGCAAGGATTGAAACAAGATACATTTGGAAAGTAAATCCTAGTAGTATACAGGACAACTGTAACATAGTTCTAGAAAGTAAGTTTTCTAAGCAAAAGTTTCAGTTTACTACTCATCATTAGGTATAAACACAATGAATGCAACTTAACCTTGCTCAATTGTTTCACAAAATCTCTATGCTTGCTTCACTAATGAGAAGGATGAGTAATTTCATCTTCAAAGAGCATGGCACTAATTGTCACTACCATCTGTATGCTTGCTTCACTAATGAGAAGGATGAGTAGCTTCATCTTCACTAGAGCATGGCACTAATTGTCACTACTATCAAAGCTAGGTAGACAGCTTTTGAAAGTAAAATATCCAAATATCATGTTCAGATTCAATATACTGTCACTACTATATTCATCCAAAAGATTAAGCATCTCCCTAACATTAGGTCAAGATAGAGAAGGAAACAAGTGAATTCCTAGCACTTCATTAAGACAGCTGATTTTCAAGTAAGTTGAGAGGATTGTCAAACAATCAGCTACTTAATCATGATAATCATCTGCAGTTAGCCAAAGACATTCACCATTTTACAAAGCCTAGTCATAGAATTGGCCTAAGCTTTAGGCAAAGAGTCCCAGAAAACAGAGTGTAATTGCAAGCCAAAGACATCCACCATTTGTATTCTTGTAGTTTTCATGACTTCAAAAAATTTTGCAGGATATCTTTCCCAGAAAGCAGAGTGTAATTGCACCCTTTAAGACTTGGTTGCTTACCTCTTTTGGGTTAATTTAACATTTTAACTAGTATGCCTCAATCAATCTAGATTAGCCATAAGCCATAGAAATAGAATCTTTTGGCATGAAAATGGTGATTAATAAATGAATGTTCACCTCAATAATGCACAAACAAATGTTCACCTCAATAATGCACAAACAAATTTTTTATATACAGATAAACCAACATGGCTTCACGTGAACACTACCACACACACCACCAAATATTAGCAATACAAAGTGATCCAGATATGAAGTAGGTAGCAATGCGCAACAGCAAGGATACAGAATAATAGAAAACTTCAACTAAAACTAATCCAATTTAAGCAAAGATGATGACCGTAAGAGTGTTCTGTACTCAATTCATATAAGAGTTGTTAATTTGTTACACTTACTTGCGTTCAAAAGACGCCTCTTCTACATTCCAGCATCTGTTTTTTCACGTTTCCTCAACCGAACCTTTATACAGCTATGCCTGTTTCCCAGAGGAAAAGAGTAAACCTAATATCATACTGCAATTCATATGATATGAGAAACAGAACAAAATTGGCCGAATAGAAATGAACATTTATAAGATTAGGGCATCATAAACTCTAATTCCTCATAAGCAGAATGATATATCAGTACAGAGCAGAACTGTTCCAAATCCCTAAATGGAATTAAAAAGAAAAAAAAATCTAAACACTGTAGAACAAGGCTAAGAAAAGAGAAAATAAACCAGATTTCTATAAGCTTCCCATGGGCAAAAAAACCCATATCAACCCAAGATTCAGGGAATTTACAGGACTATCCCTACACACAAATCCTCTATTCCTATGCTTCTACTTCCTTCCCCTCTTTGGGGTAGCCTTCTTCACCGGCGACTTCACGTTCTTCGCAGGTGCCTTCTTAGCCGGCTCCTTTTTGGCAGGTGCTGCCTTTGGTGCAGCTTTCCGACTTGGAGTCGTTCTGGTAGCTGTCTTTGCAACCTTAGCTGGCGTCGTCTTAGCCTTCAGATTTGGCTTGACCGCAGCCTTGGTTTTCGCAGGAGCAGCCTTGGGCTTAACAGCAGTTTTGGGCTTGGCAACAGCCGCCGCCTTGGGCTTCGCCTTAGCAGCCGGCTTTGCCTTGGCAGCAGGTTTTGCCTTGGCAGCGGGCTTTGCCTTGGCAGCGGGTTTCGCCTTTGCAGCTGGCTTTGCCTTAGGCTTGATGGCGGCTTTGGGTTTCGCAGCAGGCTTGGACTTGGGCTTAACAGCGGGCTTTGACTTTGCCGCAGCAGGCTTCTTCTTCGCCGGGGCAGCAGCAGCAGCAGGCTTAGAACCCGATGGAAGCTTGTAAGAGTTCTTCACTTTCACCAGCTTCTCAGAAGCAACAAACTTCTTCAACTGGATAAGCAATGATTTTTTGAAATTGGATGGAAGATTCTTCTGCTTTTCCTCAATGAACTTGGTAATAGCGTACTGGCTGGATCCAGTTCTC
Organism: Solanum tuberosum; assembly: GCF_000226075.1. Classification (NCBI taxonomy): domain Eukaryota; kingdom Viridiplantae; phylum Streptophyta; class Magnoliopsida; order Solanales; family Solanaceae; genus Solanum; species Solanum tuberosum. The sequence goes on along the minus strand of NW_006239060.1, from coordinate 392,850 downwards.
TCCTTCAATGTCACAATCGCATCCTTAATCATCTGCACGATACAATCCAAAATTAACTTCAATACACATTCACAAAGCACAAAAGAATCTTATCATCAAGTATAATTAACAAAACTGAAAGTTCAATTTTCAATTACCTCAAAGTAAGGAGGATGTGCCGGAGGAGCACTTTTCTTCCTCGGTGCAGCAGGCTTCTTCGCCTTGGTCTCTTTCTTTGCTTTCCCAGACTTAGCCGGAGGATTTGCCTCATCCTTGACAGGTTCAGAAGCGGCTTGCTCTTCAACAACCTCGTTAGCGATGACTGGTTCTTCAGTGGCCATTTCTAAGCGAAAAAATGAAATTCCCAAGTAGGGAGAGAACTAGGGTTAGGGTTTAGGAAGAAAGGAGGCACAAATGGGGAAGAGAATTGGATCTGCTGGTGTGGATTCTACTGAGATTTCTCTCTTTGATGTGAATAAACCAGGGAAAATGAGAAGGCTTAAATAGTGAGAGGAAAAAGAGTCATATCCGTAAGCTGAAATCTGATTGGTCGAGAGCCATTTGACGCGGATTCATAGCTTTCGGAAATTTTAAATATAGGCCGTTAGATGTAACTTTTATCAACGGTATTGACTAGTAGGCGACCAAGACAAGGATTGGGATAAAAATGGAATGCAATGTTCAACTTGTTGGAGGTGTGCTTCTATGCTCAATTGATCTGGACATAACTTGAGATATACTTGATGGATTTTAGTGAAATTTTTTTCATCGTGTAGGAAATTTCGTAAGCTTATATTTAGAGTGTTTATTTGGATTATTTGAATGAGAAATCTGGGAGATAATTCGCTTGGAATAGCAAGGGGTCATTTCAATGATTTTCTTGGAGTGTTTTGTGGTATTTGCTCATTTTAGGGAAATTCTTTGGATTAAACTCAAATTTTTTTCTACAATTTGATAGTAGACAAACAGAGGAGTCCGTAGAATCAAAAATAACAAAAATCCAACTAGATTTGACCATCGAATCTTTGGTTCAAATGTCATTGAGGATGAACACACCAAAAAAGTATTTCTACTCTTTCTAGTTTTAAGCATAGATCAAATGTGTATACTTTCTTGACAAATCCCATTTGCTTTTAAGATGATTATCATCATATAATTGTTAATGAATGAGTGTAGTATAGTTGTATCAAAATCACAATATGAAAGTTAATATGGGATTTATGAAAATGATATATAAAATTGTCATAGTTTTACATGCTATAAATTTCACTACTCTATTATTAACTTGAGTGATGTCACATTTGATTAGTACATGAGTTTTCTAGTAAGATACATAATTCAGTGTTGCAATAGAGTAAAAACATTATGCCAATACCATATAGACGTTTCCTTTTTCATTTGGTAAGTCCATTGTTATTATTTTTATTTAATATAGGAAGCATGCTCTCAAATCAAAGAATTGTTTCATTATTACTCTTTGCTATAGCCTATAGTTGCTACTAGTATGTCGTGACTTAATCTCATAAGCAATAAGATCATATGAGAGCTTAATCTAGGGCAAAATCATTTAATTTTACACTTCAAAATCATAGGTTGAAGGCTTAAACTACATGGATAATCATAGTAGATAACCAAATTTGAGTTTAGAAGGCTTACCCCAACTTTAATAGTGATATCCTTTCAAAAGTCTCATCAAGACAATCTCAAACCACCAAAAATATATCATAATGAAATAATTTTTGAAGTTTCAACCTCTATACTTGCCCAACGCAATCACTATAGGAGGCCTTATGACCGTGAAGGGGAATCAACTGAGCCTCTTTTGCGAATGTGACTAGTTCCTCGCAAATGCAATGCCTAAATTTCTTTCTCTATGCGATCGTGGCCCAATGTTTTGCGATCATAAAGCATTGTTATGCATCAAAACATGCTTGCATTGTCCATTTTGAGTTATCTTGTTTCAAAATTCACTAGGATCCCACAAAACAAGTCTCATATAATTATTTAAACTTGTACAAAATCTCGTATACTAAAACAGGGGATCAAAACTCAAAACTAAGATTCGAGTCATTACATTATCCATAACTTAATATACATTCATCCACGAACATGCCCAAAATTATTTCAAAACTATAAAACAATTGCAAACACTTGATATGCTTATTTCTAATAGGACCTTCTACAATTAACCTTTACAAAACGCATTAATAAAAAAATATTCATTTCTTTCTTTTAAACCTTATCTCATATGTTTGTATTTCCACTATTCGCATATAAAACTTTATCAAACATCTAATTCTCATTTAATTGAACCTTTCAACACTATCTATTTTGTGTGTTCTTGTTTCAAAACCCACCCAAACACATCATGGTTCCAACCTCAACCCCTAAAATGATATTTTAAACTCAAAATTAAGAGTCGAGTCATTACATCAACTCATATAAACACATATATAAGAATAAAAGCTCAAATCTAATATTTCAAGTAATCTCCCATTTACACCTGATAATCGTATATATGTTTTTCATGCCATGTATAGTCCCCACACATAACAAGTGAAATACAATACATAAGTTGAAAATTTCTCTTATTGTAGTCAAAGTCTTAATTTACCTAGATTAAAGTAAGCTTTCAACTTTTCTTGATCGCCTTCCCATGCCCAAACACATTCAAATGGCTCAAGTATAGCCAAAATAATATTCCATTAAATTATACGAAGTTAAGGAATTGATTCTCATAATTTAATATGTGATTTTGGTCAAAGTCAACAAAAATCAAACTTGAGCTCCGGATTAAAATTAAAATTGGTTTCAAAATTGGGTTAATATTCATAACCTTGTGAGTCTAAATGTATACTTATATTCTCAATTTGACATCAAATAGACCTCAAATACACATTCTGAAACCTAGGGTGAATCCTCTTAAACTTCAAAATAATGATTTAAGACTTAAATTTATAGATAATCATAACATATAAGTAAATCCAAGCTTAAGAGACTTACCCACATTAGTTGATGATCTTATCTCCAAAAATTGCACCGAACTAGCCTCAAAATCCCCCAAAAAAATTGGAATGAAATAAAATCTCAAAACTTCCATTTTTATACATGACAAAATCCTTCTTCACAACTATGATAGGGTCTCCCATGAACACAGAGAGAAATTTAGCAGGACATTGTATGATCGTAACAGCCCTCATGTAACGGCAATGAGTAATACTCCTTATCTTTAGTAACCGTGAGACATTGCTCCACAATTCAAAGTACTATTGCAACACCAAAAAAAATTGTTATGTTCAAATATGGATTTCTCATTCTAAAACTCACATGAACCCCTCGGGGCCCTATCTGAATCCCTTGAACAAGTCCCAAATGACTATTTTTACCTGTACAAAGTCTCGAATCGTGAAACAAAGTGTTAAAACTTAAAATTTAATGTTAGATTGTTATATTACATACCAATTAGTGTAATGTTCATGCTCAAACTAGTTTATAATTGTATTTGGGTTGTAAAATAGTTGTGGATACCATCGACGCACTCTTGACTCATTCTCCCAAGAAACTTTCTTTATTTAGTGATATTTCCAAAGCACTTTTAAGCTATTTCCTTTGACCTCAGTTGTAACACCCCGTATCCTAGACAAACAAGATTGCAATCCACGGTTGCCACCCACGAACCGTAGGGTGACCCACGACATATGCTGGTAGTCCGTGGATGGCCACCTGCAGCCCTACCCATAAAGACACATAAAATTTGTCTAAGTCCAGACCTACGCCAGGACCTACAGACCGTAGGTCAGACCACGGTCCCTGGTCCAGGGACGTAGGTTAGACCTTCAAATTTCAACTCCCAGTCGCGAATAACGGCCGACCAGAACAGACCGCCGATCCATCTACGGTCCGTTGGTCTGGTCCGTCGGTGACCCCGACAACTTTTAAGTCAGGGGTCATTTGGTCTTTCCCCTATGCATTGGACCCCTAAACTACGTAGTTTTGGTCAATTTTAGCCTAGCAACTTAATTAGAACTTACCCTAGTCAACTCATTCTCCAAAAAATCATCAAGTTTTCATCCCTGAAATTGAAAGACTTCTCCGTGGAATTCCTCACCAGGTATGTGGGATTTCACTGGTGGGTTCCTTTCACCCATTAGCTCCCTAGATTTCAGTCAGAATCTTGATTCCCTTAATATTATCTAGACCTAGGGTTTCTTGAATGTTAAAAATTATTGGGTTTTAGCTGTTAGAATTATCCAAATCAAATTGTCATGAATTCAATATTGTTTTGTGTAGATTCTTTCATAAATTTAGAACCCTAATTATGTAGTTCTTCTAGTTCATGAATTACACATGCTAGGTCAGTTATTTCAATTATATATATACATGCCTCAGTTTTCGAATGTTTCATTATCAGTATATTAATGTTGCATTTTCAGTTTGCATGTCAGTATTTTGAGCTATTCAGCATTTTAGAAATTAAGTCATAAATTGTTAATTACATAATCAATTGGGAGTAGCTTAATACTGAGTGGACTAGGGTCAGTCACCCTCAAGTCCCAGAACTACGTTCCCCGTAGGTTGTAAGTCCCCTCTGTGGGCATCATTTTAGTGATCACACCAGTCATGCCTCTATACCTCTAACAGGGTATATTGGGTCCTCTCGATGGGGCGTATACATCGGACTCCATATTTAGCTCATGTGGTTTTATGTCGGTTATTAGTAGCTCCCACATTTCAGTCAGATTTTATTGCATTGACCACATTATCAGTCGCAGTTTAGTATTTAGTCTCAGCATGTTATAAACTTGGTCATTGCATTCAGTTACTTCATATTCAGTATTCTCAATTTAGTATCATGCTTATCTCTTATCATTGCTCAGATATATGCTTTGGTTCATTTATGTTATTGTTCAACTTTATTCTTTCCTGCATGCTCAGTACATTTCAAGTACTGACGCATACTTTGTGCTACATCTTCTCGCGATGTAGGTTCAGGTTCTCAGCTTCCAGATCATGCATAGATCGGTTCCCAATCTTCGGTTCAGCAGCATCAGTGGTGAGTCTTTATTTTTCGAGGACGATTGACATGATTATCTTCCTTTACTTTTAGTCTTTAGTTTTCAGTAGTTACTAGATATAGCTGGGGCATGTCCCAGCATTTCTAGTCAGTATAGGCTTTATTTCAGACATAGTTAGTTTCAGCTTTAGTATTTGACTTTGACTTTTCAGTTGTTGTTAAACTCTCAGTATTTATATGTTCAGATTTAGTATGGGTATTCTCCATCCTTTCAGATTATCTTATGATTAGTTTTCGCACAATATTTATTAATTCAATAATCTTTTAGTATGCTTATGATATCCAGCAGGGTTAGCTTAGGGTCACTATCCTAAGTCTCGTGTCCGCATCCTAGGGATAGCCTCGGGGAGTGACATCAGTTTCCAACATATTTGTCAAAAACAGTCGTCACCTCTTTCTCACAAGCCATGTTCTCATCCAATTACACCAAATTTAATTGCAATACATGAAACTTATTTCAATGTACATTACAACATAGATATATAAAACTAAATGAACCATTGTCATGCCCGGTGGCAGGGCAAATTTATAATTTACTTCTCCAATCTGCACCCAAATATCAAACAGGCCCATGAACCTTAAACTTGATTTGCCTCTTCCCTTAAAAGGCATCACACCCTTAATTGGGAAATTCTCAACAACACTTTCTCACCCCTTATAGATTTTATATTATCAACCTTCCGATTCATACCACTTTTTTTACTGCTTTGGATTGGCTGAAGCTGCTCTTGAATCAACTTAACATTTTTCAAAGCATATTTTATCATATTTGAACCTCATTGATGAACCTCACTAAGATAAAACCAACCAATAAGGGTACAACACTACTTATTATGCAAATATAAAGCCACATTAATGTTGGACTGGTAGCTATTATTATAAGTAAACTTCGCCAAAGGTAATAATTGGTCTTTATGACTAGTTCAATCTTTTAACCAATGCATTAGCACACAGACCTATGAATGATCAGAGCGGAAGAGTATAGTTCTTGGTCTCAAGGCAATGTTCGAAATAGTTCTTTCCAATCTTCTCACTTGGAGACTCAAATTTCAATTTTTAATTCAATTTATTAGATACCTCTTTTATTTCCTCAAACCTTCTTTTTCTTTTCAATTTTCAATTTTTTGCTCAACTTTAATTTGTCTTTTTTTAATAAGGAGGGGTTCTTTCTTTTTGTAACACCCTTCAAGATTGAGTCTCACTTCATCTTTCTTTACTATCCACTTAGCTTTCTTTCCTCCTTCTTTTCCACACCCCCAACTTAGGTTTTTGGCCTAAGCTGGCTATTCAAAAAAACTAATGCTTAGAAAAGGATTTATGGGTGAGAAGTTAGGAACAATTTAGATTAAGAGGTTTCAACATGGTTGTCAACAAATGGTTTAGGCTCAAATGGTGCCAAAATAGTTGCGCACCCTTTACAAGGAAGTAACAAAATGGTAAGAACCTTTGGGTTTCGTCTCAAAATTTGTGCCCAAGATCATTTTTTGCATTCACCAAAGCTAGACAATTGGACTAACAAGGCAAATTATAAGATTCAACAAATATGATTTTCAAGTAACACCTCTCTACACAAGGCAGTTCAAACACAATCATTTAGTACTGCCCTACAAGATCAAAAGCTTATGTGCGATATTCATTGCAAGGCTCACATGAAAACGCAGCTAGTCAACAAAAGACTCAAAACGGTCATTCAAAAGTAAAGCTACACCTATTTCTTCTTGCAATCATTAGCACAAGTCACATTTCTCTTCATAAGTGCCATTCAAGATATCAATATTGAACGCAATCGATCCTCGAACATTAACAATGAAAATTCAAGCATTTCAAAAACATCCAAATTCATGGGGCAAATGAATAAAGAGAGACAAAATGAGTTAAACCATCAATCATTATAATAAAAACCATAATATCAAAATACTACAAATATCCCAAACTAAGACTAAAAAAATAACCAAACACAATAAAAAAGGGGAATGTAGGCACAAGTGCCCTCACTCCACCAAAAAAAAATCAATAGTGTCCTCAATGCGATATAAAGTAGGTACAAATGAGAGTGATATAAAAATCTACCTGACATGCTATGCCCGTGGAGTGCTCTAATTTTGAGTTTCATAGGAAATAACATCACCTTGGGTATTAGTGCCCGGCAAGATAGGAACATGAAGTAGCACAATAGCATCAACTGAGACATCAGTGCCCTGCACATTTATAAGAGGAATAGTGAGATCTGAAGACACCCCAATAGTATCGACTGAGGAGGTCTCCACACGAGATCTCTCCATCATCGCCAGCACTATCATCTCCTCTAAATGTTGCAGCTCCATCAAATTCTCAACTGACTGTCGCTTATCCTCCAACAAGAACTCCTCCCCATCTGTCTCCTCAACTATCTTAGTACCAGCCTCATCCTCAACTCAATCCCTATTAACAACATTATCAATAATATCACCCCCCCCATACTAGGCTACTCAACCACACTACTAGGAACCTCAACTCTCAGCTAGGAGGTAGGAATAGACTCGAGCACACCGTGCAACGGAACCTCACCCTATAGAATGGAAATGTCGGTGGACCTTAGTTGGTCCACATCAACCCAAAGAGAGGTAATGTCAGTCCTCATAGTATTCAACTCAGCTGAACTACCCTCAATTTTCTCCCTAGCCTCCATCCTAGTTGTGAGGTTATCTAGCCTTTCATCATACTTCTAATATGGAGCAATTCATCCGCAATGGCCCTATCAATCGACTTTGGCATCTCACTTTCTACCCTAGCCACTCTCACATCCGCAGACCGGACAAGGTTTCTCATTTGGTATATCATGGCCTGGGTCAAGGGGGTTGGGAAACATTAATGAGATGCAAAAACTATGGAAGTAGATGGCACAGAAGAGGGCAAAAGTGTATATGATGGCTTTACAGAAGGATCAGATTGAGCAACATCGGCCTCAAGGCCACTGGAGTCAACCACAAGGGTAGTGTCTGGTGGTGGTGGCTTCCTCTTAGCTGCATTGTCCCTTAAGTAATATGTCTCAATTCTTTGAATGTCCCTGGAGGAAGTAGGGGTAATCCTCACATTTGTCCTCTCTCACAAAGGAACTCTAGCATCCGCACACGACTGTGTGATCAGGACTAGGAATAGGAGAGAAGTTTGCTCCCAACGAACGTGCACAAACATCTCTTTAACAATAATAGCACCGACATTAATCTTTGACCGATTCATAATATTATCGACCAATACAACCTTTGAAGGCCAGAAAATGGACTCATTCTAGGATGACATAAGATTGTTATTGATAAAGCCGAACCAATACCTGAAAGGGATGTTTGTATCCTTCTTTTCTATCATCGCTCAATCAACCATCCATAGAGGAGAGATATCAGAGATGAGGGGTTCCATCCACTCCTTGAGTGCATCGAGGCCCTGTTTCAACTTGAGCCTGTAATGATCATCTCTTGTGCCTTTTGTACCCAAAATTGACTTGATTTTACATGCACTACATAGTACTATTATGCCACAAACTTCCACTTCCTCTAGTGGCTTCCAAACAATTCTCTTTCTCTTCTTGGGTAAGGACTTTCATAGACCACAAAGAATTCTCGTACCCAGGCTAGGACATAGGGAGGTCGAGGTCTTCTGAAGCTCTTAAACCATGAAATTGGATTGTTTCCCAGATGGTCGGGTAGTTACTCAGAACCCCATCAATGGAAAGTCATCTTTTCTCAAGAATTATGTGTTCTCCAGCTGCTTTGAGCCTACTTAAGGCCTTGGGAGTGCTGATAGAGATAAATCTAGATGCATTCACATTGGAAACAGGGTTTGGTGCCAATTTAGACATGATGTAAGTCCTCTTCTTAGCTACCCTTTTCTTTGGTTTCTCACTCACACGCTTAGAAGAGCGCGGAGTGGCTTGTTGTTGGGAAGCCTTAGATGACTCATTAATGGAGATCCCCTGGTTTTTCTTTGCAGGGAGAGAAGGAGGAGACTCTCTCTCAAACTCTGTGTCAGAAGTTACAACTCTCTTGCCCTTAGTTCTGGCCATTTCCTGCAAGCCACCATAATCCAAAAAGGGTTCTGAGGCTCGCCTACTGGGAAAGAAAATCTCCTAACATGTTAGGCGAGCTTATGTGAGCTCCCCGAAGTTGACAGACCATAATTTAATTTAACTCAAGTATGAAAGGTAGAGTCATCTCCAATTCGGCGATCTACCGAGTTAGATTCGATGGACTAAGACAAGTCCGCCAAAAGTGACAATGCAAAATTAAAAGGAACAAGAACAAAGGGCAATGTCCACTCCCACTTGGCGATACGCCAAGTGGGTTTCGGCGAGTTAAGACAAGCCCACCGAATGAGATAGTACTCTCATTACATATTCAAGCACAAAAGTGGTTTGGGACTTAATCGGTGATTTGCCTAATCACCTTGGCGAGTTAAGACAAACCCGCCAGGCAGGTAACTTTCAGCTTAAGGCTTATTTTTCACAATGTCAACACCAATATGTAACAATACCCAATACCCAAGTAGTTCTACAGTCTACCCACCTGCTTTACTACCCATGAGTACTCATACTTCCCCAGATTTCACAAAGTACTGGCCAAATTGACAATTTACCCTTAAGAAAGTCGCCACTCTATCTATCATTGGGAAAATACAAGTCTTCTAGGTAACACTGGCTAATCAGACTTCACCCATACTTAATTCAAGCAAGACCTAGTAAATCGAATGATTCAATTTCATATATACACCCTTACAATCAATTTTAATAATTTCAAGTACAAAATCAACTATCTTAACTTATTATCACAGTTCAATACTGTAACACCCCGACTTTTCTAAACGTCTAAATTAATTCGTACATTTGTGGAAAGACAAAGAGGGTGAGTAATAAATTAAAAATGATGTGGTATGTCATATTTTAAGTGTTCAAGGGTTTTATCTCAAGTTTTGAAGTAAGGTAAGTCGCAAAATAAAAGTGGTGAAAGTTATCGTAAGTTCCTTTTTAAAGATTTCTTTGAAATTTGGGTCAAATGTTTCGGAAGTTTTCTCCCAATCTATAACGAGTTATAGGTCCCACGACCCATTAAATTGAAGGTCTACGAGTCTAGTTTCCAATGCATCAAATGATTTGTTCATAAGACTTCAGAATAGAGAGATATTCACATTTTTGCGAGACTGTGCAAGCAGGCACGTGAGGTGGGTCCCCTAAGTCGGTGGAAGCTTATAAGATAGCATCTTCTTCATTTTTCTTCATTCTAAATCGTTAGAAACCCACAAAAATTAGAGAAATACTCCTCAAATCATCCTTGTGTGTTCATGATCTCTTCTTGGCCTTTTATTGAAAATTGCCCTACGTTGCGAGCACGTCGTTTTGGTATAATTTTCATGGTGAATTGAGCGGTGTAGTTCTGTGGAGGTTATGGCAATAGGGTTTTTTTCAGTGGAGTGATTGTATTCAAGTGTTTTGGTCATTTAAAGAAAGGTAGGAATCACCTTTTATCAGTTTACGGATACCTTAGGTCTTGGATTGTAGTTTACGATAGGAATTGGTATCGATTGTCGTAGTAATTTTTATCCTTAATTACTGATTGATTTTACCTTTCTCTTTAGTGTTGTAGTGGTGTGGACAGATGTGTTTTCAACATAAATTATAAAGGAAAAGGTATGTTAAGGCTACTCCCTTCGTTCGGCATGTTTCCTTAGAGTTTGGGAGTGATATAATAGAGTAGTTAATGTTAGTTATGTTGTAGATGTAATTATGAGTGGTTGGCTGATTGAGTGGTTATAAACCCTCATTTTAGGGACTCATAATCTGTTCAGAACAACCCTAAGTTAGGAACGACTTGGACATTACTCATATATATTGTTTATAGTTAAATTGCTCGCCTTCAGCCTATTTAATTGTTTGTTGTCGCCCTTGGGGCTATTGTGGTTAGCTGTTGAGCTATGAACTGCATATGAGGGCTATGATGTTGTCTAATAGGACTATGTTATTGCCAAAGAGGGCCATGTGTTGCCCACGGGGCTATACTGATTCCAAAGAGTGTTATGTGTTGCCTACGGGGCTATTTTGATGCCAAAGAAGGCTATGTATTGCCTACAGGGATATGTGATGCAAAATAGGGCTACGTGCAGCCCACATAGCTATGATGTTGCCTAAGAGGGTTATGCGTTGCCTACGGGGATATATCATTTCCAAAAAGGGCTATGTGACTTCTTACAAAGACAAGGGACTACCTATAAGGTTATGTAGATTGATTTGGCACCTTTTGGGCTTATGGGGGCCTAAATAGGTGGTATGTTGTTTGTAGCTACTGGGATTATGGGGGATTGGTTAGGTTGATGTTTGATCATTATTGTATTTTATTAGATTCAGTAGTGGGTTGACATGCTTATCTAAATTTGATTTCCTTACCTGATTGCTTTTGGTATATTATGATACTTGCTCATTTAGTCTACAGCCTTTCATACTCTGTACATTATTTTGTATTGACGCCCCATTGCCTGGGGGAGCTGCATTCATGCATGTAGGTCCTGACAGATGACCGAGTAGACCTCCTCAATAGCAAGATTGACTTCTATTTGGTTGGCTAGCCCCTTTCCTCCGGAGTTGCCAGAGTTTGGAGGTTTGTTAGCTTTTGTTGTGTATATTTTTATGGGTAGGCTGGGGCACTGTCCCGCCAATCTTTACTACTCTTTAAGGCTTGTATACTAGTGTGTGGGGTGTATAGCTACGTTATGGCCATAATGGCCTATGTTGTTGGTTTGCTGAAGCTTGTGAGCTGTTTGATGTATTGTATTGAGATATACCTGCTTTTAGTTTTGGTATAGATATGATGGTGGCCACGACGGCCCAATCAGGACTTCTATGCTAGTTGGCTATTTATTTATATGATCTCTTGGGAGTAGCTGTTTCTTTTATAGATCAGTTGACAGGGGCCTTGCCGGCCGAGGGCTTAGTTTTAAGTCGAGATATACTTGTTTGTTTTATTGATTGTGTGTGGCTGCCATGCGCTAGTAGCAAATGATTCATTAGGGTCGGGTCGGGCCTGAGTTTTGGCATTAGGAGCCAGTTGCGCCCCTTGAGTTTGGGGCGTGACAAATACGATGCATATATCACTACCCACACAAATCAACGAACAAAATATCAATGATATTCCTAAGCCCATATCATAAGCATCAAGTTTTAGCAGAAATAACTATGTATACCATGAAAACCAACCTCTGAGATGATATCTAGGCACAAAATTGAGTAAGAAGGATCTTGGATTGAGAATCTAATAGTCCAATACACTCCAACCAAGTGAAATTACACAATAGAGGCATACAAGCACCAAAACAAAGGTATAGGTCTATGGGGAGTTTAGGAAGAAAATGAGTTCAAAAAGATGAAAGATTTTATTTTAGAACTTGAAAGACTCTTTACCTATTTAACTCAGGCGCACTTGGCAGATTGCGACTAACGTCATCGAACGCATTTGGCGAACCGCCAAAGGAGCTTAAGCCCGTCGATAAGTCCTGAATGAGTAAAAAAGCCGAAGATCAATTTGGTGGACTCAATGGAGTTTTCTTACTACACTTCGGTAGATCGCCGACTAGATTCATATTCGCCAAAGTTGACAGTACCCTTTTTACTAACTTTTCAACATAGAAGGCAAATATAAAGATGTCTACACAATGGTTTCAACGCATCACCGACATGGTTTTGGCATCACCGAAGTTTCCTTTCTCAATATTTCGATTTTTTTTTCACCTACACTCACAACACACCTTATTAAAAATAATAAAATAAACTTGGATTGCCTCCCAAGAAGTGTCTTATTTAACATCGTGGCACGACACAATTCTCACTTCATCAACACTCATTTTTGGGATTTGGGATGGTGTCACTAAGTAATGTTCCCTTTTGCCTTGGATTGAGATGGGTGGATATCTGAAACATTTGAGTTTCCAACTCCTCGATTGATATTGAATGAGAAGCAACCATTTGAGTCAAGGTGTGGAAGTCATTTTTCAAATCCTTCAACACCTTGTCGGACTGTTCAATCTTGTTAAAGATCCTTGTTAGCATTTCCTTGGTTCGATTTCCTTCTGATCTAGCTTGTTTCTTTGGTTTTGGGCGATCATTAGGTCGGTTGTACCTATCTTTTTTCAGCCTTCCTATCTCTACAATTGCCACCTCTCTCTCTGCTATCATTTTCTCGATCCTTGTTCCAATCTTGATTCCCACCGTGTCTTGGGTAGTTAGGATGAGAACCCTCCCCCCCCAATTAAGTTTTCAAGCAGTTCCAACTATATTTACCTTTTTCACTCTACCTCCCATGATATGTTTGCATAGAAAGTCGAGTTGAGTAATCATTTTAGTCATATTTTCATCATGCTCATGATCCTTTTCCATTTGCTCCTTGCTTGTTCCCTATTGTTGAGATGATACTTAATTCTCTCTAGTATGTCATGCTCTCACTTTTGTCATATCATCTAGCAACAATATTGCCACATCAGACGATTACCACATCAGCCCACCTTGGATAAGTTGATCAGTCAATCCCTTGTTGATTAAATCAAGGCTATGATAAAAGTATTGCAAAAACAAATTGTCTGGAACACTATGTATTAGACATTGTAGAAGTAATTTCTGGAACCGCAACCATGTCTCGTGAAAAGGTTGACCTACCACTTTTTTGAAGATCTATATGTTGTCCCTAAGCTTAACCATTTTTTAGGGAGGAAAAAATCTCTCTAAGAAAGCATCAGTCAATTCCTCCCAAGAAGTGATAAAATTATTCGATAACTCAACCAACCATCCTGTGGCTTCCCCCGTTAAAGAAAAAGGAAATAATCTCAAATGAATCGAATTTTGTGAGATGTACTTAAAGACGAACGGTCAACATATATCCATAAAATTTTTGAAGGTATTCATGAGGGTCCTCATGAGCCAATCCTCCGAACATTCCTCTCTTTTAGAGCAGATGTAGTATTGTTCAGGTTACATGTAATATCGCCCTCTCTGTTGTGGGCGGTAAACGGATAGCTCCATTGGTTGCATTGACATTCATGTGCATGTCATTTGCGTCACTCATATTATCGTTTTGCCTATAGTGACTATCGTTGTCACTACCATTATCACTCATATTTTGACCTGTAAAATAAACAACACAAAAATACCAATTAATAATCTAATACAATTCAATAAGTTTACAAACTAATTTTGCTAATTGAATTCTTAGACACCATTCCTTGGTAGCGGCACCATTTTTTATAATGCTCGAACTACTCTCAAAAATAAATTCAAAGAGTAAGCGATCATTGTCAATAAAGATACTCAACTAAGTGTCGGGGTCAAATCCCATGAGGAATGGTATAATGATAAGAATTCAACTAAAAAAATTAAGAATGTGGACTTGTTTATTGTAGTAGGTTAAGACAAATGGGTGGACGATTCAACGAAATTTAATTAAAGAGTTTACAGTATCAACCGTCACAATTAAACTAAACTTCGAAAATTCAAGTAATTAACAAATAATCTAGGGGTTCGAGGATTGAAATTTATTGTCACATAAGGGTAATTGTGTCTTTTTATAGGTTGGGTCATCTTCAATGACACTAATCTTCTTTCGATCTCATAGCATCAGTTCATAGAATCTCTTTTCAGTCTCATCTATGTGAATAACAAATTAACCCACTACCTTAAGATATCTCTCTTTCAAGCAGATGTGGAGCAAATAGATTTGAACCATAATCCCTCTTTCAAGCCAACTATAAAAATTAAACTAATAACCCACTCTAATCATCTCTTTTGAGCATCAATCAGAGATTAAAAAAAAAAGGATTAAGAGCCCGTTTGGATTGGCTTAAAAAGTAGTTTTTAAGTCAATAATAAAAAGTCAAACTGAAATGACTTTTAAGTCAAAAAATAAAAAGTAGGGGAGACCTACTTTTGGTTTTTGACTTATTTTAAGTCATTTAAAACTTATTTTAAGTCATTTTTTACCTCGCCAACACTTCCTAACTTATTTTAAGTTATTTTTTATATTTGCCAAACTCTTCCAGAAGTCAAAAACTGACTTAAAAGTAGGTTTGACCAACTTTTAAGCCAATCCAAACACCCTCTAAGTTTTCAACCTTAACCCATAAGTTAACCTCATGCTAATTAGCCTATATCCATGAATGAACAATAATAAAATAGAGCAAAACACAATACCCTCTACATTAAATCAACACCCGACCCCATAATTACACCATTAGACTTGGGGTTTTAGCCACCCATCACAAAAAGTAAAGAAATTATACCTATCGTGATAGCAACTGGCTTTCTAATCGATGGATATCTTTTGCCATTTCCTTTTTGACTCCCTTTATATGAGATAAATTTCCCATGTAGAGACGTATATAAGCATCAACTATCATATTTGCCTTCCCTGGACGATAGACAATGTCAACATCATAATCCTTAAGCAACTCAATTCATCTCCTCTGGTTGAGGTTCAAATCTCTTTACTTGAAAATGTGCTAAAGGCTTTTATGATTAGTGAAGATATCAACATGAACTTCATATAGATAATGGTGCCAACTCTTCAGTGAAAGCACTACATAGCTAACTCTAAATAGTGAATTCGATAGTTCTTCTCATGATTATTGAATTGACTAGAAGTGTAAGCTACTACATTCCCATATTGTATCAGACCACACCCAAAACTAATTCCCAAAACATCACAATATACAATGAACCTATGGATTCCAAGTGGTAGGAGAAAAGGAGCCAAAATCAATTGAGTTTTTAACTTTTGGAACTTTTCTCACACCCGTCCAACCATTGGAACTTGGTCTTTTTCTAAGTCAGTTTGGTCAATGGGGAAGCAATAGAGGAAAAATCATCTACAAATATCATCTAATATCCAGACAAATCCAAGAAATTCTGAATCTCTATTAGCCTTGGAAAATTCTTTACGACCTTAATTTTCTAGAATTTTACTTAATATTTTCCACTGGAAACCACATGGCCTAGAAATGCAGTGACTTCATCTAACTTTCACACTTGGAAAATATAGAAAAAAATTTGTGATCCTAAAGCGTTTGCAACACTAATCTAAGATGATTTGTTTATTACTCATCACTCTACAAGTGAGCTAATATGTCATCGATGAATACAATCACAAACATACCAATATAAGGCTTAAAAACTCTATTCTTAAGTTCCAATATTTGGGGCGTTTGTCAACCTGAATGACATCATAATAAATTCAAAGTGCCCATAACATGTCTTAAAAGTTATCTTTGGAATATCACTCTCCTTGACTTTCAATTAATGATATCTGGATTTTAGGTCAATCTTTGAACAACTCACTTGTCTATTTAAAATTGGTGGAATAAATCATCAATCTAGAAAGTGGATAATTATTCTTAACTGTAACTTTGTTCAATCGATGATAATCACCGACCGTAATCAATACACATCCTCAGTGACCATTATTTATTTCAGAAAAATAAGACCAAGGTGTCCTAAGGGAAGATTGTTGGCCTAATATCTCATTTATAAAGGAGGTCCTTCAACTTTCTTGGAGCCATTCTATATGGAAGAATCTATCTTGGTTCCTGGAAGTGCATTGATGCCAAATTCAATCTCTTTGTTAGGAGGAACTATGGGAAGTTTGTGTAGTAACACTTCCAAATATTCATGCACAACTGGAACGGATTGAAGAATCGAGGCCTTAGCATATGCATCCCTAACTTGGATTAATTGGTAAATACACCATTTGGTATCAGTCTCCTTTCTTAAAATAAGAAATAAATCTACCCATAGGTACTACAACATCACCATTCCATTATAGGACAGTTCATTTGGAAATTGGAACTTCACAACTTTTTTCTAACAATAGCATTGTACAACAACAACCAATTCATACCCTTATAACATCGAAGTCGACCATTTCTAATTTAATCAAATTAGTTGTAGTGTATGGATGACACAATTAACCTTATAACCCCTATAAACCCATATATTCATAAATGACTACTGGATGGCTAGGTAGATAGAGAAAATACTTCATGTAGTTATTCTGCTATACCCTAAATTTCTTATCAATAAAATTGGTCACATACGATAAAATAGATATGAGATCTATAAAAGTATAAGTATCAAGACTGAAAATTATCAATATACTTGTGATGACATCTAGAGATGCCTTTGAATCCTGATGGCTAACTAATGCATATAAATAGTTTTGACCTCCATATGTCCCTAACCTTCCACTTATAACTATGCCTCGTCCAGCTAGGGCTTGAGAGACATAAGGAGTTCTTGAATTAGTAGAGTGAGCCACGTTACCATCACTACCCTATCTAGATAGAAGGTCTCTTTGATAATGGACTCAAAGACCATGTCCATAACATACATTCATATGTGTCATATCCCGACTTAGGAATGCAACTAGCACCTGGTGACACACTTGAATCTAAGTCGGGCCTTGGTGAAAAACTACACCACCAACGTAATACCAACCATAAAATCAAGAAAACAAACATATTTATCTTGGCTTAAAAAAAGCACTCGGTCGACAATGCCTTTGTCAACAAAACCTGCAATCAACTCAACGGATCATAACAATTCATATAGAACAAAAACTACATCCTATGTGGGTTTTCAAGGCCACCATGATATCTAAAAATATATAAATTGAACACATATAAGGTCAATTGGTCATTGTCTAAATGGTCAAAACAACAAGGTTAGCGCAGCTGACAACGCACATCTATACAACTTAAAGTCTACAAGCCTCTAAGAGTAATATACTTGGCCGGGACAAGGCCTTGAGCTACCCATCAACTGAACATGAAAAAATACTATCAAACCTTTAGATTTGGCAATTCCCGAAGAAGTGGGGATAACCAATCTGGTGTAACTTAGTCACCCTTACTAAGGAGACATGTATACTAGTCAATCAGGACTTGCAAGCAAGAGTGCAGTGCCCCCAAGCAATTGGGCATCAATATGAAATAATAATTGCACAGAGTATGAAAGACAATAGAATAATTGAGCAAGTATCATAATATACTAAAAATAATCATACAAGCAAGTCAAGAATAAGATGAGCGTATTGAAATTCTCCTGAATCTAACATACCAAAATAATCAAACAACAATCTAACCAAGTCCCCATATGCTCAACAAGTACAAATGGAAAACAAGACCATCTACTCCGACCCCTTATAAGTCCAAAGATGCCAATTCAGTCTATATACCCCTATCGATAGTCCCCTAACCCCATAGGGAGTCATTAAACCTCAATATCCCTCAAACACTCTACACATAACCTCGAAGGCAATCAGTGTCTTCTAATAACCTCGTATGCAACACATAGTCCTCTTAGGCATCAATATCACCTTGTAAGTAGCATAGAGCCCTCTAAGGCTTTAATATAACATCGTAGACAGTACATAGCCCTCTTAGGCATCAATATAACACCATAAGCAGAAATCACATTCCTGCAGCTAACCACAATAGACCCAAGGGAAATAACAACAATTCAATAGGTTGAAGATGAGCAATATGTATATAAGTAGCTCATAAAATAATCATTATGCCTTACCTAAATATGAATGCTCTAATAAAAGAATATATATTCTAATGGGGAATGTAGGTATCAACCACAACAACTAACATAATCAAATAAGGCTATGAATAACCTGGTTATGACAACTAACCATATCCTTTCTTTGACTTACTATATCTTGATCACAAAATGCCCCTATAGCTACATCTTAAGCCATTTTGGGCTTCTATAGTTGTATCTCAGCCTTTTGGGAGCCTATAATTGTACATGAGCCTTTAGTGCATCTATAACCACCCCTCATGCACACAAGGCTCTAGTGAGGGTCAGTAATATCAACTAAGGCATAAATGAAATCCATAAGTGACTAGAATTCAATATAGCTCTGCAACTTTTAACATAAACTTTCTAGATATTTTGCAGCTCTTATAAGATAAGGACAACCTCATAGAGAACTTACAGTATTCATAGTCCTTTCTAGGAAAAAAGTAAAGGGAAATTAATATGTATATGGCTCAATTGCTTAGTACAAAATACTAACAGTTGACGAGATAACCATTGTAGGCATCAAACAATTTTCTAACTTATCAACAAGTAAGGTGGCTTTCTAACCGACATGCACAATAATTTGTATACCATATCAAAGTATAAGGTCACTAAAAAATAAGTACAACACCCTGAAGGTCACCACCATAACTCAATAGGCAACCATGATAAGATTTACCTGAAGGAAAAACAACAACCCTAATTCTTTAACTTTATAAGTGTCAAGATACATCAAAGGCCCGTAGGCATGTTATGTAGTTCATAGGTGCTGCAATCACATTATTTATATGTCAAACTAATTGTTATGACGCCAAAATCAACATGAAATTCTAAGCAATTAATTACAAAGCCCTTAAGGCATTGACGAAGCAACAAGCCATCAATAGCCAACTAAGAAATGACAATTTATATGAGAAGATTCTTAGGTTGCTTTTAAATTGAGGCACAACTAAACAAGACTAATCCCGACAAAATTGTAACAACCCATATTATGCATATGCTTGTTTTATTCTTGTGACACTTGACATAGTCTTATAGTATAGGTGAGGGACCAAGTTTCTTATATGATTAGTGTTGGTTTAAACTAGCTCGGAAGGTGATGTGATGCCTTGCACGTTTTAGCATGTGTACTGCAAGCTAACTCCAACGGGAGTATTTAAACTCGAGACAGTATAGTGGTAATTGAGCTTAAAGTTGAAAGTTAAGTGCTAAGTTAAAGCAAAAGGGTTTAATATTTAGAAAATGGAATAAATAAGTGAGCTGCTTGCTTAACTAAGCTAGTAGGTGACAAGCAGGTGCATCACCTACTTTGACTTATTGACCAGTCCAAAGGACCAAGTAGGTGCATTCACTTACTTGAGCTATATGGATCTAGTTAAAAAGGCCAAGGTTTATGGATCAGATTTGGGCCTATGCTAATGGACTCACTTGAGGCCCAAACTATGTTAAATAAAAGGAAAATAAAATTAAAGCCCAACAGCCAATCTGCCAAGGCCTAATATATATTTAAGCCCAAGTGAAAGCTAGTAGGTGCATCACCTAGTTTGACCTTTTGAGTTGCTTGATATACATAAGCAGGTGCATCACCTACTTGACCAATTAGTGGCTGAAAATGGACCAAAAAAGGGAGGTTCTAGAGGATTATTTCTTTTATGGCCAAGAAGGCTCCATATAAACTCAATATGAGCTGATCTTTTCACTCATTTTAACACACAAAATTCACAATTCACTCCAGCTTTTCCCTTAAGGATTAAAATAACAGCCTTAAAGTTCTTCTAGGGTTCTTGAAGAAACCCTCATCTCTGCAAGACAAGGTAAGAGAAACACTTATGGATTTAGCTTAATTCTCCCATGGAAGACTAGAAAATATGTTATTCATGCTTAATTATAAGTACAAGGCAGAAGTTCCCACAAGCTACTGCTCACTTTCCTTAATTATTAAGATACTTTTCTCTTCTTCTTTGGTTTAAGTGTGAAGGGAATTTGAAGTTCTAGAGGGATTCAAATTATAAGGAGAAGTTGCAGAAATTGAGGTAAGGTGACTGCTCTATTTTTCTTCTTCCTTATGTATGAGTTTGAGTGAGGAATTATGGGTGTGCTGTCATAAAGAACTCAAGGGGATGGTGAATTCAATAATTGGTTGTATGATAAAGAATATTTGAGGCTGGTTTATGTGTATTGTTGTTGGTGTAGTTTGGGTAATCTTGGAAAATGATATATAATGTATGTATTGGGCAAAGAAGGAGGGTGTGGTGATACACTTTGTTTTAAGGGCTATATGAGCTCATTTTCCGTCAAAGTTAGCTACTGTTTTACGAGGCTCACAG
>NW_006239060.1:371183-371755 GCF_000226075.1 Solanum tuberosum | reverse complement strand
AACAATCTCAAAAGAGTTATGAACATCAAAACAACAATCTCAAAGATTAAAGAATCTAAGTAAAATAATTTGTATAATTATGGGTGGTAGCTCCGGGGCGAAAGCCTAGCATGGGCCGATCCCAATTTGTGTAATTATGAGGACCGCATCCCAGGAGTTAAAATGCATAACATGGGTCATCATCTTCTACCACTGATCAGCTGGTCATTCGTATCAATGCCTTATAAAGATCATAACACACAGAAAGGTAAAGACAAGAATGTAACATACATTATTCCACAAGAGTTAACAAATGTGGTCTTCTGTTCTGATTTATGCACACATATATTGATACTTCGTTTCATTCGAAATCTTATTTATATATGTTATTGCCTTACATATTCAGTACATTTTCTGGTATTGACGTCCCTCGTGGGGGACGTTGCATTTCATGCTGCAGGCACAGGTACTTCAGCTAGTAGACCTCCTCGGTAGGAGCACACGACACTCAGCTACTTTTGGTGAGCTACAGATTGATTCAGAGTTTTACTGAGTCCTTGGTAGATTCATTTTGGTATTGTATCGTAGTTAAG
>NW_006239060.1:364882-370826 GCF_000226075.1 Solanum tuberosum | reverse complement strand
TAAACTCATATATATATATATATATATATATATATATATAACTCTAGAATCCATCTCAATTAAGAACTATTATGGCTATGAGTACTGTCGTGACAAAGAACAAGTTGTATTACTATACGACGGAGAAACTTGCCAAAATTTTTAGCCCTAACATACCTTGTCCCATTGAATTCACATTGAAAATCACCTTCCCCCCACTCCAACAACACTACAACAAGAATAATCTCAATCAATAGTAAGAATAGGAATTACTATGACAATCCGATAATTGATAAAAATAATAATTGTAAATTACTATTTGCAGCTTATCGAAGCTAAAATTAACAAAATAAGAGTCTTACCTTTATCTCAAGATTGTAAAACTACTCAAAACCTCATAACGTAGCAAAACCCATGATGCCACAACACCAATAAAGCTATACCGCACAATCCATGGAGAAACTATACCAAAATGATGAGTTCACGGCGTAGAGCAATTTCTGTTAAGCTCCTATGTGGAGATCAAGGAGATAAGCATTGAATTTTTAGATGTTTTTATATTTTTTGCTAGGTTTGGTACAAAAATATGAGTTCCAAAGAAGAAGGCAAGGATTTTTAAAGACCTCCACCGACCTTGGGCCCATTCAAGAGTTTTTATGCACTATTTCATGGAAATGTAAATATATCTCTATTCTAAAGTCGCATAGGCAAACAATTTAATACGTTGAAAACTAGACTCATAGGCCTTTGATTTGATAGCTTTCTGGTCCTTTAACTCTTTATATATTGGAGAAAAGCTCTGAGACATTTGACCCAAATTTTGGAGAATTCATCAAACTTGCGATAACTTTTGCCAACTTTTATTTTGCAACTTTCTTGAGTTCAAATATTAAGATGAGATCATTAAACTCATAAAATATCATTATTATGATATTAGGAACTCTTGGCCATATCCCAAAATTAAGAGTATATCGCTTAAATTATACGGGGTGTTACAATACCCATATGACACTCCTTGTGACGCTCTAACTTAAGATAAGAAGTTCCACATCGGCAAAACACAACAGAGATGTTGGGTATGTAAGTAAGCATGCCTTACTAACTAGTGACACATTTTAAAGTTGTGCGAGCCTAGGCCCAAAGTAGACAATATCACTATCGGTCTGGGCCGTTACACTCTCCCTAAATGTCCTTTGCCATATTTATTACATAGAGGACGTTGTAAATTACTATGACCTATGTTTGTATGTGACTGTAAGCCTAGTGCTCTGAAACTCTATCCATGACTAGTCTGACCTTTGCAATCATATTTGGGTCGCATTATCTCATAGATGGTGCATTGGTCGCATACGGTGAAGGGTCTTGATGACCCTATATTAAAGAAGAACTTTCCACTACCTCCCTAATATCCTTAGTTATTGTTAATTGATATGTCCCTCTTATTATTCACCTTATCATTACTGGATATATAACCTTCAACTTATACTCTCTTTCATTTGATGTACAAAATCCATCAACCTGGAAATATCCATATCTTTGTTCAATAATATTGTAAAACACTAGCTCACCACATAAGATCCATGTATGAGCACAACTCAACACATTCTTGTATAGTACAAACTAATCTAGGAGCAAATAGGGAAGCAAACTTGAGACATAATCTCTCACACTATGTACTACAAACTCATCTGCCTTGGTATCCCTAATCTCTAAGGGTAAAAAGTGATCAACAAAGGCTCATACAAACTCCTTCTAGATTACGGAAGATGTATCCCCTCCTCACGAATCTTCTCATGACTCATACCACATAATCACAACATCCTTCAACTTATAGGAGAAAAATTTAACTTTTTGTGTCTTATTAGCATCAATGACTCAAAAAAGGCTTTATATCCTATTGATTAAGTTTTGAGGATCCTATTCGAGGTTAGACCCCGTGAAAACTTAAGGATTTATACAAACCAATTCCTTAATTCTAAAACATGCTGACCCATCTTGAGCACCAATACTTGAAGGTTTTGCCCCAATAACAAGTTAGGTGAGCAATTGAATGGATCCCTTAATGTCGATATCAAAAGATCTTGGTGGTGGCATAAATATTGTAGGGACTTCCATAGGACTTTCAATGGGCAGTGAAAATGAAGTCTAAGGTGTATTGCCAGATGATATTCGTAGTTAGAACTCCTTGAGTCTGAGGCAACCCATTGAAGTTCACTTATGGATAAGTATTGTCCATTTGACTTATGGGTTGATTTTTTTTCACAGGCATTTCTGAAAGAAACGTAGTAACATACAAATTAGAAGCAATTCTTAAGGCATATCTCTATTGCACGATCAAGCATACGAAAATAGGGTAACATTTTATGAATGTCTTGTAGGCTCCTAATTATAGGCATGTCATTCTACACACCCATAAGTAGACATAGACTTTCTAGGATATTTAAACCTAGTGTTCTAATAACATATTTGTCACAACCCAAACCTTGGCCTAGGCAAACTGGAACTCGGTGCCTCAACTTGACCAAGCGAATCAAATCTACATGATATATACTTGAGCCATACATGAAATAAGATGATATAAATCCATAATATAAATCTTTGAAAGAGTTCCCTTCATAAATACCTTCTTTTAGTTTCAATACATTAAGACATCAGCCAAAATAAAAATCCTATTAACGTTTTTATCATTGAACAATTGGTCTACAAGGCCTCTAAAGCATATCGTGAATAACAATGTTTATTGGGACAAGTATCTATTATGCCTAAAAGCTAATAATGCTAAATAAGAAAATTGTTCCCAAAGATCAAGAAGGTTCACCAAAAGTTGAATGTGTGGAAAACTTACTGTGGAGTCCTATCACTCTTAATATTTGAACCTACATCATGAAATGTAGTGCCCCTAGAAAAAGGAACATGAGTACATATGGAGTATTGTTCGTATGTAAAACATAACTAAAAGAACAAAGGGGTACATGAAAGGGAATGACAACTCCAGAGCAACATGAAAAAGACATGAAGAAAATCAAGTAACTCTATTATTATGAAGATCTTAACAGTTACATGTGTGACACAAGGTATTTACTTACAATAGTTCTTTTAATCTTAGTCCGATCAACTAATCCAACCCACCACCTTGTTAGGGCGATGATGATACATTACATGTGCTAGTAGTTGGGTCCATATCAAATCCTCGTTGGGGTAACATAGAGGAATCACATGAACCAACAACACATCCCTTATACCATGTTTACATGCATAGTTTTACATGCTTAAACCAACAATAGATCCCTTATCCTATGTTTACATGCATAGTTTAAAAATACACGTCTTCTCAGTTAACAATAGTCCTCTCAAACATCTACGTGATAAAGATGACTAAATGGCCCATAATCATAATTCTTTTTCATATGAATCATAGCATAGGTGGATAATTTTTTTTAAAAAGAAGTTATTACCTTTGAAGAATAAAAATCATAAGTTCATCATTATCAAATTATTATGGTGGAACCAATTGAAAAGGAATATGATAAGGAAAGGATAACATATGGAGTTCATGACATTTGTAATGAGATAACATAAACAATACACGATGTTTTCATAATTGAAGCTATAACTTGTCTCGTGGAGGAAAATACCTAGGGTATGAAGAACGTGACATGGGGAAGAATAATAAATGTTCCCACATGAATATAGTTAGGCTCAAATACCTTAATTGCTTCAAAATATATGAAAATCCAAACTTTGAAGAAAAACACCAAAATCTTTACTTGAACCCTTGAGAAGGATTTTCTTGAAATTACTATGTTTGTAGAGTAAAATCTTGTTAAGAATCCATATATGTATGTTAAAACTACTTAGAAATACTTTGAAGAACCTTACCTTGACATGGGAGACCAAAGTCATGTTAAGGCTTGGAAAAATGAAGAATGAAATAATTTTTTTAGAAAAAATGCACATTTAAAATTGTGTTAGTGTGTAACTTATGGACATCTAGGATACCATGTACTACCGCTACATTCCACCTACGGTCCATGTGTAGGGTATATATGGGAACCTGGACTAGGTAGTGGCTATGTTTTGAGAGTATTTCAAGTATGGTCCAAGTATGGCCAATAGGTGCCACTTGCAATTGTACGTGGCGCTGTACTTGGAATTTCCTAATTATCTGGAGACTTGACCTACAGAGCGGGTGTGTCTATACCTAGTAACTTATGGTGAGCCATACCTGAGCTCCCCAAATATTCTAAAGACTTTATTTATGGTGCCATGTACGAACTGTACTATTTATCTATATATGTGCGTGTGGTCGTACATGAACATTGGGTTCAATCCAGTTGCTCACTTTTAAGGGGGAATGGGTTCCATTATGGTCTGGTCTGTATGTTACCATGTATAGCCATACATGCTCCTCGTACCTTGAATTATTTAAACTTCTTTATCGTAAGTCCATCTATGGTTCATGTATGGTCTATAGGTCCTATGACCGCACCATGTTTCAACCCACAACTTTCAATCATAGTTATTTCAATTCTTTATCAAATTCACACATATGTATTTCCACAACACATCATAATTGGACCTTAACTCCCAAGTAGACATATCTCCTTTGTTTGGGTTGAAGTATTCATTTTAAATAATCAAACAGTAGCCTAAAGATACGAGGTGTTGCAAATCCCTTCAAGATATGTTTATAGATTCACTGGCATCGCTAATAGATTGAACTATCTTGAAGAAATCATTATTTTAACTAAAATGACTGAGATACTTGGTATCTTACTAATCTCTTGGGAGAGAAAGATGAATGTAATCATAGAGGCAAAGGACCTAGATATATTGACAATGGAGAACTCATGGGAAACTTTAAAACCTATGAGATAAGGAAGCTCCAAAGTTAGAAAAATGTTCCCCAAGAAGAGAAGTAAACTTGGTCCTTAAAGCTATACAAAATAAATATTGGTGATGAGGATATGACAGTGATAACATGAAGATTTCAAAGATCAATAAAGAAAAGGGTTACTAAATAATAAAGGTGACACCTTTATATAAAGATTACTCGATCAAAGAAATTCAGAGGTATGCCATATATGTGTGGAAGTCCTGATCATTTAATAAGAGAATTCTAATAATAAGAAGAAAAATGGTAAGAGAATGATTTTAACAGAGGAAGAAAGGAATATATCCCTAGGAACAATATGTCTACTAGGCATGCAAACCTATACGACAAAGGCTAAGGGAGATCATGTTTTTGTATAGTAGTGAAAAAGTCATTGACAACAATAGGAAGTTATTCAAGTGATGATGAGAATGACAAAGATAGAGATGGCAACCAATCCCTACTGGACAAAGATAACGTCTAGGGAAGATCCTATATTGATGGCTAACTCGGATTCGTATATTGAAGAGAACATTGGCGAGGTAATTTTCTCTGAAATAAAAAAAGAATACACACTTACTTCAGGGATAAACTAGAGTGTGTGACTCATATTGTCCTCGATGTCTTCCAAGAGTTTCATATTGATAGAACGAGGCTTTTATATTGAAAGATGAGAAGGCGGGGTTGTAGATTCAAATGTTTCTAGTTGTACCTATTAAAGAGAATGATCATTGTCACGATCCAAAGCATACCCTAGACGTGACATGACGTATAGGACTCGAGAGGCTCTACACAAGCCACTTGACATACATTCAACACAAGAGAATATACAATAAGAGAATTTTAGTAAGATGTCTCATATCATAAAAAAAGAGTTTGAACATAAATGCAGAATTATAATTATGTCTTGACAAGTCATTCTAAAATAACATAAGAGTGGTTGGGACGTAACCCATACACCACACACAAAGTCTCAAAAGTGAACACGATAAGCAATAAATGGTCTTCATGGCTTTGCCCTCGGAGTATGAGGACTCACCAATACAATAACTATTAGCAATCCAAATCTAACCATGGTGGGGGGGGGGGGGG
>NW_006239060.1:357164-364816 GCF_000226075.1 Solanum tuberosum | reverse complement strand
GGGGGGGGGGGGGAGAAGTGTTGAACCCTATATTATGTACAAGTATGCATTAGTACATGGAATATATTAAGTATAGAGAAATATGCATAAACGTAGACATGATATCATAGTAGCCTTAAAACATGTAATGCATAACCGAGTAGAGCACTTAAAAGCTTAGAAAGCAAAGTCATTAAAATCATGAGACAATGTCAAGCATTATGTAAGACATACTGAAGGCTTCAAGGAAAGATCATAATTCTTTTGTGGGATATTATCTTTAACCGACAATAGACCATGTGAGCTATAACATGGAATATGTTGTAACTCCTGCATCGAAAAGAGAGAGTTTACTTTCCAAGATAGAACTTTGTATCATATCATTATTGGTATGTGGATCCACTAGATAAGTCACTTAAGACAATTCTACAAGGGCATGAAGAAAACCAAGTCAAACAAGGATTAAAATCTTAGAAAGCCTTGATCTAATCCGTGTTGAATTGGGAAGATAAAAACCGTGTATCTACTCCTACATAAAGACCAATTTGATTATATTGAAGTCATCCACACAAAGAGAGACCACATAACAAGATAATTATATATGTTTTGTGTGAGAGAGTCAACTAACAACATTACATATAACATGTTCCTATCAAGAAATATATATAACGATTCTAGTTATTTAGTTGATTTGTTGAGTGTTTGTAATTTCTAGATCTTAAGTTGATTTGTAATGTAAGGAATTCAAAAACTGGGTAGAGGTATTGATGTGAAGTCTATGCATACAATCGAACCATATTATAGAGAGGGGGTAAGGTGCTATAGTGATTAGATTCTTAATTAGGTGTTATAGTGGTTAGCTCCTTAAAACATTGCAAACTCAAATTTAGTGGTAATGTGAGGGGGGCGGGGCATGGTTTTTAAACTCATGATAGTGGAACTTTTTCATGTAATGTGTTGATTTATTTAAATTCCGCACTTACTTTTTATTTAGTTGTTGAAGAACCTGGTTCTTTAGAACACGAGGGAACAACATAAAATACATCAATACTTTTATTGATCGATTTGACTTGTTGTGACATTTCATACTTCTAACTAAAAGATGTCATTTGAATTCCTAATGTCACACCCCAAGTCCGAGACAGACAAGCACTTGATGCCCTAAAGATCCAAGAGAACCAACTTATAACTTGTACTTATAGTACATGTAACTATGATAATTATAAATCTTTGATGAGCATAGTTTTAACACTTCAGATTCAAGAAAGCCTAGGAAGGGGTCAAACAGGCAACCCACAAGCCCAAAATTAAACCATGGAACCATCCACCTAGCCCTACACAGGCCGTGAAGGGAACCGTGGTCCATCAATGGGCTCGTGGTAGGTTTCTAGAACCTGCCTGGGCATGCTCCACCTTGACGGGCACTCATACTACCCGCGGTGATGATGACGGGTTGTCAAGTGGGTCAATCAGAAGGGGTTCTTCCCTAGTCATTGGTTAAGGACCAAGGGTGTCTAAACGGTCTATGAAGCTCCATGCAGACCGTGCAGTCGTCCGTGAATAAGACTTGTCAGACTTTGAGTTTAGGGTCAACTTCAAACGATTATATATTTCAGCACAAAATGAATTAAGTGGCCCATGACCTATCAAATTAAATATCTTGAATTTTCTTTCCAAAGCCACCAAGTTTTCCTAATTCCAAGCTCGGAGTAAAAAGTTATGCTCGAAATAGTGAAGCCTTATCGGGCAGAGCATCTTCACGACCCACTTGATGGTCCGTGGTGCTCTAGACGGCCTGTGAAACCTGTCTTGAAGCCATTTCGTCAGCTTTTAAGTCATGGTTGCATTGATCTTTTCCTCTATGCATTTGGTACTTAAACTACATTGTTTAATGCTTAAACTACGTCGTTTTACTCAGTCTAAGCCTAATAATCTAGTCAGAAACTACCCAGAACCCTCATTCTTTAAAAAAATCATCTAACTTAGAACAAAAAGAAGAGAAAAGAGGCGATAGTTTCCCAAAGAACAAGCAGAGGTCTTCTTCAAGTTCAACCCCAAAATTCAAAGGATTCCTTCGTAGTTTTCGTCACCAAGTATGTGGAATATCACTAGTGGGTTCCTTTCACCCATTAGGTCCCTATAATTTAGTCAGTTCTCCAATTTCTCTTAAGTTGTTCAGACCTAGGGTTTTCAAAACCTTGGTAATTCCTTGTGATTTCAGTTGATGTAGTTTCCATGATCTAAATAACATGTTTCTTGGGATATTTGCATAATTCCATGAACAGAATTAAGAACCCTAGCTTGTATTACTATTAGTACTCATGAATTTTACTTACTAGGCAAATCAGTTAGAAAAGCACGCTTTAGAATTCATATGCCACATCTTTCAGTATATTTTTAAGGCATTCTCAAATAGCATGTCAGTATTTTGAGCTACTCAGTATTTCAGTTGCATTATAGCTTTACATTCAGTTGGGAGTAGACTTAGCACGGAGTTGTACTAGGGTTCATCGTACTCTCAAAGTCCTAAAACTATGTGCCAATGTAGGTTAAGAAGTCCCCTTTGTTTGGCATCAATTTTAGTGATCACGCCACAATCATGCCTTTATACCCTGGCAAAGTATATTGGGTCCTCTCCATGGGGCGTATAAATCGAACTCCATATTTAGCTCACGTGGTTTATGTCGGTTAATAGTAGCTCCCACAATCATACTCTTATTGCATTGACTATGGTATCAACATTTACTTCAGTATACAGTTCAACATGTGATCTTCATGATTACTACTTGGTCATTGCATCTAGCTCAGTTTTCAGTTATACTTCAGTATAACTTGTCTCCATGTTCAGTCTATATGCTTAATTTATATTGTTCAACTTAGTATATATATCCTGCATGCTCAGTACATTCAAAGTACTAACGCATATTTTGTTCTACATCGTCCTATGATGTAGGTTTAGGCGCTCAGCATCCAGATCACACTTAGTTTGACTTCCAGCCCATACTCAGAAACATCAGTGGTGAGTCCTCATAGTTCGAGGATGTTTCTTTATACTTCCAGTTTAGTTAACTTATTATTAGTCCTTTCAGTATATTTAGAATTAGCTAGAGACTTGTCCAAGCAACTCATCAATATTAGAGGCTTTCAGACATAGAATCGGTGTTCAGTTGTTTTGGGGTTGTTTCCCCTAGATATTCAATTATATGTTCATTTGGAGTCCTTTTAGTTTTGACTCATTTTATAGTTATGCTTCCGCTTACTTAGTATATTTTCAGTATGCTTGTGATATTTCAGACTTAGGGTTAGCATGGGGTCACTTGTGATCCTAGGTCCCGTGTTACGTCTAGTGGGTAGCCTCGGGGCGTGAAAATAGTAAGATACTCTAATAAAAACCCCACATAGATAGGCCCAAAATAAATGTACATGACTTGGTTGTTGAGACACTGATTACTAGAAAACAAGACACAACTTGTGCTTTACTTTGACATTAGTCTACAAAGCCTCTATAAGATAGACACTTAACTTATGATGGGACAGGACCCCATCATACCCCTTAACTATAATATAATTTGAAATATATGCTAATGACTTGGCAAAGCCCCGAAGCAACCTGGAGCTCACCAAAGGTCATTGAGTATCCTATACTTATATTGAGAGATTCTATTAGCTTGAGTACTTGCACTTGCGACATAAAACACAACACCCCCACAAGGGATGTTAGTACAAAATAATGTACTGAATATGTAAGGCATAAAGTAACCATATGTAAAAGAAGAGCTCAAGTGAAATCGGGTACAAATGTACAAATATTCTATATAGATAAGGATATGAGACCACCCTTGTTTATACTTGTGGAATCATGTAGCTTACATTCACCTTTGCTTATACTTGTGGAATCATGTACATTACATTCTTTGATTTAGTTTACTCATCTTTGCTTTATAGACTTTGTAGCATGTGACACAATGACCAGCTGATTTATGGTAGAAGAGGATGACCCATGCTGGGCATTTTAATCCCTGGGATGCAGTCCTCATAAATATACAAATAGGGATCGACCCACACTAGTCTTTTAGCCCCTAGGCTGTCACCCATAATAATATAGATTGGGATCATCCCATGCTAGGTATTACCACCCCTGAGTTGTCACCCTTAAGTACAAGAATCAGGATTGACCCATGCTAAGTATTTTGACCCCTGAGCTGCCACCCATAATTATATAGATTCACTTTACCTTGTCTCTTTAATCTTTGAGATTATTATTTTAATGTTCATAACTCTTTTGAGATTTAGGACTATATACCAGTGATGTAGACACGTGAATAAATTTATAGAGGCAAAAACAATGATATAGGAAGCAAATGTAACTTTATTGTGATACTTAGGAACTTACATGACTCATGAACTTCATTGGGCGCAAAAGATACATACAGATGATCCACGAAGGTCTGTGGCAAGTAATGACATGTAGAATATGAGTTATTAAGGTGTATAACAAGTGAACAAGTGATTTTGCTTAGAAGATGCTTCATTTAAAACACATTTGGACATTTCACATTGGGGCATACATGCATTTGTAATAGAGACTATAACTTCTCAAATAGAGAGGCAAGGACTATATAAGATGATGCGATATCTATAGTAGACAATGTCAAATGAAAAAGTGCATAAACATCTTAACTATTGAAGCACATGACAGAACCCAAATAAGGGTTGTACATTTCACATAAGGACATGTAAAATGAATAACAGGCATAATTTGTATCTGACATATAAATACTTGTAACATGTATAATGTAGGATCTTATTGACTTAATGAACCTCATTTGACTTGGTGGATAACTCATGCAACTTACTGTTTAAGGTACCTTTGTCAAAATAGTACTTTGAAAGTATAAGCACATCAATATTAGATAATGAACATGTATAGAAGTAGTTTGACAGACTTTTGAAAACTTGGACAGTTAAGGAAGATCATTAGCTACATTGGAGATTGTACACTCTCACATTGTATCTTTTACCATGAGGATCACTTAGAGATCCCAATTTGTTGGTACACAAAATATAGGATTTCATGCTAAAAGATATGGAATCAAATAGCCTTACATACCCCAATTCCCAATTCACATAGCTTACGAAGTGTCAACCTGTCCTTTGACGTGATAATCTTCATCTACAACAAATAATTAATAAGGCTATATTAGCAACTAACCAATCAACTCGGGATATTTCAGCTCATCAAAACAGTAACCGGGCAGTAAGCCCATAACCCTTCTAATTAAGAGTGTTCTTCCACACATTCTTTTCGCTATAATTATTTACATGGAACAACCTTTCATGAGGTTTTTCGGCACTCCTTGGACTTCATTATATATATATCTCATGGTCATTAGTGTCTTGTAACTCATATGACCATTAGTTCTTGTAATTCTCATGGTCATTAGTTTCTTGTAACTCATATGATCATTAGTTTCTTGTAACTCATGTAACATTTATCCAATTTACTACTCATTATCTTCCTATTCATCGTAAGGAAGAATTCTCACCTAAATGTTGGTGTTTATGCATTTTAATATTAAAATTACAATATTAAGTGCATATGTTAGTGGATATAAGTTGACAAGAATGTGGTCATTATTGTGGTGTAACTCTTGTAACCACTATTTCCATGATCTACCACTAATTTCACCCATTATTCTACCTCATTATACATTATAACTTATGTAACCTTTAGGACATTCATTTACTTACATTATTATCCACATTATTCTAATTCAATACAAAGAAGAATTCATCCCCTATAAATAGTGGTGTTTCTTCCTTTGTGAAGTGTGTGTCAAAAAAAATGAGAAGTGTGGAAAAATATTGTAGTGTATAGTGAGGTAAGTGTAGTGAAAGAGAGAGTTGAGACAAAGAAAATATTCTAAGTCTTCAACTATATTCACTATATATAAAAGAGAATATTTATATGTTGAAGGAAGGTGTTCTTTTTGTGTAGCTTTGGACTCTTCAACTAATCCGGAGTTGTTTGAGTTGTACGACGTTGTTGGACTGTTGTATTGTAACATCTCGCTAATTGAAAGAACTAGAAAGAGTTAGAATTGGAAATAGTCATTTTAGGAAAGAATGAAAAAATCTGGAAATTTGTTAAGTTATGTTAAGTTTGGGTTTTTGGTAAACTTCAAACGACCATAACTCCTAACTCATGATGAGTTAGGTGTTCTTCCAGATATCGTAGGAAATATCTTGGAATAATATTTCAAACGCCGCCGAGTTTTCACGATTTCGAGTTCGTACGAGTGAGATATGCCCATTTGAAGTTGGGTTGTTTGATTAAGGAAAGCCTAATCCGGATTTTGGAAGGGTATTTTAGTCTTTTCCTTACCCAATTATTTTAATTCGTTTTTAGGAGTTTATTTGGGGTCTAATCAGAATTAGATCAGTTTAGTCAATTGGAAATTCAAGCTAGGGCTTGGAGAAAGAGAAAGAGGAGAAAGGAGAAAAAGTTCAAGATTCGTCGGTTTCTTGGAGAATCGCTTGTGGATTTCGTCAAGGGGTGATCCCTACGAGGTATGTGAGATCACATAGTGTTGGGTTAGTTCACCCACGCGCCAATCATGATTCAATTCAGCGAAGTATATTGATTTGAAAGTAAATCTTATGAGTTCTTGATGAGATTCGTTTGAAATCTTGTGGGTTCTTGTCGTTGAAGTTCCTTGAGTTTGATTCATGATTTTAGGTGTGATTTCGAGTAGAATCTGATGTATTTTGATGGTATAGTTGATTCTAAGTGTTTGGGGAAAGAGCCAAGTCGAAATAGGGGGTTTAGAGATGAAAAATGAAGAAGAAAAGTTAGAACCCACCTGGGCAGGGGCCTGGGGCGCCGCTCCAGCCAAAGCACCCCAAAAGGGGCTCTGAAGTTTGGGCTATGGGGCACCGCGCCAGCCAGAGCGCCCCAACCCAGCCCCTGAAGTTTTGCCTCTGACGCCCCACGTCACTCAGAGCGCTAAGGACTCCAGGTTTCCCACCATTTGCCCCTTCTTTCCGTACTAGTTCCTTAGCAACGTACCTATGTTTTCTAGTCAATTTTTATACTCTAAGGTACATCTAAACATCATGACATCATCCACAACATGAGATCTTGAACATTGTATCCATAATCCAATATAAGGAAAGTTAAGATCAAAGTCAAGAGAAATAAGAGTCAAGTCAAGAGAAGTTCTTAGAGTTTTCCAAAAGTCTTTTCTAAATGTTTTAACTTTGTTTTAAGACTTAAAGTTCAAGTTGAGTAAAGAGTAAAAAGTAAAGAGTAAATATTGAAGTTCATTTCTTCAAAAGTATATGGGGACTATGTATTCCCAAAGAGTTTTAAAATGTTTTCACATTTAAACAAGAGAAAGAAACCTTGATTTCCAAAGAGCCTTTGAGCTAGTTTTCAGAAAAGAGTAAACGCTATCACAATTAAGTTGTAACACCCCTCAAAATGAAATAGGATAATTAGAGCTTCACATGCGTGTTAGTAGTTGATAAAATTGTATACATGTTTGAAATGAGTTTATAGGTCAGTTTGGTTGAGTTTGAAGTCAACGTCTTTGGGCACTGTAAAAGCTGTCCAAAGCCGGCCAAGCCAAGGGTGGGTTGGTAAATTTCCCCCTTGGCTAATTAAATGTTTG
>NW_006239060.1:324350-354847 GCF_000226075.1 Solanum tuberosum | reverse complement strand
AAAAGAGTAAACGCTTTCACAATTAAGGAAGAGAAGAATGTTTGATTTCCAATATAGCCCTTGAGCTAAGTTTTTGAACAATTATCTCAAATCACAGAAAGAAGTATATTTTTAAACATAAGAGCTAGTATCATATTTTGGGAGAAGTATTGAGCACCGATATGGGGGAGAGTTCAGACAACTCACAGCCCCATAAACCATGTAGCCATCATGGGTAGAAAAAGGTAATACTTTTTAGATGATTCCTTAGTGCTTTTTAGCATAGACTAGTGGATCCACTTAGTAGTCAGGTTCTATACCCTCGGCAAGGTATATGATGGCCATGGCCGCGTAAGGCAAAATGTTGTATCATCACAATAGCTCTTACGTGATGGTTGTCGGTTAGAGAAACTCCTATAGAAGTATTTGTATTCTTATATACAAAGTTTTATTGTATTTTTACATATATTTTAGAGTTATATTGTATCTTTGCATACACACAGAGTATTATTGTATTTCCAAATACACAAAGTTGACATCCATGTTTTAAAAAGCTTTTCTTTATATTGCACTTGTTTTATGCTACTTTGTATTGAATTGAGTTCAGTTAAGTTGAGTTGAATTGAGCCAGGTAAGTTCTTCAGTTCCTTTCAAGCTTATGTCTTGTTTTAGAATCCCCTCGCATACTCGTATATTCAATGTACTGATGCCTTTGGCCTGTATCTTTTAATGATGCAGATACAGGTAACCAGGATCAACATCCAGCGCATCGTTGATTCTAGTTGAGCTCTAGACTTGTTGGTGAGCCTCCTTGCTTCCGGAGGATCCCCTTTTTTGCTTTTAGTAGTTTTAGTTTCATTAGGATGTCGTGGGTCTTGTCCCGACATCCATCTCAGTTGTTTAGCGGCTTCATAGACAGTCAGATGTTAGTTCTTGAGTTTTCTATTTCCTGTTTTAATGGTTGAGACTTGAGTTGCCATTTTGGCTTAGTTTAATATTTCTTAAAGACATTTGCATGAGTTATCCTTTGAGACTATTTCTTGTGTTTAAGACTTCCGCTGAGTAAGTAAGCCAGACCAAGGGTTCGCTTGGGGCCAGTAATGATTTTCCAGTGCCAGTCCCGCCCAGGGTGTAAGCTCGGGGCGTGACATGTATCTTGAAGGGGACAATATATATATATGGGGCGGACAATGTGCTTACAAAAACTTCAACTCTAATAGTGTATTGCCACAACCTATGAATCTGTCCCGTAACAGCTATACCAAATCACTCTAAGTCCATCCACGAACTCTCATAAATGAATCAATACAATGATACAGTCCTCAACACCCCAGACAATCAAAAGACTTAAATTCACGACTTTCAATCACCATCCCATGAATTCCAATAAACAAGTATGTCTAGAATTCTCAAATGAACTAATAGTTAGAGGTTGTGGCAGCACCTTACCTTTGTTGTATTAATATGTTATTCTCCATCAATTATTGTGTTTGTAACCTTTTATAAACCACAAAATAGGAGAGGAAAATCAACATAAGCATCACATGAAAATGAGGAAAAAAACCCAAGCTTATAGCATGAAAGTTTTACCTTAATCTTTGTAAGAGAGGGACAATACCTTTGTTGCCAACACCTATAACTCTCTCTACTTCACTCCCCTTGAATAACTCTCCAATATACTTGAAACCATGGATGAGAGAAGGTGATCTTGTGGTTGCTTTGGAAGAAACAAGATGAAAAATACTTAGAACCCTAAATGGAATGTTTGGGTGGCTATTTCATCTCGAGAGAGAGGAATATATGAGCTTGAGAGACTTAAAACTTGGATGAGAGAAAATGATATATTTGTAATAGCTTTTTTGGTTTTAATAGACTCTCTTTTGCCACCTCTCGTGTAGTTCATTTGCAGCCACCATTTGTCTTTAATTTAAGCCATATTTAAGTAGGTGATGCACCTACTTTTCCATTCAAATTATTTCTTGTGGGCTTGGACATATTGGGCCTCAAATTGATCACTTAATGTAGGCCTCCATATGACCCATTAGTCAAAGTAGGTGATGCACATACTTGGTCTTTTTAACTCGGTCCATATACCTTAAGTAGGTAATGCACATACTTGGTCCATATACCTTATGTAGGTGATACACCTACTTGTCACCTACTAGCATAATTTAGTCAGGCAAGCACCTCACTTATTTTACACCATTTTCCCAATCTTTAGTTTCTTTACCAGACCTTAACACTAATATGCACTTGACCACTTTTGACTTTAACATCAAATACCACATTTTACTATCTCGAATTCAATTTTTTTTTGAGTTCACTTAGTCGTATATGTGTTGGAAGGTACGGGGTATTACACTAACTTCTATTTTCACATACAAATAATCATGATTCGTCCATTTTCATCTTAAACAAGAGGTCAAATTGGTTTAGTAATGGTCATGAGTGAATATAGTTGATCGAAAACAGCTATTTCAACAATTTTTCATATCTTAAGCTTATAATATCACCACTAATCATACAATCAGAAGAGTTATATTAATTAGTGAGATTGTAATAGTTAAACATAATCGAAAGAGTTGTTTATATTGTAGAAGAGGATTATAATTGTCAATCAATCACTTTAAACATTTGTTATGAAATTTATTGCTCAAATCAAATAAGTCATTCTCATTCATTGTCTTGTTTCTTTCTAAATAACAAATATTTCTTCAATCAATTGATTTCTTAATTAGCAATCACTAATAACCAACATAATAAATACCTAATATTTATGAGATCAATAATATAATTGATACAATATTTGACGAGTGTAAACTTTATTCTACACACATGTTATATACTTGCCAATTTTGATGTTGTTACCAAGAATTAGACAATATCTTTATGCTATTTGTCACTATTACAATATAGATAGCTGATTTCGAATTTCCCTTTTACTCATTATTAAAATTAACTTGGTCTATATCACTCCTTCCCTTTTTGTATAGAATTATGGATAGCGTATGAACCAATCTCCAATCTCTATCGATATAACTATTTTCATACAATTCATAGATCAAATGAACATTATATTAAATAAAGATGAGATTTTGAGGAACAAGTTGAAAGTCAACTGTAAATATAAAAGCAATAATTGAAAAAAAGTAAAATGAAAACAATAAAAATGAATATAATGAAAGGCTTCCAATAGTTCTTGTAGTGGAAGATCAGTTTGATGAGATAACATCCCGTGCAACTAAGAGATTCCTTAAGGATCATGCACGACACGACCATTTGATAGGCGATAATCAAGCTTGAGAAGACCCGATGACACAATAGAAGCAACAACGAAACTAGAAACTAGAAACTAGAAGATATATGTTATTCAAGAGGTGTAAAGAACTTAAACTTCGATAGTGGAGAACCAATTGAAGAAAGTTAATCAATCTTATATCAGGACACAAAATTTAAACTTAACTACAATCAACGAGTTAAATGACTTTCCTAAAGTATACATTATTAATTGATCTTACAAAGTAGCATACAAGAGGCAAACCTAACCCTCATAAGATCAAATATCTTCAAAATCTAGCAAGATTCGTACTAAAATTATTTAGACTAGTACTAAAAATTGGGTTAAAGCCATTAGGTACACCAAAAAAGTATATCGAGAAAAGTCAAAGATTGACATATGACAAAAAATCACTAATGGCCATGGATTAACAAATGACAATACATGTAACTTGCAACTTTAAAATATGCAATAATGATCGTAAAATTGCTAGAATATGAAAAATCAACAGACTAGAGGGGGAATTTGCTTCAAGCTTTTTATTTCACATGGTTACGCACTATATTGTTACATTTTATTGAAATCCATGAGGGCATTGCTAAACTGGACCAAATGAGCATTTGGCTAACTTATATGATTTGTCTATTCAATATTATATAAGAGTAATGGAAACACACAAATATTCAAACATAAGAACCATATGAGTTACAAAATATTGAAAATTTTCTGTTAAATTATAAAAAAAATATTTTGGATGTTCTTAGGATGGACACAAAAATGTTCCCATTTTTCTAAACTTAGCACACTTCGTCAAACCCCAAACTCAAGGGATTATAATAATTAGCAAAGTCATAATACAAACATGTGTTTTGCGTCCTACATAACGTCTTACGTGTATCATGTCACGTAGGATGCATGTATCTAGCTACTTGTTCAATTTTTTTTAAAATAAAAAATTTGAATCATTTCTCAATTTGTGTGTGTCATCCTTGCGCAAGGGCCGTGTTAATCTTCTTTGTATCATTCTAATTTAATTGAATATCTCAAAGAGACTTTTATGTACAAATTTAAATGTTTACTTGTGCACACATAAAATTAGACGAGTTAAAACCAAATTAAAAACTACATTTATGCATTTAATCATTATACCATTAGCAAACTCCAAACACATTTACACCATTTTTAAGTAAAGAACTATTTTCATTAGTTGTATTACACAATTATACTTCCTCCATCCACTTTTAATTGTTATGTTGTACTTCTCGAAAAGTCAATTTGACTAATTCTCAAAGTTAAATTAGATTATATTAATTTGATATTTTAAACAAAATTTAGATATTTAAACACTATATGAAAAATATTATAAATTGCATTTTTTTGCATATTAATATGATGAAAAAATATATCTTAAAATATTAGTCGAAGTTCTTATAGTTTGACGGTATAAAAGGAATGGACGGAGAGACTAACATTTAAGAGGATAAAAAGAGAGAGCAAACAAGTTTTTTTTTGGTTTTCCACCGGCTGTCCAAAGCCCACATTGAAGCTCCGATTAAATTCGAATGGCGCACTGCCCTATTCGGAGGTGACGCTGTGGTTAAGGGTTTAAGGGCGCCGCTAATACTTTATTACTGAAATAAATAGTAATATAATTTTCCCTCTCTCCCTCTCTCTGTCTCTTCAATTTTTCCATCCAGGCAAGAATCTCTGAAAGGTAATCATCGTCTCTTTAGATTCTCTAAGTAATCTTTTCTGTTTGATGTAATTTCTGATTCAGCTTTTCCCCGATCCCTGCCCTCATTGTTACTCCTTAACTGCAATGGTTTTCCAATTGTTGTTGTTTTGTCTGTGCAACGATGTGTTTACAGTTTCGTGTATATAATTGATGCAATGTTACTCCAATTGATTAGAAACGACTTCTTGTGGAAAGTGCAATTTAGGTGCTTAGATGAAAAAATATAAAGTTCTTTGTGTGGGAGGGGTTTCGGTTCAATGGACTAACAATCTCAAAATTTTCGGTTCAATTTGGTAAACTGAATTATGAACATCCTAGGCGCTGGTCGTCAGAGAAAGGAGTAGTTTGTCGTTGGAGGGAGTAGGGGATTTGGTCACCGGAAATACAAAAAAAAAGAGAAGAAAATCATTTGGGGGCCAAGCGGTGTAGAATAACCCACCGTCAGGTGGGAGGTACTTGTGACTCTATCAAAATCATAGATGCTACGTGAAGTAGAAGAGAAATATTCTTATTTTCTTGATTAACAATATACAAGAAATAACTCCTTATATAAGAGTTCCAGATTACATTCCATATTAATTGCCTTATTAACTGATCTATGTTAAAAAGAGATGCCTTATTAACCATATTTATATGAGATGTTGAATGCAAGTTCCTAATGTAGCTTAACCAAGGTACCTTTATAGTAGAACTAGAAACACAGGATCATCATGGGATGACCATATTGATATTGAAAAGCTGTTAAACAAAAAAAGAAAGTTGTTTAATGAGGTAAGCGTTTATAAAAATAGAAAATGAGGATGCTATAATATTCCTTTTCTTACGAAGTGATTTCATCAAGAAGATGCAGTAGTTACAGATATGTCGTTGAAGCTTACAAAAAATCTGGCAACTAACAAAAACAGACTATGCCAAAACTAAAGAGCTAATAAAGTCCAGAAGTTGAACTGAAGTTACTGAACTGCTAGCTGGATATAAACTAGACCAACTAAAAAGCTAGCGAAGCCTCCCCTTCAGAACATCTCATGTTCCTTTCTATCCATATACACCAAAAAATGTAAGCATGTATCATTGTCTAGATGTTCTTGATGGCCTTATCAGCTCTCCATATACACCCGCTCATATAGGCTCTTTGAACTTGTACTCAAGTTCAAAGAAGATAGGCATATGCGGATTCGGACACATATTATCTTAACATTCTACATCTTTGTTCCTAATCTAGCTAAATTGAGGTACCTTTCTAGCAAAATTAGAAACATGGGTTCATCGTTGGATGGCCATATTATTTTTGAGAAGGTAACAACGTGGGATGGCCATATTGGGAACTGGAAAATTGATAAATAGCAAGTAAAAACATGTAAGTTCACCAACAACAAACTAAAAAGCTTAAGAGAAAGGGAAACAAGTTTTTCCAAACCCCTCCAGAAGCTCCATCTCCCTTCTTTTACCAAAGTACCAAACGCCCCCATCTTTTTCCTAGCATAACTTGTCATATCCTCCTTTCCCCATGCCTGTTCCTTTTTTTTTTCCTCGTATTAAGTACATAATAATATCTTAACATATCCCATAGAATTATCTATGAAATTTTCCATGCTCAATTTCAATGAATTTAGCAATGTTTGAATCTGGACATCGTTAATTAACAATCAAGTCACTAAGAAGTTCTCTTCTTTTTTCCTGGTGTGAGAGCCTTTATGATCTTGGTATAATCTCTCAACTAGCTTCTGCCTTCACAGTTTGCCTGCCAAATTTGTCCTTCTTTTCTCTTAGTTTTCTGGGGATTGGTGCCGTCTTTCTCTCTGATAATTAACTTCCTTTTCTCTTCGACAACCATTCTAGCGCTGCCCCTCTCTACAGTAATCGAAGCCCTCCTCCATACTCGACCAACACTCTCCTCCAAACATTGAGTTTCTTGTTATTATTTGCGAATTTTAAGCCACACTGACGATGTTCTGGAGATTTGCAGCACCACACTTCTATTTGGCGTCTAATAACACATTCCTTTTTATGTGCATGTGTAAAAGGATTATCTTTAGCTGTGCAGTTACCAACTACTTTCTAGAGGAAAAAGTTGCAATGTTGCCTTTTTTTGTGGTTGCGATTGTGACTATTCCAGTGAGATTTTGGCGGCAGCTTTCTATGTTTCCAAAATAAGATCAAGTTGTTTTTCTCACTTCAATTTTGAGGGGCATGTTGGATTTTCAGAGAATATGTATATAGATCCAAAAACAGAGAAAACTAAACTCGAGTAAGGAAAATATTCTATAGGATATGCTGTTAGGTATAAATAATGATTATCTCCCATATTGTATATAGCGGAAAACTCTTATACAATACCATTCTTGTATAAGAGGGCTAGCAACAATGTAGAAGATTGGGAACCTCGTCCAGAGTATTGTACCATTGAAGTCCTTTATTCAAAAAGGGCTGATCTTACGAGGAGTACTCTGCTAGAAGGAATGAGAGATTGAAGAGGAAGAAGGGTGGGGACACTGGGGATGAGAAAAAATTTGGGAGTTAGAGTTGAATCTTCTAGGAAAAAAAGAGAACCTAAGAAGTTCCAAAGTGCTAGGAAATTAGTTACTTCTGCACCAACTGCAGAGAGGAGAGAAACTCCAAGGTACTTCTTGAGAAGCACAACTAGTAAGGAGAACAAAAAACCTCATTTGCCTATGAGCATGGACAAATTTGTGGGGTTTTCAGAGAGGAGAACTGCAGCCAGAAGAGTTAGGAAAATTTGAGTTGGAATGAACTTGTT
The DNA here is from genome assembly GCF_000226075.1 of Solanum tuberosum. NCBI lineage: Eukaryota > Viridiplantae > Streptophyta > Magnoliopsida > Solanales > Solanaceae > Solanum > Solanum tuberosum. The sequence goes on along the minus strand of NW_006239060.1, from coordinate 347,098 downwards.
TACCTCCTCCAGAGAAGAGTAAGTTCATCCTTTTGATGCCTTACTCTTATGAATAGAGTGTGATCAGCATTGCTTTGTTAGTGCAGTCTATAAAATCATCTCTAAGTTGCTGAATGAGAGAATGAAGACAGTGATAGGGAAATTGGTTTATGCACACCAAATGGCTTTTCTGAGAGGTAGGCAAATAATGGATGCAACATTGTTGACTAATGAATTGGTAGACTCAAGGATAAAGTAGAAGAAACCAGGGATTCTATGTAAGCTAGACATTGAGAAGCCTATGAGGCTATGACCATGTCAATTGGAATTTCCTCCTAAAAATTCTAAAAGACATGGGATTTGGTAGCAAGTGGATTGGTTGGATCAAATACTGCATCTCAAGTGTGAAATTTTTCCTTCTCATAAACGGAAACACGGAAAGGTTCTTCCAGTTTGAGAAAGATCTTAGACAGGGAGACCCTAAGTCCCCTTTCCTATTTTTAATAGCCATGGAGGGGTTGAATCATATGTTCAGGAAGGCAAAGACTAATGAGTGGGTGAAAGGATTTAGTGCACTTGCTGGGAGAGGGGAGGAGTTGGAGATCACACACTTATTCTATGCTAATGATGCTCTTATATTCTGTGAGGCAGAGGAGGCATAAATTAGACACATAAGGACTATACTCACTATCTTTGAGGTCATTTCAGGCCTCCATGTCAACTAGTTGAAGAGTCATCTCTTCCCTATCAACCAAGTTGACAATCTGCGAGACATTGGGTTGCTAAATAGATACACTACCAACAAAGTATCTGGGACTACCTTTGGGTGCCAAGAACAAAGAGCTGGAAGTGCGGAATGTGGTGTTGGAGAGATGTGAGAAGAAACTAGCCAGATGGAAAAACCAGTATTTGCCACTAGGTGGTAGGGTGACCCTCATCAAGTCAATACTGGATGGATTGCCTACTTGTATGATGAGCCTATTTCCAGTCCCCAAGAACATTGAGAAGAAAATAAAGAGGCTGAGGAGATCTTTTCTTTGGTAAGGCAATAGGGAAAAGAGAGGCTAAAACTTGGTGAAATGGGATACTCTCACACTCAGCAGAAACCAAAGAGGCTTAGGACTAAAAAACCCAAGTCTCCAGAACAATTGTTTACTCCAAAAATGGCTATGGAGATTCTGTACTGAAGATAGAGCCTTATGAAGGAGATTTATAGTAGGAAAGTATGGTTTACTTAACCAGTGAACAACTGAAGAGGTTATGGGCACATTTGGATGTAGTGTCTGGAAGACCATTCGAAGACTATGGCCACATTTCAGAAACAACATATGCATTAGTGTTGGGGATGGAATGAAGACAGAGTTCTGGAATGAAATATGGATAGGAGAGAGGACAGTTTGAGAAATCTAATACCTCACCTATATTCATTGAGTCTACAAAACAATGATACTGTGGCACAAGTATGGAGTCAATAGGGTGGAATATACTGTTTAGGAGAGCATTCAATGATTGGGCAATTTAGGAGGCTGCTATGTTATTAGGGGTTCTTAATTATTTCTCAGTCAGAGGTCTGGTAAGTCAATATGGAAGATACACAACAAAGGGGTCTATACAGTGAAATCATGCTATTGGAAGATGAACTATAATGTCTCACTGATTGATTGATGGCCCTGGAAACTGCCTTGGAAGGTTAAATATCCATTGAAAGTCTCATGTTTTGTCTGGCTACTAATCAAGAAGGAATGTCTCACTCATGATGCCCTACAGAAAAGAGGCATGCAAATTTGTTCAAGGTGCTTTATGTGTGAACAGAAAGCTGAAGTGAACAACTATCTATTCATACACTGACAAATAGCTGCCAGTATGTGGAATATGTTTTTATGCATTTTGGGGGTTAGTTAGGTGATGCCAAAGACTACTTTGGAGCTTCTGAACAATTGGTCAAGAGTTGGAAGCAGAGGTAAAAAGGAAGAAGGGTGGAAGCTCATCCATCATGTATCTGGTGGTCCCTATGGGAGGAAAGAAACACTAGGTGCTTTGAAGGACAAAAAAATACTTTTTAGAGGATTAAACAAACTGTATTAGTCTTCTATTTTTTTTGTGTAAACAAGATTTGGTGGGGGAGGTGGTAGAAGTAGTTGAGTTCTTAGGGAACTTGTAATCTGATTACCCTTATGGGGGTGTGCCCATCACACTATGGGATGTAATTTCCAATTCATCATTTCTTGGATGATGCATTTCGTTTGTGAATACAAAGTTACCCTTATCTAAAAAAAACATTGCTTTGTTAGTAACCAAAGGAGATAATTGCTTTGCAAAATCTACTAGGTTTTTTTCAGTCTGCATACCTTGACTTTGTTCAATATCAAATCCAAGATGGATCTCCTTATACAACTCTTCTTCTAAGTCTTCTTGAAGAAATGCATTCTTGACATCAAACTGTTGTAAGTCCCAATCAAGATTAGCTACACAAGATGAAATAATTCTAATAATGTTCATTTAAGCAAAAAAGCAAATGTCTCTTCATAATCCACTCCATAAGTCTGAGTGAATCGCCAAGCCACTATTTTTGCTTTGAATATTTCAATTGAACCATCAACTTTATGTTTCACAGTGAAGCCCCATTTGTACCCAACCAACTTCTTGTCTGGTGGTGACCTGACAAGTTCCCATGTCTCATTTTTTGACAAGGCCTTAAGTTTTCCAATCATAGATTGCTTCCATTGAGGATTTACAAAAGCTTCCCTCCAATTCTAGGAAATAAAAAAAAAGAAATAGACAACACAAAGGCTGTAGGGAGAGAAATAAAAAATCTTAGGAAATAGGAAAAGCAAAGGCTTCATCTAGGGAGACGGGAAATTATAGGAGACAAAATTAGATAAATGATGTTTGGTACAAGTTTACTCCTTTTCTATGAGCAATAGGCAATTCTAACTCATTAGAAAACGTAGATAACTCTCTGCTAGAAGAGGATTCAGCTTCGAGATATTGCATAATGACTTCTTCTGCTCTATTATTTCTCCTTGAGTAAGTTGTCAAATCAAGTCTATTCAAGTGCCCAATAATCTTCATATGAATATTTTCTCCAACTTCACTTACCCTTGTAATAGAGGTTTCAACCGTGGAACTAGGGAGAATCATCTCTTCTTTCTTATTGCTCTCCATTTGAAGAGGTGATGGTGTAATGGCGAAATAGGGCTCAAACTGTCTAAAGGTAACATCCATGATGACAAAGGATCTCCTGGAGGGGAATGATAGCATTTGTACCCTTAATGTATAGGAGAATATAAAGACACACTTAAGGGCTCTAGGATCAAGTTTCCCAGAATTTCTAGTGTGATCAAAGCAAGCACACCCAAACATCTTTGGAGGAACAATATATTTATTATCACCTTTTAAAGCCTATAGGGTACTCTGAAAATTGAGGGTTTAAATGGCATTTTATTGATAAGATAGGCAACAACTAGAATGGCATCTCTGGTAGGTTTTGGGTAGATTCATTGTAAACATATGAGACCTTGCCACTTCTAACAAATACTTATTTTTCTTTTGCAACAATCCCATTTTGTACACTAGTATAGGGGCAATTAGTTTGATGGATTATCCCTTCGAACTCCAGATAAGCACCAAATTTTTTATCCATATATTCTGTGCCGTTATCAGTTCAAGATTTTAATTGCCTCAAATTGAGTACAAATCATCTTATGCAATGACTGAAAGCAAGAGAAAACCTCACTTTTGGCATTGACCAGATTCACGCAAGTCATTTTAGTGCAACAATCAATAAAGGTAACAAACCATCGATTTTTCAAACAAAGAAACAGTTTAGTAGGACCCCATATTAGTGATTCCAGACTGAACAATGGAACAGCAGTTGCATGCTTGCTAACTAATGATTTTGTGATTCTTGGGTTATAATAAGTTTTAATTGGTTTGTTAGATTGAAAAAATTGGAACTTGCAAAAGTTTTTGTTAGTGTTCAAGTGTTCTCTCCTATATGATTTTCTTCTTTTTTGACGCTTTAAACAAATTTGATCCTTGCTTTCCAGAATATAGAGAACATTGCAGCAAAGAAGTCAGTACAGGATACTTCATATGTGGTGAAAGGTCAAATGCTCTGCATAGTTGGGGGTGAAGACATATTTCATGAAAGGGATATTAAGCGGCAAAAGAAACTAAATTCTGGTTTGTCAGAAATGAGCTTAGAAAGTCATGGTCATATTCTACAAAGATGTCCTAGTTCAGAAATTGTTGCTGATTCCAACTGCAATTTGGAGTATAAAATATGTGAATCTCCTAATGTTGTTCAGCCAAAAGCAGTTATAGATCAACATCCTCCGAAAGGAAGTGTTTGTGCTTTCTGTCATTCTGCTAAGACCACAGAGGTGAGTTTATCAGTACTGTAGATGAAAGGAGAAACTTCAAGCTATCAGCTGCGATTATTGTGTTGCTTTATATTTTTCTTAATACTCTCTCCACTGCTATCATTTGGAAAGTTATCCACTCCTTTGTTTATTTGCACACATGTTTATCTGGACATATTCTGCTATATGTAACCGATTCTTGATACTAACTTTTTCATTTTTTGTCAAATATTTGCAGAAAACTGGACTGTTTTTGTACTTTGCAAATGGAAGGGAAGTTGTGGGTAATGCTACTTCTCTTTCCAAAGTCATATGTGTGCACAGTAAGTGCATTGAATGGTAGGTGGTTTAAATCACTTTGCTTGATATTCTTCATAAAAAAAAAATCACTTTGCTCGATATTCCAGACATATTTTTGTTTTATAATTACTTGCCATTTCGAAAAACATAATAATGTTTGATAATTGCGCAACTGATAAAGGGAAGCTTTAAGTAGCAGTTAAGTGACAGCTCTATCCTGTGCAATCACTTCATTTCTTTATGTAGGTGTTGGATAACAGGATGAGATGGAACAAGTGGACTTTAAATGCATTATGTCTCTTCATCTTTATGCTTGAATTATTTAGCTGTGGATAGATGTTATGGACAATTGGAGTTGGAGAAAAAAAGGAACCTTCTTTTGTTGGTCTAACGAATTCTTTTTATTTAATAAAAGTGTCAATATTCACATACTAGCTCATTGGACACTAGAGCTAGATCCTCAAAAATAACCAAGAGGAAACTATGGTTAGTTGGTCAGCTAAACAAAACAGAACCAAGTCTACAAACAAGGAAAACAACTAAGCCTATCTAAACAGTTTGTCCATTTACCCACTATATGTAACTGTAGAACTATGACTCTAATGATAGCTTTGCTTTCATGTGCTTTCTGACTGAATCTCAACTGTTTTGATCTAACCAGAGATGATAGCAGTGGCTACAAATAGAAACCCCATGATAGCATTCATAGATCTTCTATTGTTCACCTTAACTGACAGCCACCCTACCTCAGCCTCCCATGATCCGATCTGCCTATTAAGTCCCATACAATGTAGTAGAGTCTTCCAGATGTGCTGGGAATAAGAGCTATCAAAGAACATATGAGCATGAGTTTCCTCCCTGCAGATGCACCAAGAACACAATCCAAATGTGTTTAGTAACCTTTGGTTGTAACAATCGAACATCATAATCTGTTGTGCTTATGAAACTGTGTTTGTAGTGAATTTAGTCAAATTTGAATAATCCAGATAGGGCTTAAACTCATATAGAGCTAATCAGGCAACGCGTATAGGCTGTTTCACTACATAACTTGTATCTCCACTGCTAAAGCATAATCTCATTCTTATATTACATCATATTTCCGTTGATCCTTTGGCGTGCTGCTTTATTTGTGAACGCCACAATTATTTGCTAGTCAATAAACTTAGGTAAGTTAGGTTTGATTGGATCCTTTTCGGAACTTAATTTCATTGGTTACAGGACACCTCAAGTATATTATGAAGGAGAAATTATAAAGAATTTGGACACCGAGTTGGCAAGAGCTGCAAAACTCAAGTGTAGTAGTTGTGGCATGAAGGGTGCAGCACTTGGCTGCTACGTGACGTCTTGCAGGAGGAGTTATCATGTGCCCTGTGCATTTGAAATCCAGGATTGCCAATGGGATATGGTAAGTAAATACAACTAGTTAACATATTTATCAAATTGAGCATTGTAAAGTTTTCATCTTCTTATTTTCCCTTAAAGTTTACATCTTTAATTACAGGAGAACTTTGTGATGCTGTGCCCAATTCATAAATCTGTTAAATTTCCAAGTGAGAAGTCAAAGTCCAGAAAACATATCAGGAGGGAAATGCTTCCAAAGGCTTCTCCCCTGTAAGAAGAGTATATTAAGGCACTTGCTATTTTGTTTTCTATCGGCTCTTAAATTATTGGTAGTTGTTGAGAATGATAAAATCATCATTATATGAATTTTAAAATCGGTGTGCTACTAATTCAATCTACCCACTTGCCTTAAACTCCTTGGCTTAAGTTTTCTTAATTTTGAATTGGTATACCTTCCTAGTACCATCAATATTTTATACTGGTTTTCTAGATATTAATAATGTACACTACTACTTTGACTTCAAATAATAACATTATTATTTATAAAAAGAAGAATTAATTCTAGTTAACAAGATGTTAGGCATTTGTTTGCAATACATTACTTTGGAGGTTGTTGTAAAAACTTTATTTATTAATAGAGAAAATAGTCAATTGCCTCCCAACCTATTAGCCAATACCAACTACAAACCTATGATTCATGGGTACCTCTTGAACCATTTTAAAGTGAAATTGATTCCACCCTAAAATGTCATAATCAGTCATGTGTTTTATGGTGAAATACACACGCTTGACACGTGTGTGTATTTCATCAGTTCATCTTTTTTTCCCCTTCATCTTCCTTTCTTCTTCAATCATTATTTCAGCCCTAATCACTATAAAACACCATTTGTTTTACCTCAAAATTCATGTGTCTAACAAATCAGAATCAAATCTAATGCACTACTTTATCCATAAAAATTATTGCCATCTTCTCTGAGCCGTCATGTGTCAAGTTCCAAATAGAGAAGCCACCATTGCAACTCTTCGGCTCTGCAGGCAAAATGAACTCGTAACGTCAATTTTAAAACCCCCTCATTCTTACTCTCTCCAAAATATTCATGAACATGTTATAATATGAGTTTGGTTTTGATTCTTAGTGGGTTCTTCAAAAAATATGGATGATGGTGAGTTATGGCTACCTAGTACCTTCTGCATGTAGCAGTTGTTTCCATTTCAGTTCCTTCTAATAAGTTCAAAAACAACAACCCCATTGCTTCTTCTCTTTGTTGTTGTTACTCTTGAGTCAATGGCTTAGAAAGAGGAAAATCAATTAATGGGTATGCCTTTTAAAAATGGATTTGATTATTAGATGTGTTCTAAACAAGTCTATTGAAGAATTTTGTTCATAAATGCATCAATTGCTGGTAATTTGTATACCAGACATTCATGGATGAAGCTTCAACAATGATAATGGTGGAGGAGATATAGTTGTTTAGGTAAATAACGAGAAAGAAAAAGAAAAAGAGAAGGAGAAGAATTCTAAAATAAAAAGAAAAAAGGCAACTCATTCTCTTTGAGAGAGTGAAATGCATTCTCTGTGCCAACTCAACACTTAAGGGTTTATTTATTCCATTTAAAGTAGTCCAGGGGGTAATTGTGAAGTATAAGTGTGTACTTGGTCACTAGCTAATAGGTTGTGGGACGGGGCATGCATTTGACTGTTTTCTCTTTATTAATATGAAGATTTGAGGAGTTTAATTTCAGCGTTCTAAAATATTTTTGGTAAACATAGATATTTTTTCTTTCTATCTTTTTATATATAAATTTTGTACCTTTTTTTTTTTATCATCTTCAATATTGTTTTAACAACAACATACCCAGTGGAATCCCACAAGTGGGTTTGGGGATGGTAGCGTGTACGCAAACTTTACCAATACATTGTGGAGGTAGAGATGTTTCAAACTGACCCTTGACTCGAGTCCAACAAATCTTGTACAAAGAAGAAGAATATTGTTTTGAATGAAAAAAATCACTAATTTTTTTGGGCCTAAATGATGATTCAAGTTTGTGGTAGGCGTAGGAGCTAGGCGGAGCGGTAGCGGAGGTCAGGTTGTAATGCAAGTGCGCGGTGAGCGTAATATCTCCTCAGGCATGCTCTTTCTACAAGCAAGCAAAGAGCTAGTATAGGCTGGAATGGAATATCATATGTATTGTTGAATCCAACTTGAAGCTCTTTCGAACAAGCGAGGAACGAGTGACCTGTCACGACCCAAAAAAGGATGTGATGGTACTCGTCTTATCCCACCAAGACAAGTCAGCCTAAAACCCAACCATTATGATAAATTGTGGAAATAAAAGTCCAATACTATAAAATAATGCGGAAATTCGTAATCAACTTAAATATACCCCAAAACCTGGTTGTCACGTGCACAAGCCTCTAATGTATTACACTTGATTGAAAGAAAACATAAGTCTCAAATGATGTTGTCTCTAAAATAGAACAAGATTATAAATAGGAGTAAGAGGGTCCGCTGAGATGACAAACAACTACCTCACAAATCTCCTTAGGAAGCCTCAAACAAGAAGAGGAAAGGGAGTATCACGAAGATCCGGGCTAGTAACCTACAAAAATGTAGAAGCAAGGGTGAGTACCATACCACAAGGTACTAAACAAGTAAACTTCTAAACACAAGCTAAGGGAGTAGAATACGAGTACTCCTTACACCCCAACCAAACCTCCACAACTACAACCTGCATAAAAACCAATCCAACCTAATAGTTCACAATTTAGATAGCACATAGTTCAACAACAACACTCTAATAATAACATATCAACAACACACGGGGTAACGTTCATCAATCACAAGTTCCACAAAAGGCACTCAAGTTCACAAATGATATAGATATGCAATACATAAAATGCAATGCCAAGTATAGTGATGCATGTTTGACCTAACGATACACACTCGCTGTCTCTTAGTCCAGGGCCCATGGAGGACATATCTGTCCATGCATCCATCGCGGCGTGCAACACGACCCTCGGTAGTAAAATTCATCGCGGCGTGTGACACGTCCCTCGATAATAGAATCCCCCACAGCGTGCGACACGTCCCTCGAATCATAGTATCCGTCGCGGCATGCGACACGTCCTCGAAATAGTACATACTCTTTAGTTTCTTATTTTTCCTCAATTCACATAACACTTGTCACAACCATGTCTCAGAACCAATGCAAATGACATGTTCACACAAATAATGAGGAGATGACCATTTTCAAGACAATGCACAATTCACAACAACACAATTGTGATACAACATATAAATGGATCAATAAGCCTTTCAAAATCATTCTCAACACATCACATACCAAAAATTAATCATATTGCCTTTTATTACCCCTTTTTCATAGATTAAAATTATTCAATATGGACAAGTCAACCCATCACCACGTCTCATTACTCCCAAACACATACTACAAGGAAATACACGATTTCTATACACTTAACAAGGGTTTAGAAATCCACTTGCCTCAAACAATCGAGCAATTACTTCGGGACTTGAGTCTTCCCCTTTCATAAAGCTTCAAAGTGCTTCCAATCTATCAAATCTATAATCCTCATAAGAATACGAATCTAATGACACCCATATTACTATATTTAGTTTCGGATTGAAAATCGGGTCAAAAAGTCATTCCGAGCCACCAAATTTGAATTTGAAATTTTCTTTCAGATTATGTTTACCCATGATAAACAAACTCGCATGCAAAATTTCAGCTAAAACAAATCGTTATTCTAACCCCCAAACCAAGATTTTGTTCTAAGAACCCTAGACCTATATTTTCTTAATTTAGCATAAGTTATACACATTTTTATCCTAAAATTCTATTCATAATCACATAAAAATTTAATGGAAAGGACTAGAAGCATTACCTTAACGCTTTGGGATGAAAATCCCAATTTTTCTCCTCTCTTTTTCTCCCTTTCTTTTCTTTTTTTTCGTCTGCGTAATTTTTTTTTCTCTGTTGGGTAACTAACCTGAAAAGATAACTCGTTCATAAAGTACCTCAAACCATTGTCAACCTCATCATTTCAATATCCTCAAAATACATCATCGAGTCATCACCTTACTCAGCCCCTTCAAAGTTCTTAATCTAACCATGCATCATTTTCATAGCTTCAAACTAAGATGGAAGTGATAGACTTATGAAAAGGATGCGTGGTTAGATTCGGAATGTTCAACAATTTGAAGGGGCGTTGAGTAAGGTGATGGCTCGATGATGTATTTTGAGGATATTGGAATGATGAGGTTGACAATGGTTTGAGGTACTTTATGAACATGTTATCTTTTTAGGTTAGTTACCCAACAAAGGAAAAAAAAAAGGGAGAAAAAGAGGGGGAAATAGAGGAGAAAAATTAGAATTTTCATCCCAAAGCATTAAGGTAATGCTTCTCGTCCTTTCCATTAAATTTTTATGTGATTATGAACAGATTTTTAGGTTAAAAACGTGTATAACTTATGCTAAATTAAGAAAATATAGGTCTAGAGTTCTTAGAACAAAATCTTGGTTTGGGGGTCGAATAACGATCCGTTTTAGCTGAAATTTTGCATGCGAGTTTTTTTATCATGGGTAAACATAATCTGAAAGAAAATTTCAAATTCAAATTTGGTGGCTCGGAATGACTTTTTGACCCGATTTTCAAGCCAAAACTAAATATAGTAATATGAGTGTCATTAGATTCGTATTCTTATGATGATTATATATTTGATAGATTGGAAGCCTTATGAAAGGGTAAGACTCAAGTCCCGAAGTAATTGCTCGATTGTTTGAGGCAAGTGGATTTCTAAACTCTTGTTAAGTTTATATAATTGTGTATTTCCTTGTAGTATGTGTTTGGGAGTAATGAGACTTGGTGATGGATTGACTTGTCCATATTGAATAATTCTAATGTATGAGAAATGGGTAATAAAAGGCAATATGATTAATTTTTGGTGTGTGATGTGTTGAGAATGATTTCGAAAGGCTTATTGATTCATTTTTGATGTTGTATCACGATTGTGTTGTTGTGAATGGTGCATTGTTATTAAAATGGTCATCTCCTCATTATTTGTGTGAGCATGTCATTTGCATTGGTTGTGTTATGTGAACTGAGGAAGAATAAGAAATTAAAGAGGATGTACCATTTCGAGGGATGTGTCGTGCGCCGAGATGGATACTATGATTCGAGGGACGTGTCGCACGCTGCGGGGGATTCTATTATCGAGGGACCTATTGCACGCCGTGATGGATTTTACTATCGAGGGTCATGCCGCGACGGATGCATGGACAGATATGTCCCCCATGGGTCTCGGACTAAGAGACAACGTGTGTATCGTTAGGTCAGACATGGATCACTATACTTGGCATTGCATTTTATTGTATTGCATATCTATATCATTTGTGAACTTATGAGTGCCTATTGTGAAACTTGTTATTGATGAACTTGACCCCATGTGTTGCTGATCTGTTATTATTAGAGTGTCGTTGAACTATGGGATAGCTAAATTGTGAACTATTAGGTTGGACTGGTTTTTATGCAGATTGTAGAGGTTCGGTTGGGGTGTAAGTACACGTATTCTACTCCCTTATCTTGTGTTTATAAGTTTACTTGCTGAGTACCGTGTGGTATGATACTCACCCCTTGCTTCTACATTTTTGTAGGTTGCTAGCCCGGATTTGATCTTCGTGATACTCCCTTTCCTCTTCTTGTCCGAGGCTTCCTAAGGAGATTTGTGAGGTAGCTATTTGTCATCTCAGCGGACCCTCTTACTCCTATTTATGATCTTGTTCTATTTTAGAGACATCATTTGAGACTTATTTTTTCTTTCAATTCTAGTGTAATACATTAGAGGCTTGTGCACATGGAAACCAGGTTTTGGGATATATTTAAGTTGATTACGAATTTCGCATTATTTTATAGTATTGGACTTTTATTATCGCTTTGTTTCCACAAGTTATCGTAATGGTTGGGTTTTAGGCTGACTTGTCTTGGTGGGATAAGACGAGGGCCATCACATCCCTTTTAGCTTAAACATGTTCATCATGTGGTCGAGCGCAATGCACCTCTATGAAGCAATCTAGCATCACTTTAGATAGGAGTAGATTAGATGACTTAAACTGAAAGTAAGTTCTCCGGATTGATAAATTGTACGACGTAATGGAGATCTTTAGATTTGTTGCTTCGCAGAATTCAGGACCTAACGATGTTCGATTCGTCACATGAACTGAATGGTAATAGTCTATTACCCCTTTTCTCGTGGGTAGAGCTTCCTTTTTAGCCCTCCACCATGAAAGCTAGAGCTTGAGGCTGTGGGAACGGGGGTGTTTTTTCTTGGTCCGCTAACTCCATAAAGGGCTAGTGGGTGGGGATAGAGCCTCTAGCACCAATGTCGATGAATCAAAGGTGTGTTTATGGTATGGAATAGGAAGAGCAAGAATAGAACCGCTATCGCTTGTCCTCATCCGCGAAGAGCTTCTTTCATTCGTCAATATGGGGTAGGTAGTCCTTTGCTTGTATGCTTGGCATTACTATAGTCGCACCGGTCTTCCTTTCTTTTTAGTGCACGTGGAATGGAAACCCTGATTGGGACCACCCACATGGTGATCAAAACTCTTCCTTATTTGCTTCATTGTCAATTGATTGACGTATGAACGAAGCTGTAACGGAGCATGTAGGTGATGATCAAACACGGCTTTGACAGCTGCCTGTGATGGAAAAAAAAAGAGAACTTGATAAGATAGTTCGTGCAGAGAATTTCTCACCTTGCCATTGATCTTCCCTTGCCGTGTAGGTAAAGCTAGAAGAGCATCATTGGCCCGACAGCTGAGAAGCAAACCTTCCATTCTTATGTTTACATCACCTCTCTTTCTCGCATTGACCGGACAAAGGTTTCAAGGGAGCATCCCATGGGGCAACCATAGCTTGAACCGTCCTTCTCGCAGTCAACTATATAACTTAGGTAGCAAATGTTTGAGCAAAATGGTGGTTAGTCTTCCTTGTGTCCTTAGGGTGGGCGACATGAATAACTCTTCTAGCATCAACATGGATTAACCAAAGACTGGAGTAGTTGACATCTTTTTTCATAGTAGTCATCCAACAAGAAAGACAAAGACCACTTAGCATAGTGGAATATGAAAGAGAGTGTTGAGCACAACTTTGTTTCTCTTCATTTAATTGGAGATGGAATGGAAAAGGCTTTTTCAAGAAGGCATGATTGTCATGTCGATCGACAGTTGAGAAATATTATCTCTAGGCTTTGTTTCACCGTTGACAAACATGGTGCCAGCTACGCTTCCTCTTCTAAAACAGTGACACACTAGTTTGATTCCCTCTTCAGAAAGTGCCAGAACTCCTTCTATCACAACCCCAGTAAACGGGGCATTCCAAACATCAATCTCATTCTATGCTCTATGCCATCTTCCTTATACTTTGACTATTGATTCATTTGCACAAACTTCCCTCACAAAGGAAAGTGGGTAAAGGCCCGAATCAAAAGACTCTTCTTTCTTTGATTTGAAAAAAGGTGAGAGCCTTAACCCTCTGGTTTGTTGGTAAACCCTTCAAAGATAGAAAACCAGTGTCCTCTTTGAAGAGTTCGGTGAAAGGATCGCTAGCATCCAGGGATGATCTGGGCTGAGGTCTAGCCCTAAGGGATAATGAGCATTGCAACTACCGTATAAATGAAGGGGTAGGGGCCATACTCCATAGCCTCCTTTTCATACGAGATTTCCTAAGCTTTCTCTCTTATTGCATTCTGTTTGAGATGAAAGGACATCATATAGTCTCATTCAAACAATGAAAGATAGGTAATGGACTCTATCCAAAACTGAGACTCAATAGGCGAAAGGGACTTAGGGGACAACTAGAAGATAAATGATCAAGCAAGCGGACGCAATCAAAGAGCATCACCACTTTTCAATCGTCAAAAGTGAGATCTCTTTTGTTCGGTCTACTTTTATCTTTTGAGTCAGATTTTTAAGACAGGAAATCAGGTTTTCTGAATGTCTCTCTTCCTGCCTTGCCTATTAAGTAAGTTAGTTAGAGACCGGAATTAGACCTGTGAGAGACGAGACTTCTAGTAAGAGTAGGTGCGTGTGAAGTTGAGAGTTGTTCAAAAGAGGCTGCGCACCTTCAGTTGCACTAGTGGATTGAATAACCTTTTTTAGTGCCAACAAAGTGCATGTGTTCTTGGTTAATAAAAACACAAGTATTGGCGGGAGGACTGATACTATAAGTAGGACAAAAGCCTTCAAAGAGAAATGAAAAGATTTTTTTTAGCATTTTTCCACTTATCCAAGGAACTCCTTTCTTGACATATGTATTTGAGAGAGAGAGCTATGCTTAGGTCAATTCCCTCGGACAAGATATTCTGGAGGCCTAATTCCAAACGGAACTTAAGGTAGAGGAAGCCCTTCATTCAGACAGGGTTACTGAAGACTCTCTTTCTGCTAAGAGGCCTTAGATTAGAGGGGAACACTCTATCCGTTTGGGAAGCCATTATCCTTGAAAATCTACTTGGACCACCTATTTTTTCTTTTCTTTTGAGAAGGTAACATTTGTGTATATTGACAAGTCAGTACATGGATTGCACTGAAACCATATGTACAACAATATCAAAAGACAAAAAAACTGACTCAAAATCCTAACAAGACCCGTCTATAATTGAGTCGGTATCCTCAAGTATATTTGTTTGCACCAGAAACAAAAAAGTCAAACAGTTTAGTTTGATCATCTGTAGGTCACAGTTTTTGCTTTCAAAACATCTTGAACTCCTTTCCTTCCATATTGTCCACCAGATGCAAGTTGGGACAATTCTCCATCTGTCTCTGTCTGCTGCTCGTACTCCTGCTTCCTCCCAACTATATAACAAGTGAGTTATTTTGTTAGGCATGACCGCATGACCCAGCTAATGCCCCTGAGTCTAACAAAAATCCTCCACAGTTGTGTAGTTATCTTGCATTTTAGGAATAGATGACTAACTGTCTAAACCTCTTCAGATAGAGAACTATGGGACAGCCTGCCTTATAGAAGGCTTTTTCAAGCGATTGCTCGACAGAACTTAGATCTGCTCTTTGAAGTAATCAAAAAAAGGAGAGTCTGGTAAACACTTTACTAGCCTCACCCTTGATCCACCCCTGATTGAATGACAAAGTGTTGGTATCTCTTGTCATAAAAATGTAGTGAATCCACAATGTTGCTATTTGTTAAGTGAAGCCGTAAGAGGAACTGCTCGAGTTGCTGGTATAATTAGGTTTCACTATGCTCTTGATAAGCAAGTGTATCTCATTTGATTGTCATGTGGAGAAGAGGCTTGTTAAGGTATTAGTATGTCTAATAGGAGTATCTTCACATACGCACACTAGAAGAGATGTGTATCTGTTTAGGTTTTAATAGTCTAGTTAAATACTTAAATTGAGTAGTCCATTATGATTTATCCATTAGTGTAAAATTGGGAAAATGTTTTTGTTTTCTCTTTCTTCTAGACTTTGAATGAAGTAATACCCTTGTCAAGAAGTTAGCTAGCATATCTATTGGAACATATTGGATATCAAGCTCTGTTACATGAAGGAAGCCACATAATATCGGGGTTTATTAGTTGAAGAGCTTCATATTAATTCATGAAATACATAACAAAACTTGCTTGTATACTATAACACATCATTTTTTATTTTTTTTATGTAAATCAAAGGGCAATTGTGATATGTATAGTCATTAGAATATGAGGGTCATTGTCCTGAATTGTCCTCATCTATAAGCAACTCCATAACTCTCTTCCTTTTTGACCATTGTGCATGCAGAACCACCGAGCAATTGACTTTTTGGGCAAGATCATCAGATGGACCAAAAGAATGGGTTCTTTGTGGGTCTGCTCTATCCTCAGAAGATAAGGTTGGTTTATCTTTTCTGCAGTGACTATATCCTCTGCTAGTTCTATCATATGTCCCTTGTATCTATTTTAAGACTGTTTGATCAGTCTTACAATCATGTATGCAGTTACAAGTCACATGGAGAACTGCCATTGGCATGTTTCCAGTCAAAAACCCTTTGTTTATTTGATTATTTCAGCTCTCTGGTATACTAGAGGAGTCAACTTATCATGGTCATGCATAGATGGTTTAACTCTACGTTTGTCAACGTTAGGTTGATGTTCTAGTCCTGGTTGATCATTGATGCATGTCCTGGGAATAGCAATGTATGAAAGATCCACTTATTTTAGTATCTTTACTTTTATTTGTTTACTTGTATGGTTTTTGTACTTTAGCCTACTTTAATGCCCTTTTATTTTGAGAAAGCCTTTGAAGTAAAACAAAATTGTAACTTCTTTTTGTTTGGAATTGTTAGCCGAAAATGGTGCATTTCGGACATTATTAATCCATCGTATTGTTTTTTGACATTTTGCAGTATATGTTGGTGAAATTTGCTGATATGTGTGGTGCAACTGTGTGCAAGTTCTGGAAACCAAATGTCACACATGTTGTTGCAACAACTGATGTAAAGGGTGCATGCACCAGAACAATGAAAGTTCTCATGGCGATTTTGAGTGGAAAATGGATCCTAACTATGGACTGTAAGCACTGTTTCCTGTTATATAAAATTGTTTGTGGGACAGGTTTTTCATTTGGTTCTCCATGGAATGAGGGTGAACGTTCAATCGCTATTGAATCAAGAAATGCAATAAAGTAGAATGTGTGGGGATATAAGAATAAGTTGTTTTGGTGTTGAGGGAAGAGCAGGAAATACCTGAATACATGTTTGACTTCTCCAGAGCCACTTTGAATGCGTGGACTTTTTTTTGGAAATAGTTTGCTTGGCCTGGGTCAATAGTTAGTTAGCTGTCTAATGAAGAAGGATGATTATTTTATTTTAATTCCATTCTCCTACCATGGAACTTGTTTATTTGCAGGGGTAAAAGCTTGTGTTGCAGCAAATGGTCCAGTAAATGAAGAACTTTATGAAATAAGTCTAGACAATTATGGCCGTTCTGGGGGCCCCAAAGCTGGAAGGTTGAGGGCCTCAACTAATGTAAGTATCTGGTTATTGCAGAGCTAGAGAAACTAGTTTATTATATTCCTTGTGAATAAGCTTGATGGCTAAAGATTTTTTTTTCCTGGTTCTCAACTGAGGTGGGACATATTAAAAGCTTTAGTATCCAGTAAACAATTATTCCTTTATGTTACAGGCGCCAAAGCTTTTTGATGGTTTCGAGTTTTATTTGATTGGAGATTTTATGCCAGCTTACAAAAGTGACCTGTTAGATCTAGTCGAGAAGGCTGGAGGCACTGTCATTCAGAGTGAGGAGCAGTTGGTGAAACAGAATCATTCTGCACAGGGAACTCAGCCATCTTCTCTAGTCGTATACAACTGTGATGTCCCGCAGGGTTGCATGTTTGAAGAAGAAAACAGTATTTTGCAGCAAAGATTAGCTGAAGCTGAGGATCTAGCCAAGCAAATCGGTTTTCAGACCGTTCAGCATACTTGGATTCTGGAATCTATTGCTGCATGTAAATTGGTACCCCTTTCTGCTGATGAGTGATTGCTGCAAGTTTTTTGTGCAACTGAAATACTTTCGCTTGTGGTAGAAGAGCAAAAGTAGTTGTACATTTTCTGCACCTGGGAAATATAGTTGAATCTTAAATGCTAAATTTTGTGTATAAATGTGAAAAGAGATATTACAACCTTGGTTTCAAGTTCTAACAATTTTGTATTGGGAAAACTACACAAATTGAACCCATTAGGCAAACTGTTTATTCAAATTGGACTCAACCCAATATATTTACCTGAATGGACCCACGGTCCAAGTTATTTACCTAACCGTCTGCTTGTTCTATTCACTGAACCATTGCTTCTTCAACCTTGATACCATCAGAGTATATATACACTCTAATAGTATTTATATATTATGATGGTATCTATATACTCTGATAGTATCCAACAATAATTTAACAGTTTTTTCATTGAAACGCTGCATGTTTCTCCTTGACACTTTTAATAAATATTGAAAATGTGGCTAAGGGATCCTATTAAATGATAAAATATTGACATTTTGAAATTTTTTCCATTTTATTTCATGCCATTTTATTACAATTCATTTTTAGCCCATTGAGCCCAAAATAAATTTTGGCGGGGTCATGATCCAACCTAATTTTTATTTCAACCCATTTTATTATCTCTAATTTCAATCCAACTCGCTCACTTGACACCCCTAAACATAGGATTAGGCATTCTCAAGAGAAGGAGAATTTTTTTTTTTGCCAAAATTTTAATTTATTTCCATTTAGCACAATGCTAAATGGTTAAAAACTATTAACAAACATGAAGCTGGGTATTTAATTATATTACATACTGAAAGCAGAGAAATGGTTCCCTTGGTTAAAAAATATCAACAAACATGAACTTGGATATTTAATTATTACACTAGTAAATTTGGCTGCGCTTCGCGCGGTCCTCAGTAACTCTTTTTTTAAAATGATGAACAACTTTTTACTACAAAATTCTTCTGTAAAAAAATTCAAAATATAATTTTGTATTCATATAAATTACTATTTGAGATCAAGACCTTGTTGTTCGTTAGTAATAACCCATACATATATCAAACATAAATAATTTAAGCATCGATTGTTTTAATAATAATCTCCACCTTGACACTTTGAATGTTTTTATTGTTTAGTTATTTATTAACCAGTTTAGCTATATGAATATAACAACGTCAAACATGAAATGAATATATTTTTTTTTATCGGACATCATTTCAAAAAGAAAGGAACAATCTTTCCAAGATAATGGGAGGAACAAAAAAAATAAAATATAAAAGACTTGATTCACAATTAAATTTTAGAAAAATGACATAATAAGACGAGTATGTCCACTAAAGAAAAACTAAATGAAAAACATTCATAAATACATAAAGAATTTTATCTTTGTCATGTCTAATTGAGTTTCTTAAAATGTCATCTAAGCCCAAATTAACTTATGCGAAACACCAAGGATAGGAAATATGGAAATAATATAAATTTAAACATTTCTAACATTTAAATAAAATAAATAGAAAATTTATGATTGCAATAGTTAATGCACTCTTAATTAGTAGTACCTTTCTTTTTCTTAATTTGTAATAACTTTTGTGTTTCTAATTAAGCTGTATTTAAAGAAATTCATTAAAGAGTACTATTTGAGTTTTTAAAATATGTTGACTGAACAAAATTAAAGGAAGAAAAATATTCTATCTATTTTTATTAGTTATCAACATTATTAAAATGATTGTCCCAAAATATTTATCATTAGCAAAATCAAATTAAAATTAATTAATTTTTTATTTTACCTTTAAAATTAATTATTTAATAAAATAATTATGAACGGAAAAAAGGAAACAAAATGAAGATCATCATATATTAAGACTATAATTGAAAATGAACCCTTGTATAAATTTGATTGCAAAATATTTAAAACAATTTCATATAAATAATAGGCTAAATAATATATTTTATTTATCTAAATTATCCAATATTTTATTTTTGTGCAAATCTTGTCAAAGTAAATGTTATAGTTAATCACATTTAATATCATTGTATTTTTGCAACTAATTAACCACTATATTAATTACAATAATAATCTTGGTACCATATTTCATAATTAAACATAAACATATATGAAATTGATAAATTAAGAATTGAATGACATGAAACGAATGATAGAACAATATAAATAACAAAAAAAGACATACTAATAGAAAGAAAATAAGGTAAACAATACATACTTCTCCCAATTGATTTTTTTTGACAAATAACTTTGCAGTTTTCG
Organism: Solanum tuberosum; assembly: GCF_000226075.1. Classification (NCBI taxonomy): domain Eukaryota; kingdom Viridiplantae; phylum Streptophyta; class Magnoliopsida; order Solanales; family Solanaceae; genus Solanum; species Solanum tuberosum. The sequence continues at coordinate 327,301 of NW_006239060.1, read as the reverse complement.
TTTGATTCTTGAATTTTCAAAACGATAAAAACGACTTGAAATTTTAATTGCCACTAATATTGTTTTTCAAAAGGACAACATCAAAAATTGTTTTCAACATAAATTTGACAAAAATATTTCAGTTGATTTTACTTTTATGACTATTTTAATTTTTGTTTCATTCTTTTTTTCTAACACAAATTTTTACTCTCAAAAATGCCGAAAAGGAAAATGAAAAGAAGAGGAAAATTTCACGAAATATTGATTCTCTTAATTTGTCAAACCTGATGTTAATAGAGAAAAAAAGAACAATAAAAAAATCAATCACCTCTATTTCAAAATTATGCAACTATACATAGTCAAAAAATCACTAAGAAAAGAGGAAAAAGTTTACCGAATGCTGATAGTTGATCTCTTATTTTGTCAAACACCAGATGTTAGAAGAAGAAAAAAAGAACAATCAAGAAAATAAATCACTCATATTTCATAATCATGCAAATAACATATAATTAAAAAAATCATATAAATAATAATCCACAAATTATCAAATCATAAAACTAAATATATAGTCAAGAAATCACTAAGAAAAAGAGGAAAAAGTTTACTGAATATCGATAGATGATATCTTATTTTGTCAAGCACCTGATGTTAGAAAAAGAAAAAAAACAATCAAGAAAATCAATCACTTCTATTTTATAATCATGCAAATAACATATAATATAAAAAAATCATATCAATAATACTCCACAAATTACCAAATTGTAAGACTCAAAATTCAAGCATTCAAAAGTAACAGTAGCAAGTAGGATGCTTGGAAGATATTCATCATTGGCTGTGATGTGAAGAAATAGCTATTTTAGCTATTTATCATTAATTTTCTTGGGTTAAATTTACAGAGAAATAAATACACAATAATTAGCTATCATTATTGATTGTTTATGCCTCTTCATATTCTTCTTAAATTCTCCATTTAACTACCATATGTCACATTATATATAAATTAAATTGTCTATTCTCTTCAATTACTTTCATCTCGACCCTTAGTCTTCATCCGTTTATTGTTACAATATTATATAGGGAATTTTAGTTTTAATTACTGAGGCAAATCAAAATGAATCAAATTAACGGAATGGTTTTAGAGAAAAATGAGACGGGGGAAGTTTTTTTAAAAGGAGAAAAAAAACATTAGGTCATAGAGAGGTGTTATATCACCTTATATATATATATATAACTTTCTATTACATATAGATAAAGATTAAAAGTAAAAACTTGAAAAGTGTAATTCATGGATAATTATTCATTGTAAAAAGTTAAATAATAAAGAGAAATATTTAAAATATGTTGTCATTTTATAATTAAAATTAGACTAAAAAAAGAGAGAATAAATAAATAAATTTATTAAGAGTAGAATTAGAGATGTGGAAGTTATGAATGATTAGTTGGCATGTGAGGAGTGTTTGTTGTAAATGTTTATCAATCAATTAAATATTTATTTGTAATAAATTAAGTAATTTACTTTTACTATAAAATGATTAATTTAAATAAGAAAAAAAGCCAAACAAAAAATAAATGTAAATGGAGGTCATAGAGAGGTGCCACATCACCTAGTCTATGTTTCTCCTTTATATTATACATAGATATAGATAGATAGATAGATACGGAAAGCAGAGAAAGGGGAAAAATAAAAAGTTACATTAGATCAAATAGATTTGAATAAAGATAAATACACAAATCAAATTTCCTTTCTTATGCATCCAAAATATAACAAACATGAACTTGGGTATTTAATTATTACATAACTAGAAAAGAGAAAAAGCATCAACACAATTTCCATCTATACAATTAAAAAACTCAAACAATCATAGCTTAGTACTTGTTCAAACATTGTGCCATAGCTATTGCCTCTCTCTCTTTGATCGATTTGCTATATGACCTGATACCTCACAAGAGAAGAAAGTCCTTTAAGTAGATTGATTTCATAATGTTCTAACCAATATAATATTCAAAGTTCATATAGTGTAACAGAAAATTAGTAAGTTTTGAAAATTTTACATATTTTAAGAAAATTGTTAAAAATTGATTTTGTTGCTCAAAGGCATGAGATTAATTGAACCTAATAAAAAAAAGTCATTGATCAAGAATCTAGATTTTGAAATATAGTTATTTACACATAAATTTGAAATTTAACAACTTTTTTTCAAATGGGGGTAACCAAATATTGTGATTTGTGAGTGCCAATTTAATTAATTGTTTGTAAAGAAGAAATAGCATTTAGAATTTTATTTTAAGAAGAAATTTAATTATCAAAAGAATAGTTAATGTGACTTTATTAATTTTATTTTAAATTATTCATATACGAATCTATATATATATATAATGCAGGAAAAAGTAAAAGCTGACGTGACACCCTCCAATGGCCAGCAATTAGATTCTTTATTCTCTTACTTAAAAAAAGAAGCAGAAAACAATAAATAAGGTTTGCACCGTTTTGCTGAATTGTTGCTCCACGTCTGGCCGTAAATAATGACCTTTATACCAACCGTTTCCGTATTCCAGAAGACGCCTTCTCAAATATATAGTTATCCTCATTGCAACACAAGACATACACAAAAAAAAGGCAAAAAAAGAAATGATGTTGTATCTTGTATGCGTCCTAATATATATATATATATATATATATTGGCACACTTCTGTAGCCCTGTGAATACAATTCTGTTAATGTTGTATCTTGAATGGTTTCAACGGGGAAGAGTTAAATCGTAAAAGGTGAGGCGCATAGCTTTGTTGAATAATGTAGAGGGTAGAAAGTTTTGTATGAAACTCGAAAAGAATTTCGTTTCTAGAACTTGATATTTTTTACAAGTTCTTGATGATGGTTCTTGCATGTTTATCAGTACTAACATTTTTGGGATACTTATTTTTGTAAAATAAATTTAGTTAGTATAATTCTTTTACAAGTGTCCAGGGAAGAA
>NW_006239060.1:316356-324019 GCF_000226075.1 Solanum tuberosum | reverse complement strand
GTCCTCATAAGTCATAGTTGTGCTCTTTTATTGCCAACAAAACATCGTAGTATGAACTTTTTCTCAGTTTGTGAAGTTCACCTCGATAGAGTTGATGAACATCACATTACGCGTTTAGTTACACATTTCTCTTTAATATTAAATATCAAAGAATATTATTAGAGAGTAACAAAAAACTTCTTTATAGCAGGAGAAATGATTTTCTAGCCCTATACAATTTTTTTTCTTACAAGAAATCTTTATTTTTACACATAATTAATCTAAAAGGTTATTTTCTTCTATTAAAATCATATAGGTGATGTGAAAATGTCCTTGAGAAGGCTAATGATCTTGACCACAAGAGTTCAAAGTACTGCTAAAAAAACAGTATTACCATTATCTTTAGGTAGCTTTCCTTGATGTAGTTTAATTTGAGTTCTATATACGTTAATATTTCTTAGATCTTTGTTATCGTTCACATTTTTGAATCAATATCCAAATGTATGTTGTTTATAAGTATTTTTATTTTCATAAAATCGAAAGCTTAATAATTTTGAATTTTCTTATGACCGCGCAAAGCGCGGATAATGAAAATCAACATCCATGTGCTCAGAGAAATCTAAAACATCGAATTACAAGATTTATATTATATTAATAAATGTAACATTGTCATAGAACATGTTGGCAAACCAAAATACTGCCTAACTCATAAAGAACCTAACTCTTATAAGCCACTCTAACAACATTATTTTAAAATTTATCTTGGGGGACAAATGATCAAAAAAGTTTTCTTGTTAGTATAATAAATATTGTCTTTGTTCATCTCATCATGGTTCTCCTATCTGGGTTTGGAGCCACTAAAAGAGGGTATGAAGTAAAAAACAAACTCATGAAGGGGTTTAGGGTTGGGGTATAGTTTGTTAAATTTGTGACGGCGATTAAAAGGGCTTATTTTAGTCGAACTTAAATGATTAAAGCTGCTCAACAGTATAACTAATGACGAATTTAAGATTTTAATTTGATGAGTTCGATTAGTCTTTAATGTTCTTAGTACTAAACTCATTTGACTTTTGAGGTTATGAATTAAAATTTAATTGCTGTTGAAAGTTTTGCCATTTATTATAAAAATAATAATTATACTCCTAAAAAAATATTGAGTTTGGTGCTTTTGCACAAGTACTTGTATTTTATTGAGTTTTGCAAGATGCGTAAACCAAAAATGAAAAAAAAAGTTTATATCATTAAATGTGATCATAAATGATAACTTCTTAATTCGCAATTTATTTGGTTTAGTGGTAAAATTAGTTAGAATATCTTTACCTATGTTGGTTTATTTAATTTCTCATGAAATATTAGAGTAGATTCAACAAAACAAAATAGCTGGATAAACATGATAACAATTAAATTTGGAAATAAGTACTGAAATAGTACTAGAATATCAAGATAATTTTAGGCAATTCATAAGTAAAGTTGCTCCTCGAAAAGAGAGTAAGCGGCTCTAACTATTTTATTTTTAATTTAACACTAAGATGATAACATTGGGATCTCATTGAAAGCTTCTAGGGCAACTTTACTCTTCACCAATCATTATTTTTGTATATTCGATATCATTTAGCAACTTTGCGTTCTGCCAAAAAAAAAAAGATAAAGAAAACACGTTCATCATATATAGGATATATGTTATACACATTGTTAACTTCAATATATATGTTGAGATGAAAACTAACCTCTTCAATTTGTTGCTCAACCTCCTTAGATAGCTTGTCTTCATCAAAAGTTAAACAAGTAGATACACTCCTCCTTTCAATCAACAATGTGTATTTCATGCAGAGCAATGAAAGTTGAAGCATATATATGTGCCTCCTTTTCTATTTCCTTGAATCTTCTAAAAATAATAATTGTAAGCAACATAAGAAAAAATCATGAAGAAAAATAAATAGAATTTGACATAGAAATAGTTTAACCACACATAGAAAATATGTGTTTTGTAATTGTGAAAATAAGATGAATTATATTTTATAATATATACATAAAAATATCTTTTGATGCACGATTAATGGGTGTTATTAGTTAAGAGCGAGATGAGGAGAGAAAATTAAAAAGAAACTCACTTGATAAGTGCCTCCAGACTCTCGAGTTCTCTAAAAATGATAGGCAACATTAAAAAAATTTCATGAATATATATAATAAAATAAATAAGATTTTAACTTATATACACTAATAATGTAAAGAAAAACTCACTTGATGACAAGTTCTCTTTGTGAAGCCATTGAAACAAAAGAGAAAATTAAGAATCAAGATGGTGATATTGTTCTTATTTTTCATATGACTTGGTTCTCATAAGAGGAGAAAACACTTTAAATAGATGAATTTCATAATGTCCTTACAAAAACTAATGATCAAAGTTCAAGAAAATGATAAGATATCATTCAATTATGAAATTAATAAATTTTATTTTTTTTGCATATCTCAGGAATATGGTAAAAAAAAAGATTCTATTGCTTAATAGTCAAAGTTCAAGAAGAAAATGATAAGAAATCAGTCAACTTTGAAATTAATAAATTAATAAATATGGAAAAATTTGCATATCTCAAGAATATGGTAAAATAAATAATTTTGTTGTCCAAATGACATCATTTGACTAATTAAATCTAACCAAAAGAGTCATTAATCAAGAATATATATATATATATATTAAAATGTAACAACTTCACATTTATGAATACTGTAAAAATGTGTACTCTTCTATTTATAAATGTATTTATTTGAAGGAAAAATTACCTAAATACACATCTTATTTTATCTTAATCTCTAAAATTTCCTACCATTTAATTTCCCCCCCAAAAATCCCCTCTCGAATACGTCACCCCCCTCTCGCTTATACATCCTTCCCTCTTTGATACATCCCTTCACTATGTATTCGGATGTCTTATCCCTTCTCAGATACATCCATATTCCCTCTCTGATACATTCCTCCTCTCTAGGATACATCTCTCCCCTATGTATCTGGATGTCCTATCCCTTTCTTTGATACATCCCTATCCCCTCTCCGATACATTCCTCCCCTCTTGGATACATCTCTACCCTATGTATCTGGATGCCTGCTGTTGTATCCGAAATTCATAAATTTTAAGAAATTTTTGTAATTTTAAAAAGAGTAGGAAAATGATGTAATTACTCTTAGCACTATGAGATTTATGTAAATTATACTTATTTTAAGGGTAGTTTTGAAATATTGAAAAGTCTTTTCATATTTCATAAATTCAATGATAAATATATCACATAAATTGAGACAAAATAATTAATGTGCACACGCAATTGTTAAATAAATTAGCGTATAAATTCTATTATTTAGAGAGAGCTCTCTGTCGCTAAATAAAATCCAATCAATGAATTCTAGCAATACCACTTCCTGCACGGTAATTTGAATAAAACGAATACTTGATGTTAAAGATGCAATATTTTTAAAAAAAAATTAGTTGGGTTTTGACATAAATTTCACTTGATATTTTTTTATTGAAAATTTAAGCTTTGTAAGTGAATAAATTCTTCACTATATCAAGAATTCACTCTATCATATGGATAGAGGAAAAATAATCATATAAATTTTTAAGCAAAAAATTGTAGTTTAAATAAAAATCGGTGATGTAAGGTAAACGAAAAAAAAAGAAGAGACTAGACAACTCTCTCTAAATAAAGAATACTATACTTGTAATATGCAGAGGACTATTTAAAAGCTGGTAAATTAAGAACAACTATATATTTAAATGAAAACACATCAGAGAAGAAAAATAGTTAATTCAACGTTAAACACAAATTTGACTTTCCGTAAGAATGACAATTTAAGAAGAAATTAAAATTTGACAAGAATTAATTATTATTATTTATCGAGCATAATGTTAACTTAATTTATAGATATCATATATAGCCTTTGAGAAGAATTCAAATGAGGCAAATCAATCATGATTTGATGCGCTTATCTTTAGAACTAATGTACTTACAACCATTGTGTAAAAAATAATCCAAGATACAATATGTATGAAAACAGAAATCTTTGTGCAAATTAAAGATTTTCCACTAATTGCTACTTGAGATTGGCTCTATGTATACACTTTTGATGGCTTATTGAGTCATACAACAAATATATTTCTAAAATCAAAAAACCAGATTCAACTATAAACTTCATCTCTAATTGCATTTAGCTAACATAATTTATCGATAATCTATTGCTAAATAGATTTTATTATTTATATACAAAATTTAAAAGTCTCTAAATTTTATTTTATATATATGATTGTACAAAATCTTCATTATTACAATTTTTTTGATGTGAAATATAAACCTTTTTGAAGAGGACATTGCAATTAGAGAGAACACTAAGAGTAAATAAACTATTGTTTCTCTCTCTTTCTATTTGATTTGCTAAATGACCTGGTTCTCAAAAGAGAAGAAAGTCCTTTAAATATATTGATTTCATAATGTTTTTACCAATATAATTTCTACATATAGTAAAAAGTTAATTTTATTGCTCAAAGACATGAGATTAATTGAACCTAATAAAAAAAAAGTTATTGATCAATAATCTAGATTTGATAAATAGATATTTACAAATAAATTTAAAATTTAACAACTATTTTGAAATGGGGGTAACCAAATATTGTGAACGCTAATTTAGCAATATGGTTTGGAGTCACTAAAAAGAGGCTTTGAAATAATTATTTTTTAAAAAAAACTTTAGAGGAAGGGGCTGAGGGTTGGGGGTATAGTTTGTTAAATTTGTGAAGGAGATTAAAAGTGTTTATTTTAATCAAACTTAAATGATCAAATTTTTGCTCAAGATTACAACTAGTAACAGATTTATGATTTTAATTTGATAAGTTCGATTAATCTTTAATGTTTTCAGCACTAAACTCATCTGTTTTTAAGGTTTTGAGTTAAAATTTAATTGTTATTGAAATTTTTGTCATTTCTTACATAAAAAATTATACTCAAAATAAAAATATTGAGTTTGGTATTATTTCGCAAGTAAATAATTTTACTGGATTTTGAGAGGTGCACGGAACTAAAAATGGAAAAAAATTTATACCATTAAATATAATGTGATAATTGATGATAACTTTTTAATTCATAATCCATTTGGTTTAGTGGTAAAATTAGTTAGAATATCTTTACAGATGTTGGTTTGTTTAATTTCTCATGAAATATTATAGAAGGTTCAACAAAACAAAATAGAATAAACATGATAACAATTAAATTTCGAAATAAGTATAGTTAAATAACACTAGAATATCAAGATAATTTTAGGCAATTCATAAGTAAAACTACTCCTCCAAAAGAGAGTAAGAGACTATAACTATTTTATTCTTAATTTAACACAAAGATGATAGCATTGCAATCTCATTAAAAGCTTCTAGGGCAAGTTTACTCTTCATCAATCATTATTTTTGTATATTTGATAACATTTAGCAACTCTTCGTTCTGGATAGCTTGTCTTCATCAAAAGTTAAGCAAGTAGATATACTCCCCCTTTCAATCAACAATGTGTATTTCATGCAAAGCAATGAATGTCGAGTCATATGTGCCTCTTCTGTTTCCTTGAATTTTCTAAAATAAAATAAAATAATAAGCAACATAAGAAAAATAAGAAAAATTCATGAAGAATGTAAAATAAATTAATTTTGACATAGAAATAGTTTAACCACACATAAAAAATACGTGTTATGTAATCGTGAAAATAAAATAAATTATATTTTATAATATATACATAAAAATAACTTTTGATGCACAATTGATGGATGTTATTAGTTAAGAGCGAGATGAGGAGAGAAAATTAAAAAAAACTCACTTGATAAGTTCCTCATATCTCTCGACTTCTCTACAAATGGTAAGCAACATTAATTTTTTTTCATGAATATATAAAGTAAATAAGATTTTAACTTATGTACACTAATAATGTAAAGAAAAACTCAGTTGATGACAAGTTCTTGTTGTGAACTAAAACCCCTTCTTGAAGAAGAATTGAAACAAAAGAGAAAATTAAGAATCAAGATGGTGTTATTGTTCTTATTTTTCATATGACTTGGTTCTAATAAAAGGAGAAAGCCCTTTAAATTGATGAATTTCATAATGTTCTAACAAAAATTAATGGCCAAAGTTCAAGAAAATGATAAGATATCAGTCAACTATGAAACTAGTAAATTTTAATTTTTTTTGCATATCTCAGGAATATGGTAAAAAAAAAAGTTTTTGTTGCTTAATAATCAAAGTTCAAGAAGAAAATGACAAGAAATCAGTCAACTATGAAATTAATAAATATGAATAAATTAGTCAACTGTGAAATTAATAAATTAATAAATATGAAAAAATTTGCATATCTCAAGAATATGGTAAAATAAATGATTTTGTTGTTCAAATGACATCATTTGACTAATTAAATCTAACCAAAAGAGTCATTAATCAAGAATATATATAACTACACATTTATGAATATTGTAAAAATGTGTACTCTTCTATTTAAAAATGTATTTATTTTAAGGAAAAATTACTTAAATACACATCTTATTTTATTTTAATCTTTAAATTTCTCTACCATTTTTTCCCCCAAAAATCCCCTCTCAAATACATCACGCCCCTCTCGCTGATACATTCCTATCACTCTCTCGGATACATCCTTTCCCTCTCTGATACATCCCTCCCTTATGTATTCAGATGTCTTATCCCTTCGTTGATACATCCCTCTCCGATCTCTCTCGAATATATCCCTCCCCTATGTATCGGGGGTGTCCTATCCCCTCTCTGATACATCCATATCCCCTCTCCGATACATCCATCCCCTCTCGGATACATTCCTCCCTTATGTATCTTGATGTCTGCTGATGTATCGAAATTAATAAATTTTAAGGAATTTTTGTAATTTTAAAAAGAGTAGGAAAATGATGTAATTACTCTTAGCACTATGAGATTTATGTAAATTATACTTATTTTAAGGGTAGTTTTGAAACATTGAAAAGTCTTTTCATATTTCATAAATTCAATGATAAATATATCACATAAATTGAGACATAATAATTAATTTGCACAAGCGATTATTAAATAAGTTAGCTTATAAATTTTATTATTTAGAGAAGCTCTCCATCGCTAAATAAAATCTAATCAATGAATTCTAGCAATACCACTTCCTGCACGGTAATTTGAATAAAATGAGTACTTGATATTTTTTAATTGAAAATTTTAGCTTTGTGAGTGAATCAATTCTTCACTATATCAAGAATGCACTCTATCAGTTGTCTATAGCAAAAATAATCATATAATTTTTAAGCAAAAAATTGTAGTTTAAATAAACATTGGTGATATTAGGTAAAAGAAAAAAAAAAAAAGAGACTAGGGGTGTGTTTGGTATGAAGGAAAACATTTTAATAAATTTTAAGCAAAAAATTGTAGTTTAAATAAACATTGGTGATATTAGGTAAAAGAAAAAAAATAAGAGACTAGGGGTGTGTTTGGTACGAAGGAAAACATTTTCCGAAAAATGTTTTCCAATTTTCTCATGTTTGGTTGGGTTAAATATTTTGGAAAATGTTTTCCAAATCAACTCATTTTCCTCAAATTTAAGGAATATGACTTCCCTTCAAAACTTAAGGAAAACATTTTCCAAAACTCTCTTCCGACACCCCCCACCCTACCA
>NW_006239060.1:315035-315649 GCF_000226075.1 Solanum tuberosum | reverse complement strand
AAAGACTTGCTTTGACTTGCTTCTTAACTTCTAGACTTTGTCTCTTAGATTCTATCACTTTGATCTTAACTTTCCTTGAATTGGATTATGGATTCAAGGTTAATGATCTCATGTTTATGGGTGATTTTATGATGTTTAGATGTACCTTAGAGTGTTGGAATGAACTATAAAACATAGTTACATTACTAAGGAACAAGTACTGAATGGGGAGAACTGGCGTCCCTGGCGCTCTGAGAGGCGCGGGGGGCCAGCCCTCAAAGTTCAGAGAACATGTTGGGGCGCGCTGGCTGGCGCGGTGCCCCAAGGGTGAAAGTTCAGAGCCCCTTTTTGGGGTGCGCTGGCTGGCGCGACGCCCCACCCCTATCCCCCATGTGTTTGACGACTTTTCTTTCTCGTTTTTCATCTCTAAACCCTCTAAACTTCAATGGTTCTTTTCCCAAATATTTAGAATCATTTATACCCTCAATATAGGATAGATTCAATCCAAAATTACACCCAGAAACATGAATCAAACCTCAAGAAACTTCAACAACACAACCCATATGAATTCAAACGAATTTCATCAAGAACTCAAGGATTTACTTTCAAATCTAATAACTTCGCTGAAATTGAAT
>NW_006239060.1:287883-314929 GCF_000226075.1 Solanum tuberosum | reverse complement strand
TCACAAGATAAACTCGACGATCTTGATGAATCTTGCTTCTCTTCTCCTTTCTTCTCTTCTTTACTCTTTTCTCCAAGCCCTAGCGTATTTTGATAAAAGCGTAAATTGATCTAATTCTAATTAGACCCTAACTTAATTACCAAAAATAAAATAAAATAATTGAGCAAGGAAAAGACCAAACTACCTTTAAAATCCGGATTGGACTTTCCTTATTCCAACAGCCCAACTTCCAAAGGGCATAACTCACTCATACGAACTCGGAATCGCGCAAACTCAACGGAGTTGGATTCCAAGATATTTCCTACCATATCTGGAAGTACCTCTAAATCATCCTGAGCTAGAAGTTATGGCTGTTTTAAGTTGGCCAAACTCAACTTATTCTAACTTAACAAAATTTCCAAATTTTCATTCTTCCCAAAAATGTATTTTCAATTATTAGCTTCTTCCTAGTTATTTCAATTTGTGAGATGTTACAATATCTCCCCCTTGGGAACATTCGTATTCGAATGAGATTACTCTTACTAGGCTATAGGTGTAACATGCAACATTGAGTTCAATCACCCATAAGCAAATGCAAAACAACGTGCCAACTTATAAATAAATACCAAGAAAGGATTAGTACCTTACATTGAAACTTATCCGGATTCGAAGAGATGTGGATATCTCTTCTTCATATCCTCCTCAGCTTCCCAAGTAGCTTCCTCAACAAATTAGTTCCTCCAAAGGACTTTGACTAATGCTACTTCTTTTGTTCTCAACTTGTGAACTTGGCGATCTAGAATCTGAACAAGAATCTCCTCATAAAATAAGCTATCCCCGATCTCAATATTTTCAGTTAGTATGATAAATGAAGGATCGCCCATGCATTTCTTTAACATGGAGATGTGAAACACCGGATGAACCACGGCTAACTCTTGTGGTAGCTCCAACTCATAAGCTACATTGCCAATCCTCTTGGATATTCGATAAGGTCCAATATACCGGGGACTAAGCTTCCCCTTCTTACCAAACCTCATAATACCTATAATGGGTGAAACTTTTAGATATACCCAATCATCTACTTCAAACTCTAACTCCCTTCTCCTAACATCTGTCACTCCCCGAGAGCACCCCCTAGATGTGACCGTCGTACTTGACCCCGAAGGGGTCACATACAAGCCTCATAGCATACATGAACATAAAAGCATAGGAAAATGGTGCAAAATTTAAAACTTTTCTTTACAACCGAAGTCTCTTATAAAAATGAAAGAGAATATATGACACTATGTCTCAAACCATCTATTATACTTGGTAGAAAACTCTTGAAATACAACTTTAGGGACATGGCCCTTATAACAAGTCTGGAACAAAAAAGTAAAGACAATAAATGACATATGGTCGAGCCCTCGAATACAATGAGGACTCACCAATATTCTTCTTATTGATCTCCTATGAACCTAGTTACGAGGATAGAATCCATTAGCTTCAAATTCTATACTTGGTGAAAATGTAGAAAGAAGGGGTTAGCACAAAAAGTACTAAGTATGGAAGCCATGCACAGAACCATTAAATCATGCATGAAAAGGGACATTTCATTTGAAATCATGCCATATGCCATTTTTGAACATCATCTTTGAGATAGTTGGAGAATACAACCAATAAGGCAAACTCACATACATTTCATTATAACATGAGAGATATTATTATAATAACAAGCATAGTCTCCCACATCAATATAATACAAATCCCAATCTTCACACAATACATAGCCTCCAATCACAAGGTAGTGTAAGTCAAATACCAAGATCATCTCATCAATAAGTAATCATCACATGATCAATCCTTAAGAAACACTTCTGCACTGTATGGTAACTAACATGCATTCACAATGTACAACACAAGCTAAGATCACATTTATACTCATTTTATAGTAAAGCCATTACCTTGGTAACCCCTAAGGAACACTTGTGCAATGTGTGGTTGGCATGCCATAATACCAACCCTACTAAGTACTCTTTTGAAGCTACCTTAGTCATGCACTTCATCGTTAGACTTTATTATAACCAATAGTCACAAATAAGGAAATAGTCATGTACATTACTTGAATATATAAGGAAAGTCATGCATAACAACTATCCATTCAATATACATGCATGCATTCAAATCTCATCATAATATAAAGGAACAATCCCATGACATCCTACTAAGTCTACTTGTCCCCACTCTTACTAAGTAAGACTCACCAAGAAGTCATAGTATAGTCCATGTCTCATTCATTATCTTTATTATATAGGGAAGAATTGCTATAACCGACATAGACTATGTGAGCTACATGGAATTCGGTGTCTGTAACCCTACACCGAGAAATGTGTCCTACTTGCCTAAGGTAGAACCAAAATATATAGCTATAAGGTGGATCCACTAGCTAAAGGTACCTATATGGGCACATAGTTTATGGGATAGGGAGATTGTTTCTAGAAACCTGCCCTATTACATTGGCGGAGGGGCTTCCATCTCATGAGTTCACTTTGGATAACCCTCACTAGACCATTCATACAATATCAAGTGTAGGGGTAAAGGAAGAACAACCTTTCAACAATACTATAATATACTCAATAGTCATTGGACTTTTAACTTCTAAGTAAATCATGAGTTCACACACAATCTTGTCAACATGCACAAGCCTTCACAACATGCCCTTCAAGGGCTATGGATCAACTCATCCCAACATATAGCAATAGCACAATAGATAAGGGAATTTCATGATCCAACAACTCATCAATACATTAATCACATCATTATTGACACATTATACTTCAAGTATTCACAAACATGCATATGATATCATGATCAAGTCAATTCATGTTTAGAAGCATTACTCTAAACCAATTCAAGCCTAGGTGATCTAATCTAAGGCATTACGTTGAGAATTCATCATTCTAGGAGGATCACATTTAAACCCTCAATTTGCCTCTTTCATGACATAAACCAAGAATCATAGGTTAATCAAGAATACATGTAGAATTACACTAACATCAAGTAACTACATCATAATTAAACACCTCCACCTTTCAAGTGGATTAACAAGTTCATATACAATATTCATCAACACATACAACCCTAGCAAATTGCCTTTCAAGGCTAAGAATCAAGATCAACCCTAACTTCTATAATTACCATGCTAGATAGAGAGATTTCATGATTCAACAAAATAATAAACATAAACATAATCAATTGCTACGCTTCTATGATCAATCAATTCAAACCCTAGTTCACAATTTAGAAAGAAGGGGAAATCATGGGTCCAAGGGAGATTTTCATCAAAAACCATTAATACTCCATTAATCCAATCACAAATAATCATAATTAATCAAAATAAACCTTAATTAAAATTTTTATTTCGTTTTGGAAGAAGACCCATGACTAGATTTGAAAACCCTAGAATTGGGAGATTTGAAAGCATAGTTAAGGGGCTTCTTGGTGATCGCTAACCAAGACTGAAGAGCTCCCATACCTTAGGTTTAGATTCCCATCAAATTCGTATGAATAAGCTCCCATATTCAAGCCCTAGTTGATTTATTTCTTGGTCTTCAATGGAGGTTCTAGAGAGAAGATTCTTGGAGGGAAGGGAAGTTGGGATTTGATTTGGGGTCTTTAGATGAATGGGTTAAAGTGATTAGTTTAGGGGTCTATTAACTATTTATAGGAGGTTATTTAACTACTTAACCAACCCCTAAGCCCTTAATTAATTAACTAACTAAATCCCAAACACCTAACTTAAAACTAAAAGCCCAAAATCTGGCAGCACCTACCCCCCTCCACTTACGAACCGTATGTGGAGCTACGGAACATGAATGGACTTCGTGGTTTGAACCTGGGGTTTCATTTGCATGCCTGCTGTAGGCCTTGACCTATGGAGCAAGACCACGAGTGGTAGATCAATCTACTGGCCGTGAATTGCATCCGTGGTTCACCAAGGTTGGACATTTTTGGGGACTCTTTTGGGGTTCTCCTCAAGGACCCCTTGGGTGGTCCTTGGGGAGTCGTACCCGAACGTTTAACCCCTAAAC
Source organism: Solanum tuberosum (assembly GCF_000226075.1). Taxonomy (NCBI): domain Eukaryota; kingdom Viridiplantae; phylum Streptophyta; class Magnoliopsida; order Solanales; family Solanaceae; genus Solanum; species Solanum tuberosum. The sequence continues at coordinate 310,880 of NW_006239060.1, read as the reverse complement.
ATGTCAATCTAAGTACAAGTGTCACTTCTATGAGTTTTAACCCTCATACAACACTTTAAAACTCCATTATAAGACTCTACAACATAGTAGTTCAACTTACTAGTTTCCGAGCGTTATAGTCGTATCATGACATTTAACCCCTAAATTCCTCAACCCTCACTCGGGAAACCATTTAACAACATTTAATCAAGTTTCCAACTTCAAACTCACATGTGAGGCTCTAGTTTCACCTATTCGTTTCCATAAGACTCTAGCTTGGTCTCACTAGTTTTCCGAGTTGTTACAATATCTCCCCCTTAGGAACATTCGTCCTCGAATGACACTTGAAACACTTTATGAAGTTAAAGACTCAAGACTAGCAGCCCAAATTAAGCATGAAACATCACATTAATGCACAACTCAAAATACACTATTCATAATGGTCACTTATTCAAGGAGGAAACATCAACTCCAATTCAACATGTTCAATGCAATACAAGGAAGTATGAACTATATTTACACAACTTATTTATGCATGATATTCTCATCACTTGTCATGTTTGAGGAGGAACTACCATCTCCTAACTAAAACATGTCCATTTATTCTTCTCATGAAGTACAATAGACAACTCTTACTCAAAGCACCACAACATGAGGGAAACATTTTACATAAACTCATTTTCTTTAAAAACACAAGTTTTTCATGAACATGCATTATATAGAGAAGTCATGGCAACATATAAGCACATAACAACAATATTAGCTAGGCATACCATCTCCCTCTTAGGAGTGAGCCTATACCATTACTTCCAAACATCATTAATCACATAGTCATAGGAAGAATTACATTTTCTCATTAAAAGCTAGCTCAACACAATCAACATGGAGCCTAAGTTCCGTTTCATCAAAGACACAACAAAGCATGTTCATCACACCATTTCACGAAGTCAAATATGCCATCTCCATACTAGAATGCATAACAACAAGAGAAACATGTAAATCATGCAAAAATCCATTTTATACAAAGTAAGAATCTTTCAAAATACGCATAACACAAGGAGATCATGGAAATTTCTAAAATACTCATAACTCCTAGACAAGGAACAAGTCCAAAAAGGAACTCTTGGTCTCAAGATAGAATAGGAATAGAAGAAAAGATGAGGATATCGGGACTCTCAATCAATGTTGCTACTCAAGCACATGATCTCCCCCTTGGGAGTAAGCCCCCTTTTACAATAACCTCAAAATACTACTCCTTTCAACAAACTCAAGGCATTATCAAGACTCATTATAACCTTACCCGGATCTAAAACTGCTAGAGATCTAAAAATCATGTATCCAAATCCTACCAAGGTTAACAAAAGTAACTCTATGGAACAAGGAAATTATAGGACACACATAACATCCAAGACTCCAAAATCAAGGAATGAGTCAAGGAGAACTTATCATCTAAGGCTAGAGGAGAAATAGAAGGGAACATAAGGATATTGGGACATCTCATTGGCCCTTGGCCTCCCAATTAAGCACCTTCAACTAACACCCTTACTAAAATAGCACTCCTCAACATTTTCGTGGAAGCACTTTCTGTGGAAGCACTTTCTTACTATTCTATTTCTTAGCTTGCCGGTCTAAGATCCCAATTGGTACTTCAAAATTAGAAAGGTTCTCATCTGAGCACTCTTGCTCACAAGCAACCTTAATAACACCACTCAAAGTCTCATATGAGCCTACCGAACCGGGACTAAACTTCTCAACTCACTACACCTCTAAGGTGAGAATTTCAAGCAAGTCTAATTCATGAACTTCTAGGACACTCAATGACCTTACCATCTAAGCACATTATCCCCCACTTGGGGTAAGCCTAACCAAACTCCTTACAACATCTCTTCTTCAATTCTAAGGTAGGAGCGAGTCATAACTAAACCTTCACGCTCATCATACAATATGATTCTAAACCATGGTGAATTACACTTCTACCCTTTTTAAGGGGAATCTATTGACTCAACACATATAGGCATTACTCAAACACCCTCTTTCACCAAACTTTTCAACCTACCAAAACTCAAAATGGTCAAGTAGGGTTCTACCCTCAATATCACAAAACAACTATGAAGCCCATTCACCCTAAGGACAACATCAAGGTCTAGCATATCAAGTCACAAAGACAAGTAATATCGAAATATAAATAAGCATGAAACACATACCGGAACCATTAGGAGGAACTTTCTTATCCTTTCTTCCTCTAGCCTTAAGCACCGGGCAATCTCTCATTAGGTGGTCACCTCCACCACAACCATAACAACCCTTTGTACCGGCTAGATACTTACCATTATGTTTCTTTCCACACCTAGCACAAGTAGGCCTAATCACCTAAGATCCACTACCACTCACTCCTTGAGATTTTGGGGTAGACACCTTCTTTTGGTGAAAGTTATAGGAAACTTAGTAGAGCTTTGTCCATGAAACCTTTGTCTCTTTCAATTCTACTAAGGCTGGATCAAGACAATTCTAGACCATTTCATCCCTTATTATCACCTTTGGTGGGATCTACCAACCAACCATGTGTAGGTATTATCTATGCACCTTACTCAAAATGACCATGCTCAAGATCAATCTTAGAAGATAGCTAACTCTTTGAAGCAGGTCAACACCTACATTCTTCTTCCTTACTTTAACTAGGTGGTACATGCAACCCTCAAAGTCAACCTTAAAACACAACAATCCAAACTTATGGCATAAAATTTTCCCCTTTCCACTCTCGGATAGGCTCATTTGGGAATTAACAAATTGACTATACGGGTTCTAACATCACATAGGAACAAAACAATAACACTATCAATGCATCCTAAGTATGACATCTAAATCTAGCATATCAAGTCCTATCTAGTCACATAGCCATCATTGGCATTTCAACCAACACCTTCTCCCTTGCTCCTTGCAACAAGAGCCCTTCGAGTAGTCATATCTTGTAGACCATCGATTAGAGAAAAAGGCCTTATAGAGTTAAACTCTATGGCATGACTAGAGAATGAAAAAGTGAAGTTTCCTAATGTCCTATAGCCTCTTACTCATAGATGTGTCGCGACTCACACCGATGAACAAGACTATACTAGACGGGTTTGAGACATCCTAAAACCATTCCCAAAAACTTATGCTCTGATAACATGTTTGTCATGCCTCGAGAGCACCCCCTAGACGTGACCGGTGTACTTGACCCAGAAGGGGTTACATACAAGCCTCATAGAATACATGAACATAAAAGCATAGGAAAATAAAGCGAAATTTTAAACTTTTCTTTACAATCGAAGTCTCTTATAAAATTGAAAGAGAATCTATGACACTATGTCTCAAAACATCTATTATACTTAGAATAAAACTCTTGAAATACAACTTTAGTGATACGGCCCTTACAACAAGTCTGAAACATAAAAGAAAAGACAATAAAGGACATATGGTTGAGCCCTCGAATACGATGAGGACTTACCAATCTTTTTCTTCTTGATCTCCTATGAACCAAGCCACCATGATAGAATCCATTATCTTCAAAGACTACACTTGGTGAAAATGTATAAAGAAGGGGTTAGCACAAAAAGTTCTAAGTATGGAAGCCATGCACAAAACCATCAAAACATGCATGAAAAGGGACATTTCATTTGAAATCATGTCATATGCTATTTTTGAACATCATCTTTGAGATAGTTGGAGAATACAACCAATAAAGCAACTCATATACATTTCATTATAACATGAGATATATCATTATGATAACAAGCATAGTCTCCCACATCAATAGAATACAAATCCCAATCTTCACAATACATAGCCTCCAATCACAAGGTAGAGCAAGTCAAATACCAAGATCATCTCATCATTAAGTAATCATCACATGATCAATCCTTAAGAAACACTTATGCAATGTATGGTACTTAACATGTATTCACAATGTACAACACAAGCCAATATCACATTTATACTCATTTTATAGTAAAGCCATTACCTTGGTAACCCCTAAGGAACACTTGTGCAATGTGTGGTTGGCATGCCATAATACCAACCCTACTAAGTACTCTTTTGAAGCTACCTTAGTCATACACTTCATCTTTAGACTTCATTATAATCAATAGTCACAAATAAGGAAATAGTCATGTACATTACTTGAATATATAAGGAAAGTCATGCATAACAACTATCCATTCAATATACATGCATGCATTCAAATCTCATCATAATATAAAGGAACCATCAAATGACATCCTACTAAGTCTACTTGTCCCCACTCCTATTAAGTAAGACTCACCAAGAAGTCATAGTATAGTCCATGTTTAATTCATTATCTTTATTATATAGGGAAGAATTGCCATAACCAACATCCACCATGTGAGCTACATGGAATCCGGTGTCTGTAACCTTACACCAAAAAAGGTGTCCTACTTGCCTAAGGTAGTACCAAAATGTATAGCTATAAGTGGATCCACTAGCTAAAGGTACCTATGTGGGCACATAGTTTATGGGATAGGGAGATTGCTTCTAGAAACCTGCCCTATTGTATTGGCGGAGGGGCTTCCATCTCATGAGTTCACTTTGGATGACCGTCACTATTGCATTGGCGGAAAGGCCTTTACCTCATTGTCCATATCCACTCGGTGCTAAACATTATTTCCTAAATTAGACATTATTAGTCTTTGAATTGTATTTACATGTGTGAAGAATTGCTCTACCCTTCGTTCAATACAATTCACAAAATAGCTCATAGATTCATTAAAGGTGAGAATATACTTTCAACTTTAGAATCATAATTAGTATGCGAGAATAACTATCACACCAAGATCATGTGTTCTCATGAGAATGGACTTTCAATCAACACAATATGATCAATATGGTCAAGTACATTTCATGCATAATAATGTGTAAAGGTGCATATGAGAACTATACTTTCAATTAACACCTTAGATACATCATGATCATGTTTATGCATGGAGTGTGTGTATGTAATTGTCCTTGCAATGACACAACAACAACATTATATTCATCCAGGACCATTCATACAATATCAAGTGTAGGGGCAAGGGAAGAAGAACCTTTCAACAATACCACAATATACTCAATAGTCATAGGACTTTCAACTTCTAAGTATATCATGAGTTCACACACAATCTTGTCAACATGCATAAGCCTTCACAACATGTTCTTCAAGGGCTATGGATCAACTCATCCCAACATATAGCAATAGCACAATAGATAAGGGAATTTCATGATCCAACAACTCATCAATACATTAATCACATCATGATTGACACATTATACTTCAAGTATTCACAAACATGCATATGATATCATGATCAAGTCAATTCATGTTTAGAAGCATTACTCTAAACCAATTCAAGCCTAGATGATCTAATCTAAGGCATTACATTGAGAATTCACCATTCTAGGAGGATCATATTTAAACCCTCAATTTGCCTCTTTCATGACATAACCCTAGAATCTTAGGTTAATCAAGAATATATGTAGAATTACACAAACATCAAGTAACTACATCATAATTAAACACCTCCACATTTCAAGTGGATCAACAAATTATACAATATTCATCAACATATACAACCCTAGCAAATTGCCTTTCAAGGCTAAGAATCAAGATCAACCCTAACTTCTATAATTACCATGCTAGATAGAGAGGTTTCATGATTCAACAATATAATAAACACAAACATAATCAATTACTAAGCTTCTATGATCAATCAATTCAAACCCTAGTTCACAGTTTAGGAAGAAGGGGAAATCATGGGTTCAAGGGAGATTTTCATCAAAAATCATTAATACTCCATTAATCCAATCATAAATCATCATAATTAATCAAAATAAACCTTAATTAAACATTTGATTTCGTTTTGGAAGAAGACCCATGACTAGATTTGAAAACCCTAGAATTGGGGGATTTGAAAACATAGTTGAAGGGGCTTCTTGGTGATAGCTAACCAAGAATGAGGAATTCCCATACCTTAGGTTTAGATTCCCATCAAATTCGTATGAAAAATCTCCCATCTTCAAGCCCTAGTTGATTTCTTTTTTGGTCTTCAATGGAGGTTTTAGAGAGAAGATTATTGGAGGGAAGGGAAGTTGGGATTTGATTTGGGGTCTTTAGATGAATGTGTTAAAATGATTAGTTTAGGGGGTCTATTAACTATTTATATGAGGTTATTTAACTGCTTAACTGACCCCCCTAAGCCCTTAATTAATTAACTAACTAAATCCCAAACACCTAACTTAAAACTAAAAACCCAAAATCTGGCAGCACCTACGCCCCTCCACCTACGGACCGTAGGTGGATCTACGGAACGTGAATGGCCTCCGTGGTTTGAACCTGGGGATTCATCTGCAGGCCTGCTGCAGGCCTTGATCTACGGAGCAAGACCACGAGCCGTAGATTAATCTAATGTCCGTGAATTGCATCCCTGGTTCACCAAGGTTGGACAGTTTTGTGGACTATTTTGGGGTCCTCCTCAAGGACTCCTTGGGTGGTCCTTGGGGAGTCGTACCCGGACGTTTAACCCCTAAACATTCCATTCTTAGTACGGGAGTCACTTCTATGAGTTTTATCCCTCATACAACACTCTAAAACTCCACTACAAGATTCTACAACACACTAGTTCAACTTACTAGTTTTCGGGCGTTATAGTCGTATCTTGACGTTTAACTCCTAAATTCCTCAACCTTCACTCGGGAAACCATTTAACAATGTTTAATCAAGTTTCCAACTTCAAAATCACATATGAGGCTCTAGTTTCACCTATTCGTTTCTATTAGACTCTAGCTTGGTCTCACTAGTTTTCCGGGTTGTTACAACATCAGTGTAGGATTTTTGACGACTCTGTGCCATTTTCAACCTCTCTTGAATCACTTTTACCTTCTCCATAGATTGATGAACTAAATATGGTCCTATCAACCCTGCTTCACCAACTTCAAACCATCCATTAGGAGATCTACATCTTCTTCCATAAAGAGCTTCATAAGGAGCTATTTGGATGTTCGAGTGGTAACTATTGTTGTAAGCGAACTCGATGAGAGGTAGGTGATCATCCCAGTTACCATTGAAATCAATCACACAAGCCCTCAACATATCCTCCAGGGTCTGAATAGTGCGCTCTGCTTGCCCATCTGTCTGAGGATGAAATGTGGTACTTAAGTTCACATTTGAACCCAAGCCTTTCTGGAATGACTTCCAAAATTGTGCAATAAATTGCGCACCTCTGTCTGAAATAATGGAGTCCGGAACCCCATGAAGTCTTACCACCTCTTGAAGATACAACTTAGCATAATCTTCTACCGAATGAGTAGTCTTTACCGGCAAAAAATTGGATGATTTTGTCATTTTATCAACAATCACCCAAATAAAATCATGCTGCCTGCGAGACCTTGGTAAACCTGTGATGAAATCCATATTAATCATCTCCCACTTCCATTCCGGAAGTTCTATATTCTGAGCCAAACCACCGGGCCTTGGGTGCTCTACTTTAACTTGTTGGCAATTTGGGCACTTAGCAATAAATTCTGCAATGCCCTTCTTCATACTATTCCACCAATACACCTCTCTCAAGTCGTGATACATCTTTGTGGAACCCGAATGAATGAAATATCTGGAAGTATGAGCTTCCTCCATGATCCTCTCTTGGTGTCCATCCACCATTGGTACACACAATCTACCTTGATACCTCAATACGCCATCTCCCCCTTGTTCAAAAGCTAATACTTTTGCTTATGAACACTTGCCTTTAATTCAAGCAATAAAGGATCTTGGTCTTGCTTATCTTTTACTTCTGACACTAATGATGATTTAGCCCCAATCATCACCACTACTCCTCCTTCTATGGAATCCATTAGTCGAACTCCTAGCCTTGCAAGTCTATGCACCTCTTTTGCCAACTTCTTTCTTATCTTCCTCAAATGGGCAGTACTACCCATAGATAATCTACTCAAGGCATTAACAACAACATTAGTCTTACCTGGGTGATAAAGAATACTCATGTCATAATCTTTAAGTAACTCTAACCACTTTCTGTGTCTGAGATTAAGCTCTTTCTGAATAAACACATACTGAAGACTCTTGTGATCGGTGAACACATCCACATGAACACCATAAAGATAATGACGCCATATATTCAAAGAAAATACTATAGCAGCCAACTCTAAGTCACGGGTTGGGTAATTCTTCTCATGATTCTTCAACTGTCCGGAGGCATAAGCTATAACTTTCCCATTCTGCATTAAGCCATAACCCAAACCAACTCTAGATGCATCACAATACACCACAAAACCTTGAGTACCTTCTGGTAATGTCAAAACTGGGGTACTAGTCAACCTCTTTTTCAATTCCTGAAAGCTTTTCTCACAAGCTTCAGACCATTGAAACTTAATTGTCTTTTGAGTCAACTTGGTCAAAGAAGATGAAATGGACGAGAACTCCTCTACAAACCTTCTATAATAGCCAGCCAAACCCAAGAAACTCCTAATATCAGTTGGAGATGTGGGTCTAGGCCAATTCTGCACTGCCTCAATCTTCTGAGTATAAACTTTAAGTCCCTCTCCAGACACAATGTGGCCTAAGAATGCCACAGACTCAAGCCAAAACTCATATTTAGAGAACTTAGCATATAACTCATTATCTTTCAAAGTCTGAAGAACTATTCTGAGATGACTAGCATTGATTTTTTCTATTCCTTGAATAGATTAGTATGTCATAAATGAAGACGATAACAAACATATCTAAATAAGGTTTGAATACTCTATTCATAAGGTCTATGAACACTGCAGGTGCATTAGTTAAACCGAATGACATGACCATAATGGGTCCTGAAAGCTGTCTTTGGAATATCACATTCCCTTACTCTTAACTGATGGTAGCCAGATCTCAGATCTATCTTAGAGAAACATGTGGCACCCTGAAGTTGATCGAATATATCATCAATCCTTGGAAGAGGATAACCTTGTTCAACTGACGGTAATCTATACACATCCTAAGAGAACCATCTTTCTTTCTCACGAATAAGATCGGAGCGCCCCAAGGTGAGACACTTGGTCGAATAAAGCCCTTATCTAGGAGATCCTTTAACTGCTCTTTAAGCTTTTTCAACTCTGTTGGTGCCATTCTATATGGCGGAATAGATATAGGACGAGTATCTGGAAGAATGTCTATACCGAAGTCTATTTCTCTCTCAGGAGGGACTCCGGGAAGATCATCACGAAATACTTCTGGAAACTCTCTTACTATTGAACTGACTGAATAAGAGGTATCTCAACACTAGAGTCATTAACTCAGACTAAGTGATAGACATACCCCTTGGAAACTAACTTTCTCGCCTTAAGGTACGAAATAAAATGACCCTTAGGCACTGCTGAACTTCTCTTCAACTCTATCACTGGTTCACTGGAAACTGGAACTTGACTACTCGAGTTCTACAATCTATTGATGCATAACATGCCTGAAACCAGTCCATACCTAGAATGACATCAAACTCTACCATGTCTAACTCAAACTAAATCAGCCATGGTACTCTTGTGATTGACGGAATGGAACAAACATGATAGACTTTTTCTGCTAGAATAGACTCACCATCAGGTGTAGAAACACTGAAGGCTTAAGAAGTTACCCAGGAAGAACATCAAAATTGAAGACTTGGATCATACCAGTGACAACATCTGGCGAATCCTTTTGCTCTCGGGGACTAGTGATAACATAAAGACGGTTTCCTTCTCTGTCTGCCCTTGATGTAACTTATCTAGATGCAGCTCTATCTGGTGGAGCAACTGAAGAAGGATGGGCGCTATTACCCCATTACCATTACTCTATCTACTCTTAGGACACTCTCTCTCATAAAATGACCGTTCTGGCCACACTTGAAGCAATTAGTGGAGCTATCACGACACACCCCTGAGTGGATCCTACCACACTTATCACATGCATGAGTCTTAGTACCCCCTTGTGCCTTACTACCTTGCGAATGCGCAGGTCTAGCTCTGAAGTTCTGAGAATTCTGACTATTGTACTCACATTTGTTCCTTGGTGCAGGTGCACTAAGAGATGATGGAGCAGGTCCTTTCTGCTTATGTTGGAAAGAAGACCGGTTCGCATTAGTCTTTTGCTGCCCGAATTCATTCCCTCATGTCTTAGCCCTCTTATTCTTAAACTCATCTTTATCCCTCAACTTGTCCTCCTCAACTCGTTGCACATGGATCATCAGCCTTGCTATGCCCATGTCACCTATTAGTATGGTTGCCTTACTTTCCTTACTTGGTAGACGAGTCAACCCAACAACGAATAAACTCCTCCTGCTCCTCATGTTAGAAACCATCTATTTGCTTCTCTTAGCTCACGAGGAAAGAAACGCCTCATAAAGGTACTCTCGACCATAGGCCAGCTCACAATTGGTTACACGTAAGCACAAGTAGAAAGAAACTTTATAGAGATTAACTCCATCGCATGAAATGAATATGAAAGAAGTGAGATATTTCCTAAATGTTGCAGCCTTCTAATTATAGATGTGGCGTGCTTCACACCGATAACCATGACTCTACAGACACGGCTTCATAGACTCCCTAGGACTCTTGAACTCTGTGCTCTGATACCAAGTTTGTTACTCACTGATCCTACACCCTGGGAGTGGCCGACACTCGAGAACCATTGCTGGCCCCAAGTGAACCCTTTGGCCTAGCTTACTTACTCAGTGGAAGACTCTATGCATATTTATAATGATCAATAGCACTATACTCACTTGAATAATAAAAAACTGAGAATGCTTAAAAGTCAAACATTCAACTTGGCCAAAAATGGCAACTCAAGTCTTAACATATGAAATGATAATGTAAAGACAACTGAACTACTAACTGTCTATAAAGCCTCTAAAACAAAGAGGGATGTCGGGACAAAACCCCCGATCATCCTAACAATGAAAAAAATACTGAAAGCAAGGTAAATGAGTCCTTCAGAATGCAAGGAGGCTCACTAACAGACTCTGAACTGCTTACTGGATCAACGATGTGCTGGATGCCGATCCTAGTTCCCTGTGTCTGCATCATAATAAGATGCAGGCCAACTGACATCAGTTCCTTAAATGTATGAGTATGCGAGTTGGAATGCTAAACACAACATAGGCTTGAAAGGAATCTGGAGAACTTACCTGGCTCAACTCAACTCAACATAACTGAACTCATTTCAATATAAAGCAGTTTAAAACAAGTGCAATATAAAGAAAAGTTGTTTAAAACATGATGTAAACTCTGTGTGTATGCAAAGATACACTATAACTCTGAAAATGTATGTCTAAAATACAATAAACTGTGTATATAAGAATACAATTACTTCTGTGGGAGTTTCTCTAATCGACAACCATCACGTAAGAGCTATATATTGTGATGATACATCGTTTTGCCTCACGCTGCCAGGGCCGTCCTATACTTTGCCGAGGGTATAGAACCTAAACTACTAAGTAGATCCACTAGCCTATGCTAAAAAGCACTAAATGAATCATCTAAAAAGTATGACCCTTTTCTACCCATGATGGCTACATGGTTTATAGGGGCTGTGAGTTTTCTGAACTCTCCCCCATATCGGTGCTTAATACTACTCCCAAAAATATAATATTAGCTCTTATGTTTAAAAACATACATCTTTTTGTGATTTGAGATTAGTGCTCAAAACTTAGCTGAAAGGCTATCTTGGAAATCAAAGTTTCCTCTCTTGCTTCATTTAGAAAGCGATTACTCTTTTATGAAAACTAGCCCGTAGGCTCTTTGGAAATCGAGGTTTCCTTTCTTGTTTTAATGTGAAAACATTTTAAACCCTTTGGGAATACATAGTCCCCATATACTTTTGAAAAAATAAACTTCAAACTTTACTCTTTAATCTTTACTCAACTTGAATTTTAAGTCTTAAAACAAAGTTAAAATATCTTAAAAAGACTTTTGGAAAACTCTAAGAACTTCTCTTGACTTGACTCTTACTTCTCTTGACTTTGATCTTAACTTTCCTTGAATTGGATTATGGATTCAAGATTCATGATCTCATGTTTATGGGTGATTTCATGATGTTTAGATGTACCTTAGAGTGTTGGAATGAACTAGAAAACATAGGTACATTGCTAAGGAACAAGTACTAAAAGGTGGGGAATGAATGGGGAGAACTGACATCCCTGGCGCTCTGAGAGGCGCGGGGGGACAGCCCTCAAAGTTCAGAGAACATGTGGGGCGCACTGGCTGGCACGGTGCCCCAAGGGTGAAAGTTCAGAGCCCCTTTTTGGGGCACGCTGGCTGGTGCGACGCCCCACCCCTATCCCCAGGTGTTTGACGACTTTTCTTGCTCGTTTTTCATCTCTAAACCCTCTAAACTTCAATGGTTCTTTTCCCAAACACTTAGAATCATTTATACCCTCAATATCTGATAGATTCAACCCGAAATTACACTCGGAAACATGAATGAATCCTCAAGAAACTTCAACAACACAACCCATAGGAATTCAAACGAATTTCATCAAGAACTCAAAGGATTTACTTTGAAATCAAACATTATTTCGCTGAATTGAATCATGAATATTGGCCTGTGGGTGAACTAACCCAACGCTATGTGATCTAACATACCTTGTAGGGATCACCCCCGACGAAATCCATAAGCTAAACTCGACGATCTTGACGAATCTTGCTTCTCTTCTCCTTTCTCCTCTTCTTTTCTCTTTTCTCCAAGCCCTAGCGTATTTTGATAAAAGCGTAAACTAATCTAATTCTGATTAGACCCTAACTTAATTATCAAAAACGAAATAAAATAATTGGGCAAGGAAAAGACCAAACTACCCTTTAAAAATCCGGGTTGGATTTTCCTTATTTCAACAGCCCAACTTCCAAAGGGGATAACTCACTCATACGAACTCGGAATCGCGCAAACTTAGCGGCGTTGGAAATATCATTCCAAGAGCTTTCCTACCATATCTGGAAGTACCTCTAACTCATCTTTAGCTAGAAGTTATGGCCGTTTGAATTTGGCCAAAACTCAACTTATTCTAACTTAACAAAATTTCCTGATTTTTTCATTCTTCCCAAAAATGACTATTTTCAATTATTAGCTTCTTCCTAGTTATTTCATTTTGCGAGATGTTACAAAAACTAACCTCTTCAACCTGTTGGTCAACCTCCTTAGATAGTTTTTCTTCATCAAAAGTTAAGCAAGTAGATATACTCCTCCTTCCAATCAACATTGTGTATTTCATGCAGAGCAATGAATGTTGAAGCATACGTGCCTTATTTTCTATTTCCTTTAATTCTCTAAAATAAAATAGTAAGCAACATAAGAAAAATTCTTGAAGAATGTAAAATAAATAAAATTTGACATAGAAATACTTTAACCATCCATAAAAAATACGTGTTTTGTAATTATGAAAATAAGATAAATTATATTTTATAATAGATACATAAAAATAACTTTTGATGCACAATTGATGGATGTTATTAGTTATGAGCAGGACGAGGAGAGAAAATAAAAAAGAAACTCACTTGATAAGTGCCTCCCGTCTCTCGAATTCTCTAAAAATGGTAAGCAATAAAAAAAATCCATGAACATATGAAATAAATAAGAGTAACTTATATACACTAATAATGTAAAGAATAACTCACTTGATGACAAGTTCCTGTGGTGAACTAAAACCCCTTCTTGAAGAAGCCATTTAAACAAAAGAGAAAATTAAGAATCAAATGGTGTTATTGTTCTTATTATTCATATGATTTGGTTCTCATAAGAGGGGAAAACCCTTTAAATAGATGGATAACATAATGTTCTTATCAAAAGTAATAGTCAAGTTCAAGAAAATGATTAGATATCAGTCAAGTGTGAAATTAATAAATTAATAAATTTTTAAAATCTTGCATATCTCAAGAATATGGTATAAAATAATTTTGTTGCTCAAATGACATCATGAGACTAATTAAATCTAACCAAAAGAGTCGTTAATCAAGAATATATATCTCTATATATATATATATATAAATTTAAAATGTAAGAACTAATTTCCAAACGGGGGTGACCAAATATTGTGAGTGCCAAATTTTAGTTGTTTGTAAAGAGATGGTAGCATTTAGAGGTTTTCTTAAAAAAACAATTTATGTAACTTTATTATATTTATTATATATAAAGTATCCATGTTACTCCTATTTCATATTAATTAAATTTTTGAGGCTTTTTTATTATTCAAAATAATTGAATTGTTCAAAGTTCAAGAGAGATGTTTGAATTTTTTTCCATATTTGTCCTTTCATTTATTGAAGTTTTATATTTTCTAGGAGACGAATTGCACTATTTACAAAGTTATATTTATGATTTCACAAAGGACAATAATTGAAATTATGATTTAAAGTATGTCCTTGAATAATTTTCTTAATAGGTGTGCATCCGACTCACAAATTTAGTTAATATGCACTAGAGGGAGTATTGTTTATTTGTCATCGTTATTATCACATTTACTTTTTTCTCTATTCCAATTTATGTGACACACTTTTCATTAGTCAGACCCAAAAAGAATGACGTATTTTTGTATATTACAAATGTTTAATGACCCTATTATATTATTTGACAAAAAATCCATAAATGTGTATTCTTCTATTTAAAAATGTATTTATTTCAAAGTTAATTTTGAAATATTGAAAAGTCTTTTCATATTTCATAAATCCGGTGCTAAATACATCACATAAATTGATATGGAATAATTATCTTGCACACACGGTTGTTAAATAAATTAGCTTATAAATTTTATTATTTAAAGATAGCTCTCTATCGATAAATAAAGTCCAATCAATGAATTCTAGCAATACCACTTCCTGCATGACAAGTTGAAATATATTTGAGTTCAAATTGAATAAAATAAGTACTTGATGTTGAAGATACATTTTTTTTTAAAAAAATTAGTTGGGTTTTGACATAAATTTCACTTTATACTTTTGTTTTTACTAAAAATTTAAGTTTTGTGAGTGAATCAAATCTTCACTAAAAATAATCATAAAAAATTTGAGCAAAAAATTGTAGTTTAAATAAATATCGGTGATATTATAATATTCCAACATTGTCACACAACACCCCGACAAATTCACCACCTTCTTCGATCTCTTTAAAAGTTTTCTTATTATTGTTGAAAATGTTTTCAAATTGCTTTTGAAATGCACAAAAATGTAGAAAAACATCGTGATTTATTTTTTCATGGGATAAAGCCACATAAATTTATTAGAGAAATCATTCTCGAAAATTACATAACATTGGTATCCTAAATTTGATAAAAATAGGAAACGATTGCCAAACATCAGAATGAATAATGTACTCCAGTTGAATAATGTAACAGAAATTCAAATAGTAATAGAAGAATCATAAAAAAGGACCATCATAGGAACACGAAAGTGAAAAAATGTTCAGTCTAGCTCAATAAGTAGTTTGCTTTTCCTTCATTTTCAACTACACATGAAGTTTTCTATAATAGAACGGGAAGGACTTCTAGTGAAACTTTTGTAAATTTAACGAGAACACATAAAGGAAATACAACATAGCTCACAAAAAATTGACGAAGTAACGAAAATTAGTGGGCAAATTTTTCGAAGAATAATAACAGGACAAATCATGAACATTTGGAAGATATGTCTTCCATTGCAAAACCACTAATCAAAACAAGCAATAAACCACTAATCATGTTCAAGTCGTAGCAAGCAAAAACCAAAACTTCAGCCAAAAACAAAGAACTCTAATTTTTATGCAACTATCGAAACAGAAGGTAACCAAGTGTTGCTCCTTTGGGAAACTCGAATTGGCTACCAACAATCCGTAGGCTCTTGCGAAATCCAAAAGTGAGAATTAGAAATGAAAAATCAACTAAAAAACAAGCAGATTGAAAATTATTGGGTTCGAAAGTGATTAGGGCGTCATACAGAAACTTACAATTGCAAATCAAGACGACGATAAATTAGATGACGAAAACTTATACTAAAAACATAATATTATTTTTTTAAAACTAATATAAAAAGAAAAATACTAAAACTGTTAAGAGAATCAATCTCCCCATAAACAAAATTCTTAAATGTCTACATTGTGGACGCTATTGTGTTTTTCTATAAGAATAAGATCTTCAATTTATATATCTCATAACTTTTCCTCTAAAGAAAGAATAAATCAAATATGAAAGAGAATCATATCTTCTTTTGAGGAAAAGTTAAAATATTTATGGTAATACTTTATCTTTTCTTTTAAGAAAAAATAAACCTTAATTATGGTAAGAAAACCAGGCAAAACCCTAACAAAAACAGAGTTAGCAATTGATCAAGAAAACTAAAAAATCGAATAATAAACTAAAAGGCAATACTAACAAGAACATAGAGTGAACGATCAACTATATTATTAAAGCAACAATGAAAGCTAGAAAACTGAACAATGAGTAAAAACATAGGTAAAAATGAGCAAGCAACTAGAAAACAGATGCAACAACGAAAAGGAGACCTAGAAGATTTGACAGAGGAAACAATTGATCAAGAAAACTAGAAAAACTATTGTGTTTCTGTTTTTAATACAAACCAGTCTTTCCAACCTTTCTCAATGAAGGAAATGAAAAGGGCTTTATATAGAACGAATTGAGGGGAAATAATCGGATAAGGATATGGCGAATTTCCAATGTCGAAATTTGAATTATTTTTTAAGCACAAAGAATATACCAGATACTATCAACAAATTGGAATGGATTAATGAACATAGTCGTCTGATCTTGGCCTCCACCTAGCTTGTTCTCATACAAAAGGGTAATGGTGAGGACGAGGACACGCTTCTGAAGCTTGTACTGACGGGGTCGTTGGGAAGACGATGATGAAGGTATCGTATTGTACGTTGGAATATTGGTGGGTTGGGTTGGGCTGGTGAAAGTGAATTTGGTCGGCTGGGTTTAACCCAAATTTGGTCTGAAAGTTTAAAGTGAGGCAACAAAATAGTTAGATTTACAATAAAATGGTTTAGATTTCAAATTATGACATGACCAAATGAGTTTCAATTATGGCCAATTGTAATTAAGAATGTATTCAAATCGAATTAATTTAATAAATTCGGCTAAAATTTAAATAAGATTAATCAACAAGCTTCTTAGTCTTAACAAAATAAAATGTTTAACTTATTTATAAGGAAAAACTACAAGATATAGCAAACATCAATATATATTTAAGATAAATAGCTATAATTTACTTATTTTATATTATATGCATATAGTTAAATATTAAATAGAAAAGCTAATCAATTACACATGAATAATCATTTCTTTCCAATTTTATATGTATATTAACAAATATTAAATAGCAGAGTAATTAGTACACGCCTAATCAATTATGTAAGGCATGTTTTACGGTGTGGTTTCCATGTTTACCCTTTTCAATGTTTTCTCTTTCCATATTCATATATCATCGATTTTATTTTATTTTTCAAAAATCCTTCCGATTCACTATCCTTTTGCATGATTGTAGGAGTAATTTTTGTGGTTCATCTTCATTAAGTATGTTCTAATTGCATTTTTTCTTGTTTTTATGAAGATTATATTTGTATACATCTATATGTTTCATCTATTTTCATAGAGTTTCGATTGAAGATTTTTTCCATTACAATGGCGGAAATCAATTTGAGATAAAAAAAAATTGTGTGTTTGTGTCATTCAATTTCTACAGTTTCAATTAGAATTAACCAAAAGGAACTCCAAATTTTTTTACTCTAATGGCAGACCAGAAGAGGCACTCCAATGGCAGACCAAACAAAGCACCATATTTTGCTTTGTATTTGTACTCATTTGTATTTTGAAAGTTGTATTTCTCTATATTTGTATTCAAATATAAGTATCAAATCATATAAATTAACGCCGATCGATAGTTATAAATTTAAATTCATTTGTATTTGTATTCAAATACAGATTTCAAATACAATATAGCTAAAGTCTATTTACATGTTATATTTTTGTATTCATGTGTGTTTGTATTCAAGTACAAGTATAAAATACAATATAATAGAAGATTAGTTAATTGTTACATAATTGTATTCATATGTATTTGTATCTGTATACTATTTTCATCTACATGTCCTTTATATGTATAATAATAATATTGAGATATATTTTTTCAACATACAAGTATTCTTGTTTTTCATTTTTTTTTGTACAATTTTTTTCGTCTTCGATTTTAATTTTTTGAATTTTTAAAATAAACAATGTTAGACTGTCACTTTAGAGTACATATTCAAACTGGCAGATTTTTAGGAGTGATTTTAGTTGTTTAACATATCTAAAAATATCTTATTTAGTGCATTATAATTATAAATGTATCATTGTATAAATATTTTTTTTTTAAAATACAGCTAGATATAGACATAAACTGTAGTCATTTTTGGTAAATAACATACTTATAGCTATTGAACTTCAATAACCCTACAACTATAGTCATTTTTGTAAGTTACTCTATTTATAAACTGTAATTAAAAAAATTAATTAATTCGAAAATATAATCTACTAACTAACTAATACTAATTTAACAAAATATTTGAGTGAAACAAAATCTTTTTGGAGACGATTTTTGAATATTCATAAAATGTACTAATTATATAAAAGCATACACGTTATTTAAAAATCATAAAAAGTGAAAAAAATATTTTAAAATAACTTGAAAAACATTGTCAATTTTATAAAATCAATTATATCAAATATTATGAAATTGAAAGCTAAATTTCATTAAATAGTAGTGCTTAATTAAGTAAAAATGTGAAATTATAATCCAAATTTATCAATGTTTGGTACAATCAGTAGGCAAGAAAGAGAGTTTTTGATTATAATATCATATCCAATAAGGAAATTCATTCATGCCAAGTTTCCATAAACACCATATAGAACCCCCCCCCCCCCCCCCCCCCCCCCTCCATCACACTAGGCAAGAAAGAGAGTTTTTGAAAATGTCAAACAAGTCATATCTTCATCAACTTTTGAAAATGTATTCATATATAACAATTGGATATCAGCATCCGTGAAATGGAATACAATCTTAGGAAAATCGACAATACTTTTCGTCTCGTAACATATGGAAAGCTCATTCGAGGGATCTTTTGTTCTCTTTCCAGTCGAGACACAATATAATAATTAGATAATTAAAAGTGTATACTTAAACTGATCACACAATTTAATTTTACCTTTAATCATTTCCAACAAAGTCGATTCCAGTTTGCTATAAATTTCCTCAAGGAGAAATGTCAATGCCATGCCAGAATCGATTATAATTAATATTTTCCGAATCTTCATCAGTATCAGAAGAATTCATGAGGTGTGAAGACTTAAATTCTAACTTCTTACCTCCAACGCTAACACTTTAGAGATTTAGAAAGTAGAGTATGTCACTAAAAGACTGAACATCCGAACTTGTAAATCTACAGTAAAATGCATAAAGAGAATCACTGATAGAGTATGTCGTTAAAAGATCTGTAAAATGTGTTTATAAAAAAGATGAAAAATCATTAATCATTAGATGTGAAAATATACTAGTTGAATTAAGAGAAGAGAAATCCGTATTTCTAATAAGTTATCATTGATGATTGTCTCAAATTGCTTCTGGTGTACGTGAGTTGCTTTAGTGGTGGCCTGGTGGGAGAGAGAAGGAGCATGAAAATAATGAGAAGAAAGTGTGGAAGAATCCTTTTTATTTTTGGTAAACCAAGTAAGAATCCTAAACAAACTTGTATAATTAATTTAGAGTCCAAGTTACCATATAATACTCTTTTAATTATTGTTATTTAAATATTAATAATATGTGAATATATTAAGAGGAAAAAATAAATATTTCTAAAAATGAGGTGACCATGTAATTTTCTTGGGTGGATAGTAATTAAACTCTTATGAAATTGGACACTTTTTTTTATGAACGTTAAGATCCACAAATACTTATGTGAATATTTTACGAAAAAAATCACACCAAAAAAATAATTAAGACTCTACATTACATTACATAAAAATATTTTTTATTTTTATCGAGCATAGTTATATTACAAAACATAACAGATTGAGGTAGATTTTGGCTGAAGATTTTAATCAAAATAATGCAAAATATGCTTTAAAATCCACAAAAAAACTAATTCAGGCTTCTAATCATAGCTTAGTACTTGTTCAAACATTCTACCATATGGTTTTGGACTTTGACCAGAAGTGGCTTGAATTAGTGATTATAGGAATTATAAGAAATGAAATTTTTTATCTATTAGAATATTGCTGATTAGTTGGTTGGCTGCCTGAACTCTCATCCTGTTGGTGAGAATTCAATTCCTCATATTGTTATTCCATTTCCCTATCCCCAATTTTTACTTGTAGTTTTAAATGTGAAATAGAATCTTTATTAAAGAGGCCATTGCAATTAGAGAGAACTAAGAATAAATAAGCTATTATATCTCTCTCTCTGATTTATTATACGACTTGGTTCTTACTAGAGAAGAAAATCGTTTAAATAGATTGATTTCATAATGTTTTTACCAATGTAATCTCACATTTCATATAGTAAAAAATTAATTTTGTTGCTTAAAGACATTAGATTAATTGAACCTAACTAAAAAAATCATTCAACAAGAGTATAGTTTGTTAAATTTGTGACGGTGATTAAAAGAGCTTATTTTAGTTGAACTTAAATGATTAAGCTGCTCATAGTATAACTAATGACGAATTTAAGATTTTAATTTGACGTGTTCGATTAATCTTTAATGTTCTTAGCACGAAACTCATCAGACTTATAAGGTTATGAATAATAAATTTAATTGCTGTTGAAATTTTTGCCATTACTGATAAAAGAATTTATACTCCATATAAAAAATATTGAGTTTGGTGCTTTCAAAAAAGGTACTTGTATTTTATTGAGTTTTGCAGGGTGCGTAGAACCAAAAATGGAAAAAAGTTGATACCATTAAATGTGACCATAATTGATGATAACTTTTTAATTCGCATTCCATTTGGTTTAGTGGTAAAATTAGTTAGAATATCTTTACCTATGTTGGTTTATTTAATTTCTCATGAAATATTATAGTAGATTCAACAACAAAAAAAAAAGAAAAAAGGATAAACATGATAACAATTAAATTTGAAAATAAGTATTGAAATAACACTAGAATATCAAGATAATTTTAGGCAATTCATAAGTAAAGTTGCTCTTTCCAAAAAGAGTTAAGAGACTTATAACTATTTTTATTTTTAATTTTAACACTAAGATGATAACATTGCAATCTCATAAAATCTTCTGGGGCAAGTTTACTCTTCATCAATCATTATTTTTGCATATTCGATAGCATTTAGAGCCTCTTCGTTCTGCAAAAAAAAAAAATGACAAAGAAAACGTGTTAATCATATATAGGATATATGTTTTACACATTGTTAACTTCAATATATATGATGAGATGAACACTAACCTCTTCAATTTGTTGGTCAACCTCCTTAGATAGCTTGTCTTCATCAAAAGTTAAGCAAGTAGATACACTCCTCCTTTCAATCAACAATGTGTTTTTCTGTAGAGCAATGAATGTTGAAGCATATGTGTCTCCTTTCTATTTCCTTCAATGTTCTAAAAAAAAATAAAATAGTAAGCAACATAAGAAAAAAATACATGAAGAATTTAAAATAGATAAAATTTGAAATAGTTTAACCATATATAAAAAAAATAGGTTTTTTTTAATCGTGAAAGTAAGATAAATTATATTTTATAATATATACATAAAAATAAATTTTGATGCACAATTGATGGATTTTATTAATTAAGAGCGGGATGAGGAGAGAAAGTTAAAAAGAAACTCACTTGATAAGTTCTTGATATCTCTCGAATTCTCTAAAAATGGTAAGCAACATGAAAAAAAATTCATGATTATATAAAATAAATGAGATTTTAACTTATATACACTAATAATGTAAAGAAAAACTCACTTGATGACAAGTTCTTGTTGTGAAGTAAAACCCCTTCTTGAAGAAGCCATTGAAACAAAAGAGAAAATTAAGAATCAAGATGGTCTTATTGTGCTTATTTTTCATATGACTTGGTTCTCATAAGAGGAGAAAGTCCTTTAAATAGATGAATTTCATGATGTTCTTACAAAAATTAATGGTCAAAGTTCAAGAAAATGACAAGATATCAGTCAACTATGAAATTAATAAAATTTAATATTTTTGCATATCTTTGTAATATGGTTAAGAAAAAAAGATTCTATAGCTTAATAGTCAAAGCTCAAGAAGAAATTGATAAGAAATCTGTCAACTTTGATATTAATAATTAATGAATTAATAAATGTGGAAATATCTCAAGTATATGATAAATTAAATTATCTTGTTGTCCAAATGACATCATTTGACTAATTTAATCTAACCAAAAGAGTCATCAATCAAGAATATATATATATTATAAAATTTAACAACTTCACATTTATGAATATTGTAAAAATGTGTACTCTTCTATTTATAAATGTATTTATTTTAAATTTTTTTTTACCTAAATACACATCTTATTTTAGCTTATTCTCTAAAATTCTCTACAATTTAATTTTTTTTCAAAAATCTCATCTCGAATACATCACTCTCCTCTCGCTGATACATCCCTTCCCTCTCAGATACATCCCCATACTATGTATTCAGATGTCTTATCCCTTCTTAGATACATCAATATTCCCTCTTCGATACATCCCTCCTCTCCCGGATACATCTCACCCTTATGTATCCGGATGTCCTATCCCTTTCTTTGATTCATCCCAATCACCTCTCCGATACATCCCTCCCTTATGTATCTGGATATCAGCTGATGTATCTGAAATTCATAAATTTTAAGGAATTTTTGTAATTTTAGAAAGAGTAGGAAAATTATGCAAGTACTCTTAGTACTATGAGATTTATGTAAATTATACTTATTTTAAGGGTAGTTTTGAAACATTGAAAAATCTTTTCATATTTCATAAATTCAATGATAAATATATCACATAAATT
>NW_006239060.1:285996-287763 GCF_000226075.1 Solanum tuberosum | reverse complement strand
GGTTGCTAAATAAAATCCAATCAATGAATTCTAGCAATTCCACTTCCTGCGCGGTAATTTGAATAAAATGAGTACTTGATGTTGAAGATTCAATTTTTTTTTGTTAACTTAGTTGGGTTTTGACATAAATTTCACTTGAATTATATTTTTTTTAATTATTTATCGAGCATAATGTTAACATAATTTGTAGATACCATATATAGCCTTTGAGAATAATTCAAATGAGGCGAATCAAACATGATTTGATGCGCTTATCTTTAGAACTAATGTACTTACAAACATTATACAAAAAATAATCCAAGATACAATATGTATGAAAACAAAAAACTTTGTGCAAATTAAAGTTTTTTCACTAATTGCTACTTGAGAATGACTCTATTTATAAACTTTTCATGGCTTAGCGAGTCATACAACAAATATGGTATAAAAATGATTTTGTTGCTCAAATGAGATCATGAGACTAATTAAATCTAACCAAAAGAGCCATTAATCAAGAATCTAGGTCTCACTTTCTCTCTCTCTCTCTCTCTCTATATATATATATATAAGAACTACTTTCCGAACGGGGTGATCGAATGTTAATTGTTCTATGTCTCAACTCTTTCTTTCACTACACTAATCTCAATTTAATAGTACTCATCATTTTCACTCTATATTTTCTTGTACATCTCTTGTTGTCTCTTCTTCTTCTTCTTCACAACACAAATGAAGACCACACTATTTATAGGTGATAAGTTCTTCCTTGCAATGAATAGGAAGATAGTGGGTAGTAAATTTGACAAATGAATGACTTAAATGTTACATAAGTTACAAGAAATAAAGATAAAATAATGAGTGAAATTAAGAGTTGGTGGTTACATAAGTTACTAACAACTAATGACCACTTTCTTTCACAATTGATGAGAGTAAAGAGGCACAAATGTAAAGTACACCAATAGACATAATGTCACGACCAAGACCATCGTGATTGACACCCACACTAACACTCTGGTGGGAGAACCACTACTACAGCCCAAACCAAGCAACTAAACCAAAACTAAGACATTTAAGTTACGGAAGAATGTTAAATACTCAGGAAAGAAATAGACAGTTCCCATAAACTCCAACAAAAGTCTAATAACGAACTAAACAATGCAGAAGAATAACCTAGAACCTGAAAGTCAATGTACCAAAATATCTAAAGTTCAACAAGTCTAAACAAGAAGGGATGCAACCTCAATCTAATGAACTAATCAACTATCTAGAACAAAAGTCTAAGTCCGAAAATGGTGGACATAGATGAAAGAGAACCCATGGCAGCCCAGAAGAATTGACTCACCCTTGACTTCGAACGATCACTGATCTTCTAAGCAAGGTCTGTCAATAGCCGCTTGAATATGCCCTGTACTCAACAAAAATAAGAGCAAGTGCAGTATCAGTACACAACCACAGTGTACTGGTAGGATCACGCGGCTATCCCACTAAGTGTAACTTAAGCAAGTCAATGCAACATTATAAACATGCAAAATACCGAACATATACAATATCGATTATCAGATGCTCAACAATATACACAATTATAACAAGTCATGATTGGTCCTCTCATGGAAAGCAAACCCAAACAGTTAGCATACCGGAACGTGGTACCCGATCCAATGTTTATGCCAGAATGTGACAACCGATCCCAATTAGTTATGCCGGAACGGGGCAACCGATCCATTCAACACACCACAATCACAATCACAAGCATATCATCAAGATCATACATTTAAGTCATGATTCATGGCA
>NW_006239060.1:279040-285907 GCF_000226075.1 Solanum tuberosum | reverse complement strand
ACATATATACATGTATCATAATGAAGCAAGAACAAACGTACATCACACAATCATAGAATCACAACAATCACCTACCTCAAAACAAGCTTGAAACCCTAAGAAACTTGTTCCTTCCCTTTCCGGATTTGTTCCGCTTGTTTTTGGTCTACACACAATCAATACAATACGGGAATCAATAAACAATCACTAATTACCCGGATTACTAACAATTCTATGTACCCTAGATCAATCCCTACATCATATAAATTGAGATGGAATAATTATCTTGCACACACGGTTGTTAAAGAAATTAGCTTATAATTTTTTTTATTTAAAGATAGCTCTCTATCGATAAATAAAGTCCAATCAATGAATTCTAGCAATACCATTTCCTTCACGACAAGTTGAAATATATTTGAGTTCAAATTGAATAAAATGAGTACTTGATGTTGAAGATACAATTTTTTTTTGAAATTAGTTGGGTTTTGACATAAACTTCACTTTATACCTTTGCTTTTACTAAAAGTTTTAGTTTTGTGAGTGAATCAAATCTTCACTATATCAAGAATAGGAAACGATTGGCAAACATTAGAATGAATAATGTACTCCTATATTTGATAAAAATAGGAAACGATTGCCAAACATCAGAATGAATAATGTACTCCAGTTGAATAATGTAACAGAAATTCAAATTGTTATTGAAGAATCATAGAAAAACACCATCATAGGAACACGAAAGTGAAAAGATGTTCAGTCTTGCTCAATAAGTAATTTGCTTTTCATTATGCTTCATTTTCAACTACACATGAAGTTTTCTAGAATAGAACGGGAAGGACTTCTGGTGAAACTTTTGTAAATTTAACGAGAACACATAAAGGGAATACAACATAACTCACAAATATTGACGAAGTAACTAAAATTAGTGGGCAAGTTTTTCGCAGAATAATAACAAGACAAATCATGAAAATTTGGATTATATGTTTTCCATTGCAAAACCACTAATCAAAACAAGCAATAAACCACTAATCATATTCAAGTCGTAGCAAGCAAAAACCAAAACTTCAGCCAAAAACAAAGAAATCTAAATTTTATGTAGCTATCGAAATAGAAGGTAACAAAGTTGTCACTCCCCGAGCCTACACCCTGGACATGGCCGGCACTCAAGAACCATTGCTGGCCCGAAGCGAACCCTTGGCCTAGCTTACTTACTCAGCGGAAGGCTTAACTTAACAAGATAAACTCAAAACATAACTTTAAAGAGATATAAACTTAGCCAAAATGGCAACTGAAGTTTGTAAAACAACATCTGAATGATAATATAAAGACAACTGAACTACTAACTGACTGATTGTCTATGAAGCCTTTAAAAACAACTGAGATGGATGTTGGGACATGCCCCACAACATCCTAATGAACTGATAAAATAACTGAAAGCAATAAAAGGAGTCCTCCGGAATGCAAAGAGGCTCACCAACTGACTCTGGAGTGCTCACTAGATCAAAAATACGCTGGATACCGATCTTAGTTACCTGTGTCTGCATCATAATAAGATGCAGGCCAACTGGCATCAGTACATTGAATGTACGAGTATGCGAGTTGGAATGCTAAATACAACATAGGCTTGAAAGAAATCTGAAGAACTTACTTGGCTCAACACAACTCAACATAACTGAACTCATTTCAATATAAAGCAGTTTAAAACAAGTGCAATATAAAGAAAAACTGTTTAAAAACATAATGTCAACTCTATGTATATTCAAGGATACAACAAAACTCTGAAATATATCTGAAAATACAATAAACTGTGTATATGAGAATACAATTACTATTGTGGGAGTTTCTCTAACCAACAACCATCACGTAAGAGTTATTGTGATGATACAACGTTTTGCCTCACCCTGCCAGGGCCATCCTATACCTTGCCGAGGGTATAAAACCTGAACTACTAAGTGGATCCACTAGTCTATGCTAAAAGGCACTAAATGAATCATCTAAAAAGTATGATCCTTTTCTACCCATGGTGGCTACATGGTTTATGGGGGCTGTGAGTTGTCTAAACTCTCCCCCGTATCGGTGCTCAATACTACTCCAAAAAATTATATAATATTAGCTCTTATGTTTTAAAAACATACTTCTTCTGTGATTTGAGATTAGTGCTAAAAAACATAGCTCAAAGGCTATCTGGGAAATCAAAGTTTCCCCTCTTTCTTCATTTAGAAAGCGATTACTCTTTTGTGAAAACTAGCCCGAAGGCCCTTTGGAAATCGAGGTTTTCTTTCTTGTTTAAATGTGAAAACATTTAAAACCCTTTGGGAATACATAGTCCCCATATATTTGTGAATAAATCAACTTCAAGCTTTACTCTTTACTGAACTCAAAACTTAAGTTTTAAAACAAAGTTAAAACGTTTGCAAAAGAGTTTTGGAAAACTTTAAGAACTTCTCTAGACTTTGATCTTACCTGCTCTTGACTTGACTCTTAACTGGTCCTTGAATTGAATTATAGATTCAAGGATTTTGATTTGTGATAGGAAGGATCACATGATGTTTAGGAATAATCTTAAATAGCTAAACATGAGAAAAGTCACGAAATCACCGTCTTGGAACAAGCCCACGACGCGGAGATGTTTTAAATAATTACTCGTGAAATTAAATTTTGAGACAGAGGAGTCCGCGTCTTAACCGCGACGCGGAGAAACTTTTTGGTCATTGGGGAAGCAAGTCCGCGCGTGCCAGATCACACTCGACTTTTTCCTTCTCCGTTCTACAGTCCCAATCCACCTAATTTCAAATATTTTTCTCAATAACTCTTTAGATTCAGATACCCAACATAGGGACCTAAGAACCGAACTCAAAACAACTCCATAATTCGACTCAAAGATCTCAGAAACTCCTCAATTCATCCCAACTCAAGAACAACATTCAAATTCAAGAATACATGTCAAGAACATCAACTTTCAAACACTTTTTAGGACGAATTTCGTTGAACTAAACATGTTTGGCGCGTGGGTGAATGAACCCAACGCTATGAAAGACTCATATACCTTGTAAGATTAATTCCTTGGCGAAAATCCACCACCAAATCGCACAATCTTAGCGAAATCTGAGCTTTTCTTCTCCTTTCTCCTCTTTTTCTGTTTTTCTCCAAGCCCCTAGCGTGAATTTCCAATTGACTAAACTAATCTCATTCTGATTTGACCTTCAATTAATTCACTAAAACTAATTAAATTAATTGGGTAAGGAAAAGACTAATCTACCCTTCAAAAAAATCCGGATTAGACTTTCCTTAATCGCACAACCCAACTTCCAAAGGTCATAACTCACTCATACAAACTCGGAATCGTCCAAACTCATCTGCGTTGGAAAGATAATTCCAAGATCTTTCCAACCAAATGTGAAAGTACACTTTATTCACTCTGAGCTAACGTCCTTCTCCTAACATCAGTGTAGGATTTCTGACGACTCTGTGTCGTTTGCAACCTCTGTTGAATCACTTTCTCCTTCTCCATAGCTTTATGAACCAAATCTGGTCCTATCAACCCTGCTTCACCAACTTAAAACCATCCAATAGGAGATCTGCATCTTCTCCCATAAAGAGCTTCATATGGAGCCATCTGGATGCTAGAGTGGTAACTATTATTGTATGCAAATTCAATAAGGGGTAGGTGATCATCCCAATTACCTTTGAAATCAATCACACAGGGCCTCAACATATCACCTAATGTCTGAATAGTGCTCTCTGCTTACCCATCTGTCTGAGGATGAAAGACAGTACTTAAGTTCACCTTTGAACCCAAGCCTTTCTGAAAAGATTTCCAGAATTGTGCAGTAAATTGTGCACCTCTATCTGAAATAATGGAGTCTGGGACCCATGAAGTCTTACCACCTCCTAAATATATAACCTGTCATAATCTTCTGCTGAATGGGAAGTCTTTATCGGCAGAAAATGGGCTGATTTTGTCATTCTATCGACAATAACCCAAATAGAATAATGTTGCCTTCGAGACCTTGACAAGCTTGTGATGAAGTCCATATTAATCATCTCCCACTTCCATTCCGAAAGTTTTATATTCTGATCCAAACCACCGGGCTGTTGGTGTTCTACTTTAACTTGTTGGCAATTTGGGCACTTAGCAACAAATTCGGCAATGCCCTTCTTCATACCATTCCACCAATACAGCTCTCTCAAATCACGATACATCTTTGTGGTAATACTTTGTCTTTTCTTTTAAGAAAAAATAAACCTTAATGATGGTAAGAAAACCAGGTAAAACCCTAACAAAAAAAGCGTTAGCAATTGATCAAGAAAACTGAAAAATCGAATAATAAACTAAAATGCAATACTAACAACAACATAGAGTGAACGATCAACTATAATATTAAAGAAACAATGAAAGCTAGAAAACTGAACAATGAGAATAAACATAGGTAAAAATGAGCAAGCAACTAGAAAACAGATGCAATAACGAACAGGAGAACTAGAAGATTTGACAGAGGAAACAATTGATCAACAAAACTAGAAAAACTACTGTATTTCTGTTTTTAATACAAACCAATCTCTCCAACCTTTCTCAATGAAGGGAATGACAAGAGGTTTATATAGAACGAATTGAGGGGAGATAATCGAATAAGGATAGGGCAAATTTCTAATGTCGAAATTTGAATTATTTTTGAAGGACAAAGAATATACCAGAGACTATCAACAAATTGGAATGGATTAATGAAAATAGTCGTCTGATCTTGGCCTCCACCTAGCTTGTTCTCATACAAAAGGGTAAGGGTGAGGACACGCTTCTGGAGCTTGTATTGTCGGGGTCGTTGGGAAGACGATGACGAAGGTACTGTACTGCGTCTGGTTATCGTATCATTGTTGAACGCATGGTATGTTTGAATGTCGTAGAGGCCTTAGCCATTGGAATATCCTATTGTGAACGTTGGAATATTGGTGGGTTGGGTTGGGCTGGTGAAAATGAATTTGGTCGGCTGGGTTTGGCCCAAATTTCTTCTGAAAGTTGAGTTTAAAGTGAGGTAACAAAATTGTTAGATTTACAATAAAATGGTTTAGATTTCAAATTATGACATGACCAAATGAGTTTCAATTATGGCCAATTGTAATTAAGAATGTATTCAAATAGAATTAATTTAATAAATTCGGCAAGGATTTAAATAAAATTAATCAACAAGCTTCTTAATCTTAACAAAATAAAATATTTAACTTGTTTATAAACTGCAATTAAAAAATTAATTAATTCGAAAATATAATCTACTAACTAACTAATACTAATTTAACAAAATATTTGAGTGAAACAAAATCTTTTTGGAGACGATTTTTGAATATTCATAAAATGTACTAATTATATAAAAGCATACACGTTATTTAAAAATCATAAAAAGTGAAAAAAATATTTTAAAATAACTTGAAAAACATTGTCAATTTTATAAAATCAATTATTTCAAAGCAATTATTTCAAAGATTATGAAATTGAAAGCTAAATGTCATTAAATAGTAGAGCTTAATTAATTGAAAATATGAAATTATAATCCAAATTTATCAATGTTTGGTACAATCAGTAGGCAAGAAAGAGAGTTTTTGATTATAATATCATATCCAATAAGGAAATTCATTCATGCCAAGTTTCCATAAACACCATATAGACCCCTCCTAATTAAAAATACGAAATTATAATCCAAATTTATCAGTGTTTGATACAATCAGTAGGCAAGAAAGAGAGTTTTTGAAAATGTCAAACAAGTCATATCTTCATCAACTTTTGAAAATGTATTCATATATAACAATTGGATATCAGCATCCGTGAAATGGAATACAATCTTAGGAAAATCAACAATACTTTTCTTCTCGTAACCTATGGAAAGCTCATTCGAGGGATCTTTTTTTCTCTTTCCAGTCGAGACACAATATAATAATTAGATAACTAAAAATGTATACTTAAACTGATCACACAATTTAATTTTACCTTTAATCATTTCCAACAAAGTCGATTCCAGTTTGCTATAAATTTCCTCAAGGAGAAATGTCAATGCCATGCCAGAATCGATTATAATTAATATTTTCCGAATCTTCATCAGTATCAGAAGAATTCATGAGGTGTGAAGACTTAAATTCTAACTTCTTACCTCCAACGCTAACACTTTAGAGATTTAGAAAGTAGAGTATGTCACTAAAAGACTGAACATCCGAACTTGTAATTCTACAGTAAAATGCGTAAAGAGAATCACTGATAGAGTATGTCATTAAAAGATCTATAAAATGTGTTTATAAAAAAGATGAAAAATCATTAATCATTAGATGTGAAAATATACTAGTTGAATTAAGAGAAGAGAAATCCGTATTTCTAATAAGTTATCATTGATGATTGTCTCAAATTGCTTCTGGTGTACGTGAGTTGCTTGAGTGGTGGGAGAGAGAAGGAGCAAGAAAATAATGAGAAGAAAGCGTGGAAGAATCCTTTTTATTTTTGGTAAACCAAGTAAGAATCCTAAACAAACTTGTATAATTAATTTAGAGTCCAAGTTACCATATAATACTCTTTTAATTATTGTTATTTAAATATTAATAATATGTGAATATATTAAGAGGAAAAAATAAATATTTCTAAAAATGAGGTGACCATGTAATTTTCTTGGGTGGATAGTAATTAAACTCTTATGAAATTGGACACTTTTTTTTATGAACGTTAAGATCCACAAATACTTATGTGAATATTTTACGAAAAAAATCACACCAAAATAATAATTAAGACTCTACATTACATTACATAAAAATATTTTTTATCTTTATCGAGCATAATTATATTACAAAACATACCAGAATGAGGTAGATTTTGACTGAAAATTTTAATCAAAATAATGCAAAATATGCTTTAAAATC
>NW_006239060.1:271670-278254 GCF_000226075.1 Solanum tuberosum | reverse complement strand
AAGAAAACGTGTTAATCATATATAGGATATATGTTTTACACATTGTTAACTTCAATATATATGATGAGATGAACACTAACCTCTTCAATTTGTTGGTCAACCTCCTTAGATAGCTTGTCTTCATCAAAAGTTAAGCAAGTAGATACACTCCTCCTTTCAATCAACAATGTGTTTTTCTTGTAGAGCAATGAATGTTGAAGCATATGTGTCTCCTTTTCTATTTCCTTCAATGTTCTAAAAAAAATAAAATAGTAAGCAACATAAGAAAAAATCATGAAGAATTTAAAATAGATAAAATTTGAAATAGTTTAACCATATATAAAAAATATGTGTTTTTTAATCTTGAAAATAAGATAAATTATATTTTATAATATATACATAAAAATAAATTTTGATGCACAATTGATGGATTTTATTAATTAAGAGCGGGATGAGGAGAGAAAGTTAAAAAGAAACTCACTTGATAAGTTCTTGATATCTCTCGAATTCTCTAAAAATGGTAAGCAACATGAAAAAAATTTCATGATTATATAAAATAAATAAGATTTTAACTTATATACACTAATAATGTAAAGAAAAACTCACTTGATGACAAGTTCTTGTTGTGAAGTAAAACCCCTTCTTGAAGAAGCCATTGAAACAAAAGAGAAAATTAAGAATCAAGATGGTCTTATTGTGCTTATTTTTCATATGACTTGGTTCTCATAAGAGGAGAAAGTCCTTTAAATAGATGAATTTCATGATGTTCTTACAAAAACTAATGGTCAAAGTTCAAGAAAATGACAAGATATCAGTCAACTATGAAATTAATAAAATTTAATTTTTTTGCATATCTTTGAAATATGGTTAAGAAAAAAAGATTCTATAGCTTAATAGTCAAAGCTCAAGAAGAAATTGATAAGAAATCTGTCAACTTTGATATTAATAATTAATGAATTAATAAATGTGGAAATATCACAAGTATATGGTAAATTTTGTTGTCCAAATGACATTATTTGACTAATTTAATCTAACCAAAAGAGTCATCAATCAAGAATATATATATATTATAAAATTTAACAACTTCACATTTATGAATATTGTAAAAATGTGTACACTTCTTATAAATGTATTTATTTTAAGAAAAAATTACCTAAATACACATCTTATTTTATCCTATTCTCTAAAATTCTCTACAATTTATTTATTTTTCAAAAATCTCATCTCGAATACATCTCTCTCCTCTCGCTGATAAATCCCTCCACTATGTATTCAGATGTCTTATCACTTCTCAGATACATCAATATTCTCTCTTCGATACATCCCTCCTCTCCCGGATACATCTCACCCCTATGTATCCGGATGTCCTCTCCCTTTCTTTGATTCATCCCTATCCCCTCTCTGATACATCCCTCCCCTATGTATCTGGATATCAGCTGATGTATCTGAAATTCATAAATTTTAAGGAATTTTTGTAATTTTAGAAAGAGTAGGAAAATTATGCAAGTACTCTTAGTACTATGAGATTTATGTAAATTATACTTATTTTAAGGGTAGTTTTGAAACATTGAAAAATCTTTGCATATTCATAAATTCAATTGATAAATATATCACATAAATTAAGACAGAATAATTAATTTGCTCCCACAATTATTAAATAAATTAGCATATTAATTCTACTATTTAGAGAGAGCTCTTTGTTGCTAAATAAAATCCAATCAATGAATTCTAGCAATTCCACTTCCTGCGCGGTAATTTGAATAAAATGAGTACTTGATGTTGAAGATATAATTTTTTTTTGTTAAATTATTTGGGTTTTGACATAAATTTTACTTGAATTATATTTTTATTATTATTTACCGAGCATAATGTTAACATAATTTGTAGATACCATATATAGCCTTTGAGAATAATTCAAATGAGGCGAATCAAACATGAATTTGATGCGCTTATCTTTAGAACTAATGTACTTACAAACATTATATAAAAAATAATCCAAGATACAATATGTATGAAAACACAAATCTTTGTGCAAATTAAAGTTTTTTCACTAATTGCTACTTGAGAATGACTATTTATAAACTTTTCATGGCTTAGCGAGTCATACAACAAATATGGTATAAAAATGATTTTGTTGCTCAAATGAGATCATGAGACTAATTAAATCTAACCAAAAGAGCCATTAATCAAGAATCTTGGTCTCACTTTCTCCCTCTCTCTCTCTCTATATATATGTATATATAAGAACTACTTTCCGAACGGGGTGATCAAATGTTAATTGTTCTATGTCTCAACTCTTTCTCTCACTACACTAATCTCAATTTAATAGTACTCATCATTTTCACTCTATATTTTCTTGTACATCTCTTGTTGTCTCTTCTTCTTCTTCTTCACAACACAAATGAAGACCACACTATTTATAGGTGATAAGTTCTTCCTTGCATTGAATAGGAAGATAGTGGGTAGTAAATTTGACAAAAGAATGACTTAAATGTTACATAAGTTACTAACAACTAATGACCACTTTCTTCCACAATTGATGAGAGTAAAGAGGCACAAATGTAAAGTACACCAATAGACATAATGTCACGACCCAGACCATCGTGATTGACACCCACACTAACACTCTGGTGGGAGAACCACTATTACAGCCCAAACCAAGCAACTAAACCAAAACTAAGACATTTAAGTTACGGAAGAATGTTAAATACTCAGGAAAGAAATAGGGAGTTCCCATAAACTCCAACAAAAGTCTAATAACGAACTAAACAATGCAGAAGAATAACCTAGAACCTGAAAGTCAATGTACCAAAACATCTAAAGTTCAACAAGTCTAAACAAGAAGGGATGCAACCTCAATCTAATGAACTAATCAACTATCTAGAACAAAAGTCTAAGTTCGAAAATGGTGGACATAGATGAAAGAGAACCCATGGTAGCCCAGAAGAATTGACTCACCCTTGACTTCGAACGATCACTGATCTCTAAGCGAAGTCTGTCAATAGCCGCTTGAATATGCCCTGTACTCAACAAAAATAAGAGCAAGTGCAGTATCAGTACACAACCACAGTGTACTGGTAGGATCACGCGGCTATCCCACTAAGTGTAACTTAAGCAAGTCAATGCAACATTATAAACATGCAAAATATCGAACATATACAATATTGATTATTAGATGCTCAACAATATACACAATTATAACAAGTCATGATTGGTCCTCTCATGGAAACCAAACCCAAACAGTTAGCATACCGGAACGTGGTACCCGATTCAATGTTTATGCCGAAATGTGACAACCGATCCCAATTAGTTATGTCGGAACGGGGCAACCGATCCATTCAACACACCACAATCACAATCACAAGTATCTTCTCAAGTTCATACAACAAGTTATGATTCATGGCATTCATCATTCATCTATCTTATTTACAACAAGTGTGATCAATCATGCAACATTCACATACATGCAAGTATCATAATGAAGCAAGAACAAACGTACATCACACAATCATAGAATCACAACAATCACCTACCTCAAAACAAGTTTGAAACCCTAAGAAACTTGTTCCTTCCCTTTCCGGATTTGTTCCTCTTGTTCTTGGTCTACACACAATCAATACAATACGGGAATCAATAAACAATCACTAATTACCCGGATTACTAACAATTCTATGTACCCTAGATCAATCCCTACATCATATAAATTGAGATGGAATAATTATCTTGCACACACGGTTGTTGAATAAATTAGCTTATAAATTTTATTATTTAAAGATAGCTCTCTATCGATAAATAAAGTCCAATCAATAAATTCTAGCAATACCACTTCCTTCACGACAAGTTGAAATATATTTGATTTCAAATTGAATAAAATGAGTACTTGATGTTGAAGATACAATTTTTTTTTATGAAATTAGTTGGGTTTTGACATAAACTTCACTTTATACTTTTGCTTTTACTAAAAATTTTAGTTTTGTGAGTGAATCAAATCTTCACTATATCAAGAATAGGAAACGATTGGCAAACATCAGAATGAATAATGTACTCCTATATTTGATAAAAATAGGAAACGATTGCCAAACATCAGAATGAATAATGTACTCCTATATTTGATAAAAATAGGAAACGATTGCCAAACATCAGAATGAATAATGTACTCCTATATTTGATAAAAATAGGAAACGATTGCCAAACATCAGAATGAATAATGTACTCCTATATTTGATAAAAATAGGAAACGATTGCCAAACATCAGAATGAATAATGTACTCCTATATTTGATAAAAATAGGAAACGATTGCCAAACATCAGAATGAATAATGTACTCCTATATTTGATAAAAATAGGAAACGATTGCCAAACATCAGAATGAATAATGTACTCCTATATTTGATAAAAATAGGAAACGATTGCCAAACATCAGAATGAATAATGTACTCCTATATTTGATAAAAATAGGAAACGATTGCCAAACATCAGAATGAATAATGTACTCCTATATTTGATAAAAATAGGAAACGATTGCCAAACATCAGAATGAATAATGTACTCCTATATTTGATAAAAATAGGAAACGATTGCCAAACATCAGAATGAATAATGTACTCCAGTTGAATAATGTAACAGAAATTCAAATTGTTATTGAAGAATCATAGAAAAACACCATCATAGGAACACGAAAAGTGAAAAAAATGTTCAGTCTTGCTCAATAAGTAATTCGTTTTCATTATGCTTCATTTTCAACTACACATGAAGTTTTCTAGAATAGAACGGGAAGGACTTCTGGTGAAACTTTTGTAAATTTAACGAGAACACATAAAGGGAATACAACATAACTCACAAATATTGACGAAGTAACTAAAATTAGTGGTCAAGTTTTTCGCAGAATAATAACAGGACAAATCATGAACTTTTGGATGATATGTTTTCCATTGCAAAACCACTAATCAAAACAAGTAATAAACCACTAATCATGTTCAAGTCGTAGCAAGAAAAACCAAAACTTCAGCCAAAAACAAAAAAATCTAATTTTTATGCAACTATCGAAACAGAAGGTAACCAAGTTGTCATTCCCCGAGCCTACACCCTGGACATGGCCGGCAGTCGAGAACCATTGCTGGCCCGAAGCGAACCCTTGTCCTGGCTTACTTACTCAGCGGAAGGCTTAACTTAACAAGATAATCTCAAAACATAACTTTAAAGAGATATAAACTTAGCCAAAACGGCAACTGAAGTCTGTAAAACAACATCTGAATGATAATATAAAGACAACTGAACTACTAACTGACTGATTGTCTATGAAGCCTTTAAAAACAACTGAGATGGATGTTGGGACATGCCCCACAACATCCTAATGAATTGATAAAATAACTGAAAGCAATAAAAGGAGTCCTCCGGAATGCAAAGAGGCTCACCAACTGACTCTGGAGTGCTCACTAGATCAAAAATGCGCTGGATACCGATCCTAGTTACCTGTGTCTGCATCATAATAAGATGCAGGCCAACTGGCATCAGTACATTGAATGTACGAGTATGCGAGTTGGAATGCTAAATACGACATAGAGTTGAAAGGAATCTGAAGAACTTACTTGACTCAACTCAACTCAATATAACTGAACTCATTTCAATAAAAGCAGTTTAAAACAAGTGCAATATAAAGAAAAACTGTTTAAAAACATAATGTCAACTCTATGTATATTCAAGGATACAACAAAACTCTGAAATGTATGTGAAAATACAATAAACTGTGTATATGAGAATACAATTACTATTGTGGCAGTTTCTCTAACCGACAACCATCACGTAAGAGTTATTGTGATGATACAGCATTTTGCCTCACCCTGCCAGGGACGTCCTATTCCTTGCCGAGGGTATAGAACCTGAACTACTAAGTGGATCCACTAGTCTATGCTAAAAAGCATTAAATGAATCATCTAAAAAGTATGATCCTTTTCTACCCATGGTGGCTACATAGTTTATGGGGGCTGTGAGTTGTCTAAACTCTCCCCCGTATCGGTGCTCAATACTACTCCCAAAAATTATAATATTAGCTCTTATGTTTTAAAAACATACTTCTTCTGTAATTTGAGATTAGTGCTAAACAAACTTAGCTCAAAGGCTATCTTGGAAATCAAAGTTCCCCCTCTTTCTTCATTTAGAAAGCGATTACTCTTTTGTGAAAACTAGACCGAAGGCCCTTTGGAAATCGAGGTTTCCTTTCTTGTTTAAATGTGAAAACATTTAAAATCCTTTGGGAATACATAGTCCCTATATATTTGTGAAGAAATGAACTTCAAGCTTTACTCTTTACTGTAACACCCCGTATTCAAAACAGACCGAAATTGCAGATTTTGAGAAGTTGCAGGTGCAACCCACGGTTGTCATCCACGGACCGTAGGTCAGACCACGGCCCGTGCTGGTGGTCTGTGGTTCACCACTGCAACCCCTCCCAGACTCAGTCAGAAAATTTGGCTAAGTGCTGACCCACGGCCGGACTTACGGTCCGTAGGTCAGGTCACGGACCGTAGTTCGTGTCCGTGGATCGATTCCCCAAAAGCCCAGCTTCAGTCCCGATTGACGGTTGACCAGCACGAACCGTCAATCGA
>NW_006239060.1:268913-269035 GCF_000226075.1 Solanum tuberosum | reverse complement strand
CATGTTTAGATTATTTCATTGTTTTATTGCTTTGTTCAGTTATATGGTCTTTCAGGTTTACTCTATCCTACATGCTCAGTACATTTCAAGTACTGACGCATACGTGCGCTACATCTTCTCGT
>NW_006239060.1:216513-268550 GCF_000226075.1 Solanum tuberosum | reverse complement strand
TTATTTAAAATGTGAAAACATTTTTAAATCTCTTTGGGAATACATAGTCCCCATATACTTTTGAAGAAATGAACCTGGGGCGTGACATTTACTGAAATCAAAACTTAAGTCTTAAAACAAAGTTAAAACGTTTGCAAAAGACTTTTGGAAAACTTTAAGAACTTCTCTAGACTTTGATCTTAACTGCTCTTGACTTGACTCTTAACTGGTCCTTGAATTGAATTATAGATTCAAGGATTTTGATTTATGATAGGAAGGATCACATGATGTTTAGGAATAATCTTAAATAGCTAAACATGAGAAAAGTCACGAAATCACCGTCTTGGAATAAGTCCGCGACACGGAGATGTTTTAAATAATTACTCGTGAAATTAAATTTTGAGACAGAGGAGTCTGCATCTTAACCGCGACGCGGAGAAACTTTTTGGTCACTGGGGGGAGCAAGTCCGTGCGTGCCAGATCACACTCGACTTTTTCCTTCTCCGTTCTACAGTCCCAATCCACCTAAATTCAAATATTTTTCTCAATAACTCTTTAGATTAAGATACCCAACATATGTACCTAAGAACCGAACTCAAAACAACTCCATAATTCAACTCAAAGATCTCAGAAACTCCTCAATTCATCCCAACTCAAGAGCAACATTCAAATTCAAGAATACATGTCAAGAACATCAACTTTCAAACTCTTTTAGGACGAATTTCATTGAACTAAACATGTTTGGCGCGTGGGTGAATGAACCCAAAGCTATGAAAGACGCACATACCTTGTAAGATTAATTCCTTGGCGAAATCCACCACCAAATCGCACGATCTTAGCGAAATCTGAGCTTTTCTTCTCCTTTCTCCTCCTTTCTGTTTTCTCCAAGCCCTAGCGTGAATTTCCAATTGATTAAACTGATCTCATTCTGATTTGACCTTGAATTAATTCACTGTAACTAATTAAATTAATTGGGTAAGGAAAAGACTAATCTACCCTTCAAAAAAATTCGGATTAGACTTTCCTTAATCGCACAGACCAACTTCCAAAGGGCATAATTCACTCATAGGAACTCGGAATCGTGCAAACTCGGTGGCGTTAGAAAGATCATTCCAAGAGATTTCCAACCATATCTGGAAGTACAAATAACTCATCCGGAGATAGGAGTTATGGCCGTTTGAAGTTAACCAAAAGGAGTTATGGACGATTGAGGTTGACCAAAACTCAACTTTTTCCTAACTTGAACAAATTTCCAGATTTTCATTATTTCCAAAAATGACTATTTCTAGTTCTAATCTTGTTCCTAGCTATTTCAAATTGTGAGATGTTACAATATCTCCCCCTTGGGAACATTCGTCCTCGAATGAGATTATTCTTACTAGGCTAAGGGTGGTAACATCAAGTTCAAACACCCAACAAGCAAATGCAAACACACAACATGCTCACTCATAATTTAAATAGTACTAAGAAGAGAATTAGTACCTTGGTCTGCATTTTCTCCAAACTCAAAGAGACGTGGATATCTCTTCTTCATATCTTCTTCAACAAATTGGTTCCTCCAAAGGACTTTGATTGATGTTACCTCTTTAGTCCTTAACTTGTGAACTTGGCAATCTAGAATATGAACAACAATATCCTCATAAGATAAGCTATCCTTGACCTCAGTATTTTCAGTTGGTATGATCAATGAAGGATCGCCCATGCAATTCTTCAACATAGAGATGTGAAACACTGGATGAACCGCGGCTAACTCTTGTGGTAGCTCCAACTCATAAGCTACATTGCCAATCCTCTTGGATATTCGATAAGGTCCAATATACCGGGGTCTAAGCTTCCTTTTCTTACCAAACCTCATAACACCCTTCATGGGTGAAACTTTTAGATATACCCAATCATGTACTTCAAACTCTAATGCCCTTCTCCTAACATCAGTGTAGGATTTCTGACACTCTGTGTCGTTTTCAACCTCTCTTGAATCACTTTCTCCTTCTCCATAGCTTTATGAACCAAATCTGGTCATATCAACCCTGCTTCACCAACTTAAAACCATCTAATAGGAGATCTGCATCTTCTCCCATAAAGAGCTTCATATGGAGCCATCTGGATGCTAGAGTGGTAACTATTATTGTATGCAAATTCAATAAGGGGTAGGTGATCATCCTAATTACCTTTGAAATCAATCAAACAGGCCCTCAACGTATCTTCTAATGTCTGAATAGTGCTCTCTGCTTGCCCATCTGTCTGAGGATGAAAGACAGTACTTAAGTTCACATTTGAACCCAAGCCTTTTTGAAAAGATTTCCAGAATTGTGCAGTAAATTGTGCACCTCTATTTGAAATAATGGAGTCTGGGACCCATGAAGTCTTACCACCTCCTGAATATATAACCCGTCATAATCTTCTGCTGAATGGGAAGTCTTTATCGGCAGAAAATGGGCTGATTTTGTCATACTATCGACAATAACCCAAATAGAATCATGCTGCCTTCGAGACCTTGGCAAGCCTATGATGAAGTCCATATTAATCATCTCCCACTTCCATTCCAAAATTTTTATAATCTGAGCCAAACCACCGGGCCGTTGGTGTTCTACTTTAACTTGTTGGCAATTTGGGCACTTAGCAACAAATTCGGCAATGCCCTTCTTCATACCATTCCACCAATACAACTCTCTCAAATCATGATACATCTTTGTGGAATCCGGATGAATGGAATATCTGGAGCTATGAGCCTCCTCCATGATCCTCTCTTGGAGTGCATCCATCATTGGTACACACAATCTACCTTGATATCTCAGTACACCATCTTCCCCTTGTTCAAAAGCTAATACTTTTTGCTTATGAATATTTGCCTTCAATTCAAGCAAAATTGGGTCTTGGTCTTGCTTCCCTTTTATTTCTGACACTAATGATGATTCAGCCCCATTCATCACCACTATTCCTCCTTCTGTGGAGTCCATGAGTTTGACTCTCAAGCGTGCAAGTCTATGCACATCTTTTGCGAACTCTCTTTTCTTCCTCAATATGGGCGATACTACCCATAGACAACCTGCTTAAGGCATCAACAACAACATTAGCCTTACCTGGGTGGTAAAGAATACTCATGTCATAATCCTTGAGTAATTCTAACCACCTCCTCTGTTTGAGATTGAGCTCTTTCTGAGTAAACACATACTGGAGGTTCTTGTGAGTGGTGAACACATCCACATGAACACCATAAAGAAAATGGCACCATATTTTCAAAGCAAATATTACAACAGCCAATTCTAAATCATTGGTTGGGTAGTTCTTCTCATGAACTTTCAACTGTCTGGAGGCATAAGCTATAACCTTGCCATTCTGCATTAATACACAACCCAAACCAACTCTAGATGCATAACAATACACCACAAAGCCTTGTGTACCTTCTGGTAAGGTCAATACTGGGGCAGTAGTTAACCTCTTTTTCAATTCCTGAAAGCTTTTCTCACAAGCTTTAGACCGTTGAAACCTAACTGTCTTTTGAGTCAATTTGGTCAATGGGAACGAAATAGATGAGAACCCCTCTACGAACCTTCTATAATATCCAGCCAAGCCCAAGAAACTTCTAATATCAGTTGGAGATATGGGTCTAGGCCAACTCTGCACTGCCTCTATCTTCTGGGTATCAATTCTAATTTCATCACCAAAAACTATGTGGCCCAAGAACGCCACAGACTCAAGCCAAAACTCACATTTCGAGAACTTACCATACAACTCCTTATCTTTCAAAGTCTGAAGAACTATTCTGAGATGGCTAGCATGATCTTCTTCATTCCTTGAATAGATTAGTATGTCATTAATGAAGACGATAACAAACATATTTAAATAAGGTTTGAAAACCCTATTCATAAGGTCCATGAAAGCTACTGGTGCATTAGTTAAACTGAACGACATGACCAGAAACTCATAATGACCATAACGGGACCTGAATCCTGTCTTGGGAATATCACACTCCCTTACTTTCAACTGATGGTAGCCAAATATGAGGTCAATCTTAGAAAAACAAGAAACACCCTGAAGTTGATCGAATAAATCATCAATCCTTGGAAGAGGATATTTGTTCTTGATGGTAACCTTGTTCAACTGACGGTAATCTATACACATCCTAAGGGTACCATCTTTTTTTCTCACAATTAAGACTGGAGCTCCCCAAGGTGAGACACTTGGTCAAATAAAGCCCTTATCTAAGAGATCTTTTAACTGCTCTTTAAGCTCTTTCAACTCTGCTAGTGCCATCCTAAATGGCAGAATAGATATCGGACGAGTATTTGGAGGAAGGTCTATACCGAAGTCTATCTCCCTTTTAGGAGGGACTCTGGGAAGACCGTCAGGAAAGACTTCTGGAAACTCTCTTACTACTGAAACTGACTGAATATGAGGTATCTTAACACTAGAGTCATTAACTCGGACTAAGTGATAGACACACCCCTTAGAAACTAACTTCCTTGCCTTAAGGTACGAAATGAAACGACCCTTAGGCACTGCTGAACTGCTTTTCCACTCTAAGACTGGCTCATTTGGAAACTGAAACTTGAAAACTCGAGTTCTACAATCAACTGAGGCATAATAGGCATGAAGCCAGTCCATACCAAGAATGACATCAAAATCTACCATGTATAACTCAATCAAATCAGCCATGGTACTCTTGTGATTGACGAAAATGGAACAATCACGATAAACTCTTTCTGCTAGAATGGACTCCCCAACAAGTGTTGAAACACTGAATGGTTCACTAAGTTTCTCAGGAATAACATCAAAATTCATAACAACATATGGAGTTACATAAGATACTCGCTCCTGGGTCTACCAAAGCATAAACAGTAAAGTCAAAGACTTGAATCATACCAGTGACAACATCTGGTGAATCCTCTTGCTCTTGACGACTATTGATAGCATATAACCGGTTTGTTCCTCCGCCAGTACTAGATTGAAATGTCCATTTTGACCACACTTGAAACAACCAGCGGAGCCCTCACGACAAGTACCTGAGTGGTTCCTACCACACTTGGCACATGCAGAAGGCTTACTACCCCTTTGTGCCACACTACCTTGAGAATAAGTAGGTTTAGCTATGAAATTCTGACTATTGTACTCACCTTTGTTCTTAGGTGCAGGTGCACTAGCAGATGATGGAGCAGGTCCCTTCTGTTTCTGTTGGAAAGATGACCGGTTGGCAATACTCCTCTGCTGCCCGGACTCATTCCCTGTCTTGGCTCTCTTGTTCTTAAACTCTTCTCTATCCCTTCACTTCTCTTTCTCAAACTGCTGCACATATACCATTAACCTTGATATATCCATGTCGCTAATTAGCATTGCAGCCCTACCTTCCTTACTCCACAGACGAGACAGCCCAGCAACAAACAAGTTCATTCTACTCTTCATGTCCGCAACTATCTCCGGAGCATAACGGGATAGTTGGGTGAACTTCAACCCATACTCATGAACACTTAGAAACTCCTGTTTAAGGGTAAGAAATTCTCGTACCTTAGCCTCCTTCAGTTCTCGGGGAAAGAAACGCCCTAAGAAAGCCTCCTCAAAACAGGCCCAACTCGCAGGTGGTGCATCCTCAGCTCTACCCCCTTCCCACTAGTCAAACCAAGTCCTAGCGACATTCTTCAGTTGATATGCAGCTAGCTCAACTCTCTCAGTATCAACAACATGCATCACATCAAACACCTTTTTCAGTTCATTAACAAAGTTCTCCGGATCCTCAGAAGTGCTTGTACCAGTGAAACTTGGAGGATTCATCCTCAAGAACTCACGAATCCTTGAAGTGTCAGCCTCTTCTTGTCTATCCCCTCTTTGTTGCCTAACCTGGTTAGTCACAGCTTGACTCAGCATCCTATTTGCTTATCTGAAATCAACGTTAGTGACTTCCCCTTAAGGTTGCACTTCAGGTACATTGGGTACCCCTTTCTCCTCAACATTTATCCTAGCTGGACGACCTCTAACTGCTCTTCTTAGAGACATGATTATCTGTAAACACACGCAAGCACGAATTAGAAGGAAACTCTTTAGAGATCAAACTCTAACGCACGAAATGAGTGTGAAAGAAGTGAGAAATTTTCTTAAATATTGCAGCCTCGTAATTATAGATGTGGCGCGCTTCACACCGATAACTAGGACTCTACAGACACGGCTTCATAGACTCCCTAGGACTCTTGAACTCTGTGCTCTGATACCAAGTTTGTCACACCCCGAGCCTACACCCTGGACGTGGCCGGTACTCAAGAACTATTGCTGGCCCCAAACGAACCCTTGGCCTGGCTTACTTACTCAGCGGAAGGCTTAACTTAAGAAGATAATCTCAAAACATAACTTTAAAGAGATATAAACTTAGCCAAAACGGCAACCGAAGTCTGTAAAATAACATCTGAATGATAATATAAAGACAACTGAACTACTAACTGACTGACTGTCTATGATGCCTCTAAAAACAACTGAGATGGATGTTGGGACATGCCCCACAACATCCTAATGAACTGATAAAATAACTGAAAGCAATAAAAGGAGTCCTCCGAAATGCAAAGAGGCTCACCAACTGACTCTGGAGTGCTCACTGGATCAACGA
Organism: Solanum tuberosum; assembly: GCF_000226075.1. Lineage (NCBI taxonomy): Eukaryota > Viridiplantae > Streptophyta > Magnoliopsida > Solanales > Solanaceae > Solanum > Solanum tuberosum. The sequence goes on along the minus strand of NW_006239060.1, from coordinate 261,982 downwards.
TGCACTGAATGCCGATCCTAGTTACCTATGTCAACATCATAATAAGATGCAGGCCAACTGGAATCAGTACATTGAATGTACGAGTATGCGAGTTGGAATGCTAAATACAACATATGCTTGAAAGGAATCTGAAGAACCTACCTGGCTCAACTCAACTCAACATAACTGAACTCATTTCAATATAAAGCAGTTGAAAACAAGTGCAATATAAAGAAAAACTGTTTATAAACATAATGTCAACTGTGTGTGTATGCAAGGATACAACAAAACTCTGAAATGTATGTGAAAATACAAGAAACTATGTTTATGAGAATACAATTACTACTGTGGGAGTTTCTCTAACCGACAACCATCACGTAAGAGCTATTGTGATGATACAACATTTTACCTCACCCTGCCAGGGCCGTCCTATACCTTGCCGAGGGTATAGAACTTGAACTACTAAGTGGATCCACTAGTCTATGCTAAAAAGCACTAAAGGAATCATCTAAAAAGTATGACCCTTTTCTACCCATGGTGGCTACATGGTTTATGGGGGCTGTGAGTTGTCCGAACTCTCCCCCATATCGATCCTCAATACTACTCCCAAATATAATATAATATTAGCTCTTATGTTTTAAAAACATACTTCTTCTGTGATTTGAGATTAGTGCTCAAAAACTTAGCTCAAAGGCTATCTTGGAAATCAAAGTTTCCCCACTTGCTTCATTTAGAAAGCGATTACTCTTTTCTGAAAACTAGCCCGAAGGCTCTTTGGAAATCGAGGTTTCCTTTCTTGTTTAAATGTGAAAACATTTTAAACCCTTCGGGAATACATAGTCCCTATATCCTTTTGAAGAAATGAACTTCAAGCTTTACTCTTTACTGAACTCAAAACTTAAGTCTTAAAACAAAGTTAAAACGTTTATAAAAGACTGTTGGAAAACTTTAAGAACTTCTCTAGACTTTGATCTTAACTGCTCTTGACTTGACTCTTAACTGGTGCTTGAATTGAATTATGGATTCAAGGATTTTGATTTGTGATAGGAAGGATCACATGATGTTCAGGAATGATCTTAAATAGCTAAACATGAGAAAAGTCACGAAATCACCATCGTGGAACAAGTCTGTGACGTGAAGGTGTTTTAACTAATTACTCGCGAAATTAAATTTTGAGACAGAGGAGTCCGCGTCTTAACCGTGACGCGGAGAAACTTTTTGGTCACTGGGGGAGCAAGTCTGCGACGCGGACTTGCGTGCCAGATCACACTCGACTTTTTCCGTCTCCATTCTACAACCCCAATCCGCCTAAATTAGAATATTTTTCTCAATAACTCTTTAGATTCAGATACCCAATATATGTACCTAAGAACCTAACTCAAAACAACTCCATAATTCGACTCAAAGATCTCAGAAACTCCTCAATTCATCCCAATTCAAGAACAACATTCAAATTCAAGAATACATGTCAAGAACATCAACTTTCAAACTCTTTTAGGACGAATTTCGCTGAACTTAACATGTTTGGCGCGTGGGTGAATGAACCCAATGCTATGAAAGACTCACATACCTTGTAAGATTAATTCCCTGGCGAAATCTACCACCAAATCGCACGATCTTAGCGAAATCTGAGCTTTTCTTTTCCTTTCTCCTCTTTTTATCTTTTTCTCCAAGCCCTAGCGTGAATTTCCAATTGACTAAACTGATATCATTATGATTTGACCTTGAATTAATTCACTGTAACTAATTAAATTAATTGGGTAAGGAAAAGACTAATCTACCCTTCAAAAAAATCCGGATTAGACTTTCCTTAATCGCACAGCCCAACCTCCATAGGTCATAACTCACTCATACAAACTCGGAATCGTGCAAACTCGGCGACGTTGGAAAGTTAATTCCAAGTGCTTTCCAATCATATCTGGAAGTACACCTATTTTACCATGAGGTAGGAGTTATGGCCGTTTGAAGTTGACAACTTTTTCCTAACTTAAACAAATTTCCAGATTTTCATTATTTCCAAAAATGAATATTTCCAGTTCTAAGTTTCTTCCTAGCTATTTCAATTTGCGAGATCTTACACAAGTGTTGCTCCTTTGGGAAACTCGAATTGGCTACCAGCAATCCGAAGTCTCTTGCGAAATCCAAAAGTGATAATTAGAAATGAAAAATCAACCAAAAAACAAGCAGATTGAAATTTGTTGCGTTTGAAAGTGATTAGGGCATGATGCAGAAACTTACAATTGCAAATCAAGACGACGATAAATTAGATGACGAAAACTTATACTAAAAACATAATATTATTATATAAAAACTAATATAAAAAGAAAAATACTAATACCGTTAAGAAAATAAATCTCCCCATAAACAAAACTCTTAAATGTCTATATTGTGGATGCTATTGTGTTTTTCTATGAGAATAAGATCTTCAATTTATACATCTCATAATATTTCCTCTAAAGAAAGAATAAATCAAATATGAAAGAGAATTATATTTTCTTTACAGGAAAAGTTAAAACATTTATGGTAATATTTTGTCTTTTCTTTTAAGAAAAAACAAACCTTAATTATGGTAAGAAAACCAGGTAAAATCCTAACAAAAAAAGAGTTAGCAATTGATCAAGAAAACTGAAAAATCGAATAATAAACTAAAATGCAATACTAACAACAACATAGAGTGAACGATCAACTATAATATTAAAGAAACAATGAAAGCTAGAAAACTGAACAATGAGAATAAACATAGGTAAAAATGAGCAAGCAACTAGAAAACAGATGCAATAACGAACAGGAGAACTAGAAGATTTGACAGAGGAAACAATTGATCAAGAAAACTAGAAAAAGTACTGTATTTCTGTTTTTAAAACAAACCAATCTCTCCAACCTTTCTCAATGAAGGGAATGACAAGAGGTTTATATAGAACGAATTGAGGGGAAATAATCGAATAAGGATAGGGCAAATTTCTAATGTCGAAATTTGAATTATTTTTGAAGGACAAAGAATATACCAGAGACTATCAACAAATTGGAATGGATTAATGAACATAGTCGTCTGATCTTGGCCTCCACCTAGCTTGTTCTCATACAAAAGGGTAAGGGTGAGGACACGCTTCTGGAGCTTGTATTGTCGGGGTCGTTGGGAAGACGATGACGAAGGTACTGTACTGCGTCTGGTTATCGTATCATTGTTGAACGCATGGTATGTTTGAATGTCGTAGAGGCCTTAGCCATTGGAATATCCTATTGTGAACGTTGGAATATTGGTGGGTTGGGTTGGGCTGGTGAAAATGAATTTGGTCGGCTGGGTTTGGCCCAAATTTCTTCTGAAAGTTGAGTTTAAAGTGAGGTAACAAAATTGTTAGATTTACAATAAAATGGTTTAGATTTCAAATTATGACATGACCAAATGAGTTTCAATTATGGCCAATTGTAATTAAGAATGTATTCAAATAGAATTAATTTAATAAATTCGGCAAGGATTTAAATAAGATTAATCAACAAGCTTCTTAATCTTAACAAAATAAAATAGTTAACATATTTATAAACTGTAATTAAAAAATTTAATTAATTTGAAAATATAATTTACTAACTAACTAATACTAATTTAACAAAATATATGAGTGAAACAAAATCTTTCTGGAGATGATTTTTGAATATTCATAAAATGTACTAATTATATAAAAACATACACATTATTTAAAATCATAAAAAGTGACAAATTTATTTTAAAATAACTTGAAAAACATTGTGAATTTTATAAAATCAATTATTTCAAATATTATGAAATTGAAAGCCAAATTTCATTAAATAGTAGTGCTTAATTAATTAAAAATACGAAATTATAATCCAAATTTATCAGTGTTTGATACAATCAGTAGGCAAGAAAGAGAGTTTTTGAAAATGTCAAACAAGTCATATCTTCATCAACTTTTGAAAATGTATTCATATATAACAATTGGATATCAGCATCCGTGAAATGGAATACAATCTTAGGAAAATCGACAATACTTTTCGTCTCGTAACATATGGAAAGCTCATTCGAGGGATCTTTTTTTCTCTTTCCAGTCGAGACACAATATAATAATTAGATAACTAAAAATGTATACTTAAACTGATCACACAATTTAATTTTACCTTTAATCATTTCCAACAAAGTCGATTCCAGTTTGCTGTAAATTTCCTCAATGAGAAATGTCAATGTCATGCCAGAATCGATTATAATATTTCCTGAATCTTCGTTAGTATCAGAAGAATTCATGAGGTGTGAAGACTTAAATTCTAACTTCTTACCTCCAACGCTAACACTTTAGAGATTTAGAAAGTAGAGTATGTCACTAAAAGACTGAACATCCGAACTTGTAATTCTACAGTAAAATGCGTAAAGAGAATCACTGATAGAGTATGTCGTTAAAAGATCTGTAAAATGTGTTTATAAAAAAGATGAAAAATCATTAATCATTAGATATGAAAATATACTAGTTGAATTAAGAGAAGAGAAATACGTATTTCTAATAAGTTATGTTGATGATTGTCTCAAATTGCTTCTGGTGTACGTGAGTTGCTTGAGTGGTGGGAGAGAGAAGGAGCAAGAAAATAATGAGAAGAAAGCGTGGAAGAATCCTTTTTATTTTTGGTAAACCAAGTAAGAATCCTAAACAAACTTGTATAATTAATTTAGAGTCCAAGTTACCATATAATACTCTTTTAATTATTGATATTTAAATATTAACAATATGTGAATATATTAAGAGGAAAAAATAAATATTTCTAAAAATGAGGTGACCATGTAATTTTCTTGGGTGGATAGTAACTAAACTCTTATGAAATTGGACACTTTTTTTTATGAACGTTAAGATCCACAAATACTTATGTGAATATTTTACGAAAAAAATCACACCAAAATAATAATTAAGACTCTACATTACATTACATAAAAATATTTTTTATCTTTATCGAGCATAATTATATTACAAAACATACCAGAATGAGGTAGATTTTGACTGAAAATTTTAATCAAAATAATGCAAAATATGCTTTAAAATCGACAAAAAAAACTAATTCAGGCTTCTAATCATAGCTTAGTACTTGTTCAAACATTCTACCATATGGTTTTGGACTTTGACCAGAAGTGGCTTGAATTAGTGATTATAGGAATTATAAGAAATGAAATTTTTTATCTATTAGAATATTGCTGATTAGTTGGTTGGTTGCCTGAACTCTCATCCTGTTGGTGAGGATTCAATTCCTCATATTGTTATTCCATTTCCCCACCCCCAATTTTTACTTTTAGTTTTAAATGTGAAATAAAATCTTTATCAAAGAGGCAATTCCAATTAGTGAGAACTAAGAATAAATAAGCTATTATATCTCTCTTTGATTTATTATATGACCTGGTTCTTACTAGAGAAGAAAATCTTTTAAATAGATTGATTTCATAATGTTTTTACCAATGTAATCTCACATTTCATATAGTAAAAAAATAATTTTGTTGCTTAAAGACATTAGATTAATTGAACATAACCAAAAAAATCATTCATCAAGAATATAGTTTGTTAAATTTGTGATGGAGATTAAAAGAGCTTATTTTAATCGAACTTAAATGATTAAAGCTGGTCATAGTATAACTAATGACGAATTTAAGATTTTAATTTGATGTGTTGGATTAATCTTTCATGTTCTTAGCACGAAACTCATCAGACTTATAAGGTTATGAATTAAAATTTAATTGCTGTTGAAATTTTTGCCATTACTTATAAAAGAATTTATACTCCAAATAAAAAATATTGAGTTTGGTGCTTTCAAAAAAGGTACTTGTATTTTATTGAGTTTTGCAGGGTGCGTAGAACCAAAAATGGAAAAAAGTTGATACCATTAAATGTGACCATAATTGATGATAACTTTTTAATTCGCATTCCATTTGATTTAGTGGTAAAATTAGTTAGAATATCTTTACCTACGTTGGTTTATTTAATTTTTCATGAAATATTATAGTAGATTCAACAACAACAACAAAAAACAGGATAAACATGATAACAATTAAATTTGAAAATAAGTATTGAAATAACACTAGAATATCAAGATAATTTTAGGCAATTCATAAGTAAAGTTGCTCCTCCAAAAGAGTAAGAGACTATAACTATTTTATTTTTAATTTAACACTAAGATGATAACATTGCAATCTCATAAAAGCTTCTAAGGCAAGTTTACTCTTCATCAATCATTATTTTTGCATATTCGATAACATTTAGAACCTCTTCATTCTGCAAAAAAAAAAAAAGACGAAGAAAACGTGTTAATCATATATAGGATATATGTTATACACATTGTTAACTTCAATATATATGATGAGATGAACACTAACCTTTTCAATTTGTTGGTCAACCTCCTTAGATAGCCTGTCTTCATCAAAAGTTAAGCAAGTAGATACACTCCTCCTTTCAATCAACCAATGTGTTCTTCTTGTAGAGCAATGAATGTTGAAGCATATGTGTCACCTTTTCTATTTCCTTCAATGTTCTAAAAAAAAAAAATAGTAAGCAAACATAAAGAAAAAAATCATGAAGAATTTAAAAATAGATAAAATTTGACATAGAAATAATTTAACCATATATAAAAAATAGGTGTTTTTTAATCGTGAAAGTAAGATAAATTATATTTTATAATATATACATAAAAATAAATTTGGATGCACAATTGATGGATGTTATTAATTAAGAGCGGGAGGAGGAGAAAAAATTAAAAAGAAACTCACTTGATAAGTGCTTGATATCTCTCGAATTCTCTAAAAATGGTAAGCAACATTAAAAAAATTCATGATTATATAAAATAAATAAGATTTAACTTATATACACTAATAATGTAAAGAAAAAACTCACTTGATGACAAGTTCTTGTTGTGAAGTAAAACCCCTTCTTGAAGAAGCCATTGAAACAAAAGAGAAAATTAAGAATCAAGATGGTCTTATTGTGCTTATTTTTCATATGACTTGGTTCTCATAAGAGGAGAAAGTCCTTTAAATAGATGAATTTCATGATGTTCTTACAAAAATTAATGGTCAAAGTTCAAGAAAATGATAAGATATCAGTCAACTATGAAATTAAATTTTTTTTTTTTTTTTTTGCATATCTTTGAAATATGGTAAAGAAAAAAAAGATTCTATAGCTTAATAGTCAAAGTTCAAGAAGAAAATGATAAGAAATCTGTAAACTTTGATATTAATAATTAATGAATTAATAAATGTGGAAATATCTCAAGTATATGATAAATTAAATTATCTTGTTGTCCAAATGACATCATTTGACTAATTTAATCTAACCAAAAGAGTCATCAATCAAGAATATATATATATATATATATTAAAATTTAACAACTTCACATTTATGAATATTGAAAATGTGTACTCTTCTATTTATAAATGTATGTGTTTTAAGAAAAAATTACCTAAATACACATCTTATTTTATCTTATTCTCTACAATTTATTTTTATTTTTAAAATCTCATCTTGAATACATCACTCTCCTCTCATTGATACATCCCTTCCTTCTCTGATACATCCCTCCACTATGTATTCATATGTCTTATCCCTTCTCAGATACATTAATATTCCCTCTTCGATACATCCCTCCTCTCTCGGATACATCTCACCCCTATGTATCTGGATGTCCTATCCCTTTCTCTGATTCATCCCTATCCCCTCTCCGATACATCCCTCCCCTATGTATCTGGATATCAGCTGATGTATATGAAATTCATAAATTTTAAGGAAAATTTGTAATTTTAGAAAGAGTAGGAAAATGATGCAAGTACTCTTAGTACTATGAGATTTATGTAAATTATACTTATTTTAAGGGTAGTTTTGAAACATTGAAAAATCTTTTCATATTTCATAAATTCAATGATAAATATATCACATAAATTAAGACAGAATAATTAATTTGCTCCCGCAATTATTAAATAAATTAGCGTATTAATTCTACTATTTAGAGAGAGCTATTTGTCACTAAATAAAATCCAATCAATGAATTCTAGCAATACCACTTCCTGCGTGGTAATTTGAATAAAATGAGTACTTGATGTTGAAGATACAATTTTTTTTAAAAATTAGTTGGGTTTTGACATAAATTTCACTTGAATTATATTTTTTTTAGTATTTATCGAGCATAATGTTAACATAATTTGTAGATACCATATATAGCCTTTGAGAAGAATTCAAATGAAGCGAATCAAATATTCGCTTATCTTTAGAACTAATGTACTTACAAACATTATATAAAAAATAATCCAAGATACAATATGTATGAAAACACAAATCTTTGTGCAAATTAAAGTTTTTTTCACTAATTGCCACTTGAGAATGGCTCTATGTATAAACTTTTCATGGCTTAGCGAGTCATACAACAAATATGGTATAAAAATGATTTTGTTGCTCAAATGAGATCATGAGACTAATTAAATCTAACCAAAAGAGCCATTAATCAAGAATCTAGGTCTCTCTCTATATATATAAACTACTTTCAGAACGGGGTGATCAAATGTTACAAAATATAACAGATTTAGGTAGATTTTGGGTGAAGATTCTTATCAAAATAATGCAAAATATGCTTTAAAATCCACACAAAAAAAACTAATTCACGCTTCTAATCATAACTTTAGTACTTGTTCAAACATTCTACCATAGGGTTTCACCAGAAGTGGCTTGAATTAGTGATTACAGAAATTATAAGAAATGAAATTTTTTATCCATTAAAATATTGCCGATTAGTTGGTTTGCTGCCTAAACTCTCATCCTGTTGGTGAGGATTCAATTCCTCATATTGTTATTCCATTTCCCCACCCCCAATTTTTACTTTTAGTTTTAAATGTGAAATAGAATCTTTATTGAAGAAGCCATGGCAATTGGAGAGAACTAAGAATAAATAAGCTATTATATTTCTCTCTTTGATTTATTATATGACCTGGTAATTACCAGAGAAGAAAATATTTTAAATAAATTGATTTCATAATGTTTTTACCAATTTAATCTCACAGTTCATATAGTAGAAAAATAATTTTGTTGCTTAAAGACATTAGATTAATTGAACCGAACCAAAAAAATCATTCATCAAGAGTATAATTTGTTAAATTTGTGGCGGAGATTAAAAGAGCTTATTTTAGTCAAACTTAAATGATTAAAGTTGCTCAATAGTATAACTAGTGACGAATTTAAAATTTTAATTTGATGTGTTCAATTAATCTTTAATGTTCTTAGAACGAAACTCATCAGACATAAGGTTATGAATTAAAATTTAATTGTTATTGAAATTTTTGCCATTACTTATAAAATAATTTATACTCCAAATAAAAAATATTGAGTTTAGTGCTTTCGCGCATGTACTTGTATTTTTTTGAGTTTTGCAGGGTTCATAGAACCAAAAATGGAAAAAAGTTTATACCATTAAATGTGATCATAATTGATGATAACTTTTTAATTCGCAATCCATTTGGTTTAGTGGTAAAATTAGTTAGAATATCTTTACCTATGTTGGTTTATTTAATTTCTCATGAAATATTATAGTAGATTCAACAACAAAAAAAATAGGATAAACATGATAACAATTAAATTTGAAAATAAGTATTGAAATAACACTAGAATATCAAGATAATTTTAGGCAATTCATAAGTAAAGTTGCTCCTCCAAAAGAGTAAGAGGCTATAACTATTTTATTTTTAAGTTAACACTAAGATGATAACATTGCAATCTCATAAAAGCTTCTAGGGCAAGTTTACTCTTTATCAATCATTATTTTTGCATATTCGATAACATTTAGCAACTCATCGTTCTGCAAAAAAAAAAAAAAAAAAAAAAAAGGACGTGTTAATCATATATAGGATATATGTTATACCCATTGTTAACTTCAATATATATGATGAGATGAACACTAACCTCTTCAATTTGTTGGTGAACCTCCTTAGATAGCTTGTGTTCATCAAAAGTTAAGCAAGTAGACACATCCCTCCTTTCAATCAACAATTTGTTTTTCTTGCAGAGCAATGAATGTTGAAGCATATGTGCCTCCTTTTCTATTTCCTTCAATGTTCTAAAAAAAATAATAGTAAGCAACATAAGAAAAAATCATGAAGAATTTAAAATAGATAAAATTTGACATAGAAATAGTTTAACCATATATAAAAAAAATAGGTTTTTTTTAATCGTGAAAGTAAGATAAATTATATTTTATAATATATACATAAAAATAAATTTTGATGCACAATTGATGGATGTTATTAGTTAAGAGCGGGATGAGGAGAGAAAATTAAAAAGAAACTCACTTGATAAGTGCTTGATATCTCTCGAATTCTCTAAAAATGGTAAGCAACATTAAAAAAAATTCATGAATATATAAATAAATAATATTTTAACTTATATACACTAATAATGTAAAGAAAAACTCACTTGATGACAAGTTCTTGTTGTGAACTAAAACCCCTTCTTGAAGATGACATTGAAACAAAAGAGAAAATTAAGAATCAAGATGATCTTATTGTGCTTATTTTTCATATGACTTGGTTCTCATAAGAGGAGAAAGTCCTTTAAATAGATGAATTTCATGATGTTCTTACAAAAACTAATGGTCAAAATTCAAGAAAATGACAAGATATCAGTCAACTATGAAATTAATAAATTTTAATATTTTTACATATTTCAGGAATATGGTAAAAAAAAAAAAGATTCTATAGCTTAATAGTCAAAGTTCAAGAAGAAAATGATAAGAATTTAGTCAACTTTGATATTTATAATTAATGAATTAATAAATGTGGATTTATCTCAAGAATATAGTAAATTAAATTATCTTGTTTTGCAAATGACATCATTTGACTAATTTAATCTAACCAAAAGAGTCATCAATCAAGAATATATATATATATATATATATATTAAAATTGAACAACTTCACATTTATGAATATAGTAAAAATGTGTTTTCTTCTATTTATGAATGTATTTATTTTAAAGAAAAATTACCTAAATACACATCTTATTTTATCTTAATCTCTAAAATTCTCTACAATTTATTTATTTTTCAAAAATCCAGTCTCGAATACATCATTGTCCTCTCGCTGATACATCCCTTCCCTCTGTGATACATCCCTCCACTATGTATTCGGACGTCTTATCCCTTCTCAGATACATCGATATTCCCTCTCCAATACATCCCCTCCTCTCCCGGATACATCCCACCCCTATGTATCTGGATGTCCTATCCCTTTCTCTGATACATCCCTATCCCCTCTCCGATACATCCCTCGCCTATGTATTTGGATATATTCGAAATTCATTAATTTTAAGGAATTTTTGTAATTTTAGAATGAGTAGGAAAATAATGTAATTACTCTTAGTACTATGAGATTTATGTCAATTATACTTAATTTAAAGGTAGTTTTGAAACATTAAAAAATCTTTTCATATTTCCTAAATTCAATGATAAATATATCACATAAATTGAGACAGAATAATTAATTTGCTCCCGCGATTATTAAATAAATTAGCGTATTAATTCTACTATTTAGAGAGAGCTCTTTGTTGCTAAATAAAATCCAATCAATAAATTCTAGCAATACCACTTCCTGCGCGGTAATTTGAATAAAATGAGTACTTGATGTTGAAGATACAAATTTTTTTTAAAAATTAGTTGGGTTTTGACATAAATTTCACTTGATATTTTTTTTATTGAAAATTTAAGTTTTGTGAGTGAATCAATTCCTCACTATATCAAGAATGCACTCTATCATATGGCTAGAAAAAAATTAAAATATGAGTTAAACATACCATTCTCTCTAAATAAAGAATATTATACTTGTAACATGCAAAAGACTATTTAAGCCCGTAAATTAAGAACAACTATATATCTGAATGAAAATACATTAGAGAAGAAAAATAGCTAATTCAACATTAAACATAAATTTGACTTTCCGTAAGAATGACAATTTAAGAAGAATTTAAATTTGACCTTCATGTAAATGATCTGAAAGAATTATATTTTTATTATTATTTATCGAGCATAATGTTAACATAATTTGTAGATACCATATATAGCCTTTGAGAAGAATTCAAATGAGGCGAATCAAACATGATTTGATGCGCTTATCTTTAGAACAAATGTACTTACAAACATTATATAAAAAATAATCCAAGATACAATATGTATGAAAACACAAACCTTTGTGCAAATTAAAGTTTTTCACTAATTGCTACTTGAGAATGGCTCTATGTATAAACTTTTCATGGCTTAGCGAGTCATACAACAAATATGGTATAAAAATGATTTTGTTGCTCAAATGAGATCATGAGACTAATTAAATCTAACCAAAAGAGCCATTAATCAAGAATCTAGTCTCTCTCTCTATATATATATAAGAACCACTTTTCGAATGGGGGTGATCAAATATTAATTTTTGTATGTCTCAACTCTCTCTTTCACTACACTAATCTCAGTATAATAGTATTCATCTTTTTCACTCTATATTTTCTTTTACATCTCTTGTTGTATCTTCTTCTTCTTCTTCTTCTTCTTCTTCTTCTTCTTCTTCTTCTTCTTCTTCTTCTTCTTCTTCTTCTTCTTCTTCTTCTTCTTCTTCTTCTTCTTCTTCTTCTTCTTCTTCTTCTTCTTCTTCTTCTTCTTCTTCTTCTTCTTCTTCTTCTTCTTCTTCTTCTTCTTCTTCTTCTTCTTCTTCTTCTTCTTCTTCTTCTTCTTCTTCTTCTTCTTCTTCTTCTTCTTCTTCTTCTTCTTCTTCTTCTTCTTCTTCTTCTTCTTCTTCTTCTTCTTCTTCTTCTTCTTCTTCTTCTTCTTCTTCTTCTTCTTCTTCTTCTTCTTCTTCTTCTTCTTCTTCTTCTTCTTCTTCTTCTTCTTCTTCTTCTTCTTCTTCTTCTTCTTCTTCTTCTTCTTCTTCTTCTTCTTCTTCTTCTTCTTCTTCTTCTTCTTCTTCTTCTTCTTCTTCTTCTTCTTCTTCTTCTTCTTCTTCTTCTTCTTCTTCTTCTTCTTCTTCTTCTTCTTCTTCTTCTTCTTCTTCTTCTTCTTCTTCTTCTTCTTCTTCTTCTTCTTCTTCTTCTTCTTCTTCTTCTTCTTCTTCTTCTTCTTCTTCTTCTTCTTCTTCTTCTTCTTCTTCTTCTTCTTCTTCTTCTTCTTCTTCTTCTTCTTCTTCTTCTTCTTCTTCTTCTTCTTCTTCTTCTTCTTCTTCTTCTTCTTCTTCTTCTTCTTCTTCTTCTTCTTCTTCTTCTTCTTCTTCTTCTTCTTCTTCTTCTTCTTCTTCTTCTTCTTCTTCTTCTTCTTCTTCTTCTTCTTCTTCTTCTTCTTCTTCTTCTTCTTCTTCTTCTTCTTCTTCTTCTTCTTCTTCTTCTTCTTCTTCTTCTTCTTCTTCTTCTTCTTCTTCTTCTTCTTCTTCTTCTTCTTCTTCTTCTTCTTCTTCACAACACAAATGAAGACCACACTATTTATAGGTGATAAATTCTTCCTTGCAATGAATAGGAAGATAGTGGGTAGTAAATTTGACAAATGAATGACTTAAATGTTACATAAGTTATAAGACATAAAGATAGCATAATGAGTGAAATGAAGAGTTGGTAGTTACATAATTTACTAACAACTAATGACCACTTTCTTCCACAATTGATGAGAGTAAAGAGGCACAAATGTAAAGTCCACCAATAGACATAATGTCACAACCCAGACCGTCGTGATTGACACCCATGCTAACACTCCGGTGGGAGAATCACTACTACAGCTCAAACCAAGCAACTAAACCAAAACTAAGATATTTAAGTTACGGAAGCAAGTTAAATACTAAGGAAATAAATAGGGAGTTCCCATAAACTCCAACAAAAGTCTAACAACGAACTAAACAATGCGGAAGAATAACCTAGAACCTGAAAAGTCAAATGTACAAAAACTTCTAAAAGTTCAACAAGTCTAAACAAGAAGGGATGCAACCCCAATCTAATGAACTAATCAACTATCTAGAACAAAAGTCTAAGTCCGAAAATGGTGGACATAGACGAAAGAGAACCCATGGCATCCCGGAAGAATTGACTCACCCTTGAATTCGAACGATCACTGATCTTCTAAGCGAAGTCTGTCAGTAGCCGCTTGAAGATGCCCTGTACTCAACAAAAATAAGAGCAAGTGCAGTATCAGTACACAACCACAGTGTACTGGTAGGATTACACGGCTATCCCACTAAGTGTAACATAAGCAAGTCAATGCAACATTATAAACATGCAAAAATACAGAACATATACAATATCAATTATCACATGCTCAACAATATACACAATTATAACAAGTTATTGGTCCTCTCAACGGAACCCAAACCCAAACAGTTAGCATACCGAAACATGGTACCCGATCTAATGTTTATGCCGGAACGTGGCAACCGATCCATTCAACATACCACAATCACAATCACAAGTATCTTCTCAAGTTCATACATCAATTTATAATTCATGGCATTCATCATTCATCTATCTCATTTACAATAAATGTGATCAATCAGGCAACATTCACATACATGCAAGTATCATAATGAAGCAAGAACAAACGTACATCACACAATCATAGAATCACAACCATCACCTACCTCGAAACAAGCTTGAAACCCTAAGAAACGTGATCCTTCCCTTTCTGAATTCGTTCCGCTTGTTCTTGGTCTACAAACAATCAATACAATACGGGAATCAATAAACAATCACTAATTAACCGGATTACCAACAATTCTATGAACCCTAGATCAATTTCATGATCCTAATTATCCAAATAGGAATGTTTCCACCATAAAATCTATATCAAAACCCTCCCCCATCATTAATTATCCATTCTATTACGTTCTACGGATCAAAAAATGGATTCGGGGAGTAAAAAGCTTACCTTTAGCCTCAAGAATGGTGAAAAACTGTTAGAAGTCACTTGGGGTTCGTTCCTTAGCTCTAAAGTTGAAAAGTGCAAAATAAGGTCATTTAGGGGTTTATTTACGACTTTAAGTCGCGTTGAACCCTCCACAACGGCCCTCACCCTGCTGTAGTGATCCCGCCAGAGCGGCAAAAACTCCCGCCAAGGCGGCTTGCACGAACCAGTGAGCTATTTAAAGAATTCCAAGAGCCCCATTTCACAACACACCTCTAACCAATGACGCTTAGAAAATACCCTTTGTGCTAAGGTCGATTTCGAGAGTTCTACTCACTCGAATTCAATTTCGTAAAGTGGTACGGGTTCCTTAACGAGTTATCTAACTACTCATGTAATTAAAATCATAAATAATTCACCCGATTGTTACCAAATTTCTCTAAACCTTAAAGACTCCAATTTCATCCAAATCTGGACTAGGCTGGGAAAATCCAAATACTACGAAAAAGTTTTTTGGCCCCAAATTTTTCCCCGTTGGCTTTTCTATAATGACGGGAACATGCCGTTACACATAACATGATACATAATGTGACATAATATATTTTTATTAATATTAAAAGGTCACACCAACAATATATATATATATATATAAAATGTACATTCATAATTACAATTTTTTGATGTGAAATAGAAATGTCACGACCCAGACTGCTGTGATTGGTGCCCACACCAACCCTCCGGTGGGAGAACCACTACTACAACCCAACTAAGAAATTTTAAGAAACTACACCATTTAAAGAAATGGAAGCAGGTTTAAATGACGAATTAAATACGGAGTTTCCATAAACTCCGAAGGTCTTACAAACAACTATCACGGAAATTCAACCCCTAGAACTAAAAGTCATTGTACTAAACTCTACTAATCAACAAGTCTAAGAAAATAAGGGTGCAACCCTGAAAGCTAAACATAAGTAGAATGTCTAAACATCTGGTCTGAGTTTGAAAGGAATGGACTAAAAAAAATGAAGGATCCATGGCTGCCTAATCTAAAAGAATTGGCTCACCCTCGAATCATGTCTGTTCAATGATCTCCTAGCTGAGGTCTATCAGTAGCCGCTTGAAGATGCCCTGTACTCAACAAACAACAATGTACTGGTAGGATCACGCGACTACTCCAGTAAACGTAATATAAGCAAGTCATTACAATACAGTAAACACACATATACAGAATGCACAATTCAATCATCATTTTAGGAGCAACATGCAATTTCCCAATAACCATGAAAGGCAATTATAAATGTAATAATCACAAATGGTTCTCTCATGGAACACACATCCAAATGGTTAGTGTGTCGGAACGTGTCACCTGATCCAATATACATGTGTCAAAATGTGACATACAGTCTAATATATGTGTTGGAACATGACACTCGGTCTAATATATGTGTCGAAACGTGACACCTGATCCAATATACATGTGTCGAAACGTGACACCCAGTCTAATATATGTGTTGGAACATAACACTCGGTCTAATATATGTGTCAGAACGTGACACCCGATCCAGTCAGCACAACCACAGTTAAATCACACCCATAATGAACAATGCACATAGTCACAAAGTCAAGTAACAAGTTCATGACATGTAATTGTTCATACTTAATCATTTCCCTATAGGTTCAATTCATGTTTCCCTATTCACATACATGCATTCATACAATGGAGCAATTAACATGCATATATCACACATCAGGAAATAGAACCATCACTTACCTTGAAACTAAGCCTGAATACTCTTAAGACACTTGAGTCTTCCCTTTCTAGAGTCTTGAAACTTGTTCTTGGTCTAAAATAATTAATTAATGCAATGATCAATAAACGAGGCCTAATTTACCCAGATTATATCAAAACATCAACCCAAGGTTCAAACCCATGATGCTAATGCTCAACTAGATATTTTCCCACCATTAACTTCAGGCAAAAACCCTCCCCCAATAATAATTTACAAGGATTCTAAGTTCTAAGAATCGAAATACAGATTAGGGGAGTAATTAACATAACTTTAGTGTGAGAATTTGTGAAAATCTGATAAGAAACTGCTTCGGGTCATCCCTTAGCTCTTAAGAACGAAGTTTTGCAGAAAATAATGTTTTAGGCGTTTTTCTCCAATTTAAGTCGCGACTGGCCCTGCACGGTGATGAGTCCACAAATTGAACTCATTTAGGGATTTATTTCGATAGAAATAGTGTCCTCAAATGCTTATTTTGTCTCAATATCTGATGAAAACTCTTAAGTTTCAGGTATTTGAAGTTTTAGTGGAAGCATGGACACTTAGGCGCAAAAAGGAACTAAAGAACGAAGAAACTGAAGCCTGAGCATCGCCAAACACACTTGGCGATTCGCCGAAGGGACGCACCTTACCCTTTGTTCCAGTACGCGAATCCCTAAATGAGAAGGATAAAAAAGGCGATGAAAAGAGCAGTCGGCGCTTCACCGAATAGTTCCGCGAAGCAGTACGATACCGCCCAATGGTCCAGAATGTGAAGATGCTGAAGTCAAGCACGAAACAACGATGAAACAGGAGAAGGGCGAGTTGCCGAGTTATTCGGCGGCCTTGACTAACCTCGCCGAACGATCTGCCAGCACTAATTTTTGAAGTCTATAAATACTAAACTCTTTATTAATTTTAGAGAGTCGAATTATTATTATAATTTTTACAATAGAATAGTACTTTTTTGGATATTTTCTCTCAAGTTTGGAGAGGGTTTTGTTTGGGAGACTTGAAGAAAGAAGAATTTCATCTTCCCCAAGTTAGAAGTGGGTCATCTCCATTCTTCTTTCTTTGCTTAATTCAACGTTTAATTCCTTATACCCATTTTATTTTTGTATCATTTTAGGTGTATTTTGTTATTTCTTGATGTGTGACAAAAAACCCCATTCTTGGGGTGTGATTTAACAAATATGTGTTGATATTATTGTTGGGTCTTGTTTGCTGATAGGTTAGATGTATTTTAATGGTGATTTCACCTAGTGGTTGTGGTTTAATTTAATGGGTTTGTAGTTGCAAATACAAAAACACCCATGTGTTTTCGGCTTGCTCGAGGGAGAGGTCGCGAAACCAAGACTGCTAGACTAATGGCCTAAGGAGTGGGTCGACATGAGGTTCAGCCCGAGAGGGTGAGCCCTAGTCCCATATCCTATCACTCAGCTCCAGAGAGAGAGAGAGTGGGGTAAGGCGTAGGCTGGCCTTCATACGACAAATGGGTGTCTGAGAGGAACCCATTTGAAAGGGGGTAAGTTGCCCGAGAGGGAACTTATTTCCATCTAAAGCTTAGCCTAGTCACTATTATCTTGCAGATTTCCTATTGAAAGCATGTACCCAACGATTTATCTCAACTTGTATTACGGTCACACCCCAAGAACTTCTCCCCATACTTGATATTCTTGTTATTTTTGCTGTTTTTACTACTTGTGACAAAGTTCGTCAATGTATTTAGCTACGACTAGTTAGAGCTAAATTTTATTTTTCTATCAATTCTCAAAACCACTCACTTGGGATACGACCCCAACCTTGGTTGGGTTACTATATTATCGACGATCGTAGACACTCGTACCGTAGGTTAGTGTCGTTGGTCACGATAAGCATCAAAATTGTGCCGCTGCCGGGGAGTGGTGTTATTTGAAAATTTTTAGATTAGTAAAATTTTGGTTTTTCTTAGTTGTAATTTCACTAACTTTACTTTTAGTTTTGTTTTTCATTGAGTTGTCCATTTAGATGAGCATGGCTGAGCAGAGTAGTGGCAAATTGGTCGAAATGAGCCAAGGAGTCCAAAAGGACCTCACGCTGACCGAACTGGCATCTTAGCTAACTGACTTGGCCACCAAAATCTCAGAGGTGGAAGTCCAGTGCAATAGCAGGGGGAGGTACATACCCCCTCATGAGTGGAGAAAGTCTAGAAATGGGGAGAAAAATCGTGTCGAGGACACACTTCAAATCATTCTCCAAAAGATCACCGATCAAGATCGGGTGTTGGAAGAAATGAAGGAGAATTAATTGAAGTGTTGAATCAAATGATTGGATCTCACTCTAGATCAATCCAGCTAATCAGGTCATTCCTGAGTTTTGCAGTGCCTCATCTCCACACAAATGACATATTGGGGTCACCTAGTGACACTAGGGCTAACCCCAATAACGAAAAGTGAGACAGAACTTGCGTCATGCCACGACGTAAAATAAGGCGCATCTTGAGAGGCAACCTAAGGTTTTACTGCTTTTAATTATTCTGTTCGAATAATGGTGTGCTGATTTTGTAGGTTAAAGTGAGAAAGGGGTTGAAAAGTGCAAGTTGGTGAGCCAAGGATCCAGTGGGCGAATCGCCAAACCTATCGGCGATTCCGACTTAATCCGCCGTTGGGACCCCAAAATAAGAGATGTCCTGTAAAACTCGACGAGGTAAGTATGCATTTGGCGCGTCGGCGAGTTGATCGGTGTTAAGACTAACGTCACCGAATGACCGAGAACTGAACGGTTATATAAAGGTAAAATGTCAAATATTTGAATCTCACACTTTCCCTCGTTTCAGACTCCTCAAAATCACACCAAAGGTACTTTTTCTTAGATTTTTACCTTTCCATTAGTATTTTAGGTGGCAATTAGTGCTTGGGATTGGATCTCTTTGCTGCCTAGCGTTTCAATAAGCAATTTGATCGGCATTAAAGGTTAGTCCATAAAACCCTGAATTTATCTTAAATGTTTTTGCACTCATTTGCAATTATAGCATAAGGATGACGTGTGCTGGGCCTCTCTGATAGAAATAGGTTGATATGCTATGTGTGATTCGAACTTAGTTGCTTGAAATATTTTAATAGTTTGATGCCTTGTTGTTTGTGCTTTAATTTAATTGAGATTGCAGTGGGTGTTGCTTGATTGTCGTTATATTGGTTGGGTAACACCTAGATAGCCCACATTTGTGCTAAATAACGAAAATTGCTCAATGAAGGAATGGGTGACGACATTCTAAAGGGTGATGGTAGTTAAATGGCCAAAATTTGGCAGGACCGAAAGAAGTTTAAGTATTCTGAGGTGATAGGAAGAGTGGGTCTTGTGTGAATTTCATGTATGCATGCCTAGATTTCAAGCTAATCCCTTCGGCGATTTCGACCTAGCTTGCCAAAGAGATGTGGTGATTCACCGACTGATCGAGGAACCTTTCTGCTTCAGAATTTTTTGTGTTTTAGTGTGATTGTTCTTCTGACTAATCACAAACTTTTGCAGTTATGGTACGCACAAACTTAAACGCACCACCTCAGAAAAAGGCCAAGGGAATTACGATCAATGAAGGAGGATCACGTCCCTCACAGAAAAGAAAGCATGATCTCCCACCGGGAGATAAAGGCAAACGAAAAAAAGCACATAGCTAGGAAGGGCACAAATGTTGAACCAGATTTTTTTAAGCCGAAAGATGAACAACCCTTGATTCACCGGCAAAATAGGCTCAGAGATAGACCTCAATCAACACCGATTAGAATTACATCAGTTGTAACTCTCCCGACTACTGAATCAGTGCCAACTTCAGCACCACTTCCAGTGGCCTCTGCATTCCCCGTAGCTCCACCTTCACCCAGTTTGCCGAACAGATTAAAAGGCGATGGCTTACGAACCATTCTAGAAGAAAAGTTACTATTTGTAGAGGGTTTGGAAGGTAAGCATGTTGAGGTTTTTGACACACTCAGTTATCATGAATTGGATCAGTTCACTAGGCCACGAGACCCCTATATTCCTTCATGGATCCGGGAATTCTACGTAGCCTATAGAGAGTTGGTCCCAAATAATAAGAAAAAGGCAAGTGAGTTCCGACTGGTGAAGTCGGTTATGGTTAGAGGCAAGGAGGTGGAGTGTCACAGCGATCATATTAATGTTGTATTGGGTCGACCGCTACTCTCTGTATTGCTATACCAGGGTTTGCCTATTGTTCCATCCCTGGATTATTTGAAGAGTTGGTTAGCTCCAATGATCTCTAACACCACCCCGAGGTGGATAGAGGCAGGAGCTCCGATTGAGAAGAGGGATATGAACATTGCCACCCGGTACTGATTTGGTTTCATCAGCAGCACTATCATGCCATCCCAGAACGAATCCATTATCCTTCATCCTAAGGCGGCTTGCCTTGGGTCTATCATGGATAGGAGGCGGATCAACTTGGGACTGCTAGTTTCACATGAGATGGCTATGAAAGCCAAACAGACGCAGACGTCCCTGCCTTTCCCTGTTCTGATCACCGAGCTATGTCGACGTGCCGGAGTACCCCGGGATCCTACTAGAGATATAGAGGTCATCCCGTCATCCTCTACCAATACTCGGCGTATTGAGGCTGAGTTCACACGAGAGGAGGTTGATAGGAGGAGAGAAACTCCAGCAGATACTTCTCCAGAGGTCGATATTGACTCATTACCAGCAGAGGCACCCTCGGCTACTCCAGCTTCGGAGCCTTCAGGTATACCCACTTCTTTTTCTCGTTCACAGACTCCTGGTACATCCTCGTCCTCCCAGCCCACCAAGATCACTAGTGCCATGATCCTGAGGATGGGGCAACTAGCCTATTCATCGGATGTGAAGGTAATGTGATTGGAGAGATCCATCCCAGGGATGATTGACAGTGCCATCTTGACTCCACTGGCCTTTCTTAGGACCACTGTTGATGATCTGACTGCTAGAGTCACTGCTTGTGAGAGCAGACATGGGGAGACACCCAAGGTTTCCGTATTAAAAGCCAACATAGCAGAGTTGAAGAAGGACGTAGCCTATTTGAAGGCTACCGACTTCACTACACTGATGCAGAGAAAAGATGACAGGGATGCTCCTAAGACTTCGGGGATTCCTTCGACTACTACCGGAGATGTGCAGAGGGATGATGCAACACATGTAGAATCAAAGACAGAGACCAATGAGGAGAAGATAGCATTGCACGATGATGGAGTGAGCATAAGCCAAGAGGACAATATATTTAGAGATTTGCCAAATCTTGTAGAGATGGTTGTGCGGTCGGCAACTCAGACAATGCCGGCTGAGACGTCCACATCATCTCCTAGTGGATCTGGCACTGCTATTCCATTTGAGACTGCTCCGGGTACTGATGCCCTGACAGATAGAGAGACTGCGTAGACAGGACCTTTCTCTACCTTCATCTTATCTTACTTACATCTACTTTTAGGCTACTTTTATTTGCATTTGAGGACAAATGATTTTTATTTGTGGTGGGGTGAGGCCCACCTTTTGTGTGTGCTATTTTTTACTAGTGTTTTGCTATGTATTTGGGCTTTGAGCTATCATTGTGGTTAATACTGCTTTTTTTGTGGATGTTTGAGCTTGAGGCTCCTTTTATCTTTTTTATTGCAAATGATTTGACCGTTCCTGGAAAATTTTGAATTTTTCACACATTTTTGCCACCCCTTGTGAGTTGAATGTGGCTGTTCTTTTCCAAAAATTTGAGTCTCGGTCTCGATCAATATCGATGACTTGAATAGTGCTCTCAATTGAACGAACACGAATGCGTGGCTACGACGAGGCTAAATGAAGTTGCATAAACAATATGTGAACTCTTTGCATCTCGTTGTGATTAGCCATTTATCGAATTGTTTTTCTTGTAATGACCGTTGCACACTAGCGAAAATGTGTAGTCTTGTTTGACTTAAGTGTCGATGCTTTGTGTGATTAACTTGCTTTGAACCATGCATGAATAAATCTAGAATTTACCCTGTTAGTCTGATTGATTTAGAAAGGTGTCCTCTTGAGATGATCTTAGGCAGCTTTAAAGAGTGTGAACCAAATTTGACATAGACCTCTTTTGTGGCCAACCCATGAGCGTGTAAAACTCTTTTGAACACCCTTTTGAGTCTTACCTTTCTTTGGAAAAACCTTGATGAACCCTAGACCTTACTTGACCCACTACCTATAAATCCTCTTGATTTGTGGTTTAGCGAATAGCCAACTTAGGCCAAAAGCCTATGTTGGGGGTATGGTAAAAAGGAAAAGGAGAAGTCAAAAAGTGCAGGAAAATTCTTCCTTAACCCATGGTGTTGCATAATAATGGAACTCCTACAAAAAAAAGTTGTGGAATAAAGTACAAAGGAAATTGGGTTTCCAAGAAATCCATGGAGGTGAATAAAAAGATGACTTAGAAGCACTAGAAAAAGAATTGATAAAGGAAAAGAAAGGAATGCCTTGAGAATACCACATCTCCCGAGGAAAAAGCCACTGAGCCTAAATGACCATACATTTGCACTCATCCCCATTACAAGCCTTAGAAAGACCTTTTTGATCTTGAGTGAGCTGGACCGAAGATCGATTGGAAAAGAAGGGCAAACCTATGGGTGAAAACATGCATTGTGTTCCTCTTTTTGAGTGTGAGCGTTGCATTTGATTCCTGATCTTGAATTTGATTAACCTTTGTGTGTGAAGATGGAATCATTCTTTATGTGAGGGCATTTAGATACTTTTTTTTGAACTTGAACTTGCACAAGTAGCAAGTATTGCGAGCATGAGAATCTTTGGTAATGGTGTGTCGTAACTTGAATCTTTGTGTACACAATTGATCCTTGCATAAGTAAATTGAGTCTTGTTGTGTGCATTCATGATTGAGTCTTGTGTAGCACTATTTGAGTCACCCTTTTTGAATGGCTGAACTCAAATTTGGTTGAGGACAAGCAAAAATTTAAGTTGGGGGTGTTGATGAGTCCACAAATTGAACTCATTTAGGGATTTATTTTGATAGAAATAGTGTCCTCAAATGCTTATTTTGTCTTAATTTCTGATGAAAACTCTTAAGTTTCAGGTATTTGAAGTTTTAGTGGAAGCATGGACATTTAGGCGCAAAAAGGAACAAAAAAGGCTGATAAGAACGAAGAAGCTGAAGCCTGAGCATCGCCAAAACACACTTGGCGATTCGCCGAAGGGACGCACTCCGCCCTTTGTTCCAATACGCGAAGCCCTGAAGAAGAAGGATAAAAAAGACGATAAAAGAAGCAGTCGACGCTTCGCCGAATAGTTCCACGATGCAGTACGATACCACTCAATGGTCCAGAACGTGAAGATGCTGAAGGCAAGCACGAAACGGCGATGAGACAGAAGAAGGGCGAGTCGCCGAGTTATTCGGTGGCCTCGACTAACCTCGTCGAGCGATCCGCCAGCACTAATTTCTGAAGTTTATAAATACTAAAAATTTTATTAATTTTAGAGAGTCGAATTATTATTATAATTTTTACAATATAATAGTACTTTTTTGGATATTTTCTCTAAAGTTTGGAGAGGGTTTTGTTAGGAGACTTGAAGAAAGAAGAATTTCATCTTCCCCAAGTTGGAAGTGGGTCTTCTCCATTCTTCTTCCTTTGCAAAAATCAATGTTTAATTCCTTATATCCATTTGATTTTAGTATCATTTTAGGTGTATTTTGTTATTTCTTGATGTGTGGCTAAAAACCTCCATTCTTGGGGTGTGATTTAACAAATATGTGTTGATATTATTGTTGGGTCTTGTTTTTTGATAGGTTAGATGTATTTTAATGGTGATTTAACCTAATGGTTGTGGTTTAATTTAATGGGTTTATAGTTGCAAATACAAAACCACCCATGTGTTTTCGGCTTGCTCGAGAGAGAGGTCGCGAAACCAAGACCGCTAGATTGATTGCCTAAGGAGTGAGTCGACATGAGGTTCAGCCCGAGAGGGTGAGCCCTAGTCCCATATCCTAACAATCATCTCTAGAGAGTGAGTGAGGTAAGGCGTAGGCTGGCCTTCATGCGGCCAATGGATGTCCGAGAGGAACCCATTTGAAACGTGGTAAGTTGCCCGAGAGGGAACTTATTTCCATCTAATGCTTAGCCTAGTAACTATTATCTTGAAAATTCCTATTGACAGCATGTACCCGAAGATTTATCTCAACTTGTATTGCGGTCAC
The DNA here is from genome assembly GCF_000226075.1 of Solanum tuberosum. Lineage (NCBI taxonomy): Eukaryota > Viridiplantae > Streptophyta > Magnoliopsida > Solanales > Solanaceae > Solanum > Solanum tuberosum. The sequence continues at coordinate 237,185 of NW_006239060.1, read as the reverse complement.
ACCCCAAGAACTTCTCCCTATACTTAATTTTCTTGTTATTTTTGCTGTTTTTACTACTTGTGACAAAAACCCCATTTGATAGTTGACACTTTTGTGTCACCCCCTTTAATTTACTATATTTTTGTTCGTCAATGTCTTTAGCTACGACTAGTTAAAGCTAAATTTTATTTTTTTATCAATTCTCAAAACAACTCCTTTGGGACACGACCCCAACCCTTGGTTGGGTTACTATATTATCAACGATCGTAGACACTTGTACAGTTGGTTAGTGTCGTTGGTTATGATAAGCATCACACGGCGGGCCCCATCCCGCCACAACGACCTTCCCCTGGCGGGATTAATCCCGCCCTTGCGACTTGCACGGAGATAGAAACTCAGAATTTGAGTTCCAAGCTCCCATTTCACAACACACCTTCAAATCTGGACATTCTAAAACTACCCTTTCACGCCAAGATCAGTTTCGAGATTTTTACTCGCCCAAATTTGATTTCGTAATGTCGTACATGCTACTTAACATCTTGGCTATCCACTCACATGATCAAACTCATAATTAAATCCCTCATCCATAACTGGATTTCCCTAGACCTCACCTGACTCAGATTTCGTCCAAGTCTGGCTTAGGCTAGAAATTTTCCAAGTTACTACTCAGAAGTTTTCTAGCCCAAATTCCTTTCCCGTTGGATTTTCCATAACGAAGGAAACATGTCGTTACATGAAATATTTTGTAACGACCCGAAACATCGTTATTTAGGAGAAATACATATCCGGGGAAATTCTGGACCATTGTCCCGCCACAGCGGGACAGGTGCCGCTAGGGCGGCGGCGCCACAGTGGGGTAAGTTGGCGCCAGGGCGGTATTGGCGAGGCAGAACGTAATTTATGAGAAATCCTATTTTCTCCATCTTCCTGAAATACCTAAATAAGTTGTAAAACACCCTAGAAACCTAGAAAAACTGCTCTAAGCTTGGGAAGGGAGGAGAAGGAGAATTCTAGCGTGAGGATGGTGAAATCTTGTGGATTCTTGGCCAATCCACCGTCGCGAAGCCCGGAAAATCATAATCGAAGTCAAAAACTTCGTGCAACTCCTTGGCGCCCAGGTAGGCTAGGTTTTATGAATTGAGTAGTTATAAATTTGTGCTTACTGCATAATATATGTAAATCAATGGTAGGTTCATGTGTAGACCTTCGGGCACCGAGTAAATTCCATGGGTAGTCTCTAGAAATCAAAATATATGGATTTTAATCCCTTAGAAGAAAATTTTATGACTTGTTAGGGCTCCTAGAATTGCTATCATGAGTAGATCTGTTTCAAGAATGAGAATAGGAAATCATAAAAGGAGCCGTAGACGATGAAATAGGGCTAAGTATGGTCAAATTATGTATACATGATGGGAATTGAGGAGTAATTCGTAGTTGATGGTTGTGATTCCATGATCATGTGATGTATGCTTGTTCTTGCTTGATTATGATACTGGTATATGTATCAAACTTGTTGTAAATGAGATAGATGAATTATCGTTGCCATGAAATTATCACTTAATTGTATGATCTTAAGGATATACTTGTGTTTGTGATTGTGGTGTGTGAATGGGAACGGATTGCCATGTTCCGGCATAAATATGTGATCGGATTGCCACGTTTCGGCATAACTAACTTAGATTAGGTTGCCACGTTTTGGTATAAATATGGGATCGGTTGCCACATTTCGACATAACTAACTTGGATCGGTTGCCACGTTTCGGCATGCTAACTGTTTGGGTTTGGGTTTAAGTTCTATGAGAGGACCAATGATGTGGCATAACTGTGTGATTTAATATGAAATGAGAAGTTATTTGATGTTCATAATGTTGATAATGTTGTTATGTTCGATATAGATGCTTGTGAGTATATGGTTGTATTGACTTATACATGTCAGACTTGTGGGATATAGGGGAAGGGTAAAATGTTCAAGGGGTAAGTAATGTATAGTAAGGGTTGTTCGTGTGTGATAAAATACAAGAAGGTGAGATCGCGTATGTGGTAAAATATGCTTAGATGAATTTCACCTTTGGGAAAGAGATTGGGCCTTAGTGCTAATTGGGTAGCATGATGTACTGCATTATGTGACTATGGTGGGGTAATGTGATGAGGAAGCAAGGGTATGACGTGAACGGTTAGTTGGATTGGCGGTGGTTGTACTTGGGGATTATTCTATGTATTTAGAATGGTTAAGCCATGATCAAGAGTCCGGTAAGTGGGTTGATCGACAAGTGGGCTAGTAATTAGGGTGCTAGCGTGTATTGGATGTGTTTCCAAGATAGAGTAAAGGTGGCGAAGCGAGTGGCTTATTTCATGATCTTACTAGTTGGTTGCTTATGTTATGTGGTGGGCGTCGGGTTGATCGATGATGCCTACTGGTACGCGTGTTTTATACTGATACTACTCTTGCTATGTCTTTTGACATAGTCTGGATGCAAGTTTGGTGACGTTTCATTAGGTGAAGATGAAGAAAATCTCTAACAACTTCTATTCTTCCTTCCGGATGGTGGGAGCTGTGTCTTTATTGAATTGTCCCGTCGTACTCTTAGTAGCTCTTGTACCTGTTTAGACTAGATCAATGGGAGTTGTTTAAATTATTTTACAAGTTTAACCAATGGTGTGTCTAAAGATATTATTTATAAAATCATAGTATTATCTTATTTAATTCTGTTTCTTAAGTTTTTCCGCATGTTTAATGTATTGGAATATGAGGGTTCTTCTACTTAGGTGTTGTAGTGGGTGCCCGCATAGGCCAGTGGGTTGGGTCGTGACAAATTAGTATCAGAGCTTAGGTTACCGGTCTCCCAGTACAAGAGCAAAATGTGGACTAGACTCCTGCGAATTGGTGTGTTGACGTCGACATCTAATCCACAAGAGGCTAGAAAGCATTCTAGGAATTGTTCCACCCATTCTCTCATTTCATGCGAGTGTCGCTTGTAGTATGAGTTGAGTCCAATTGGTATCTCTCGATTCCAATTGGTATCTCAACGAAGTGAACTAGACGTTGTTGATACGACTGAAGGGACACCAACAAGTTAATTGGAATTGGGAAGGTTCCAATTGATATCTAGCCTTAGGAACTGTAAAAGTCATAGATGACCAGTTGTGGTCATCTATGGAACGAACTAACTAATAATTTGAATTTGTCTGTGTGTGGTGTCTTGGAATTTGTGAATGTCAGCTTCTTGTGGATTGAATTAACTATGAATGTAAAGTTGAACTTGTTGAATGTGATGATGCGATTTCGCACATTTTAAAACATATGACTGAACCTTATTATGTGCAATGTGTTGTCTAATTGGTGTAAATTGTAAATGTTGGGTGGTGTATCGTGGAAATTGATTTAGGGGTAGCCGATGACTTTTTCTAGTTTGAAGAACTACCCTGAATTCGTCTGGTAAAGTTGGAACCTTGGTGAAAATTAGAGAAGATAGAAAACCCCAGAAGAATCTTAGTAGAGGTTCTGGTTCCGTGTTGGCCACTGAGGCGGGATTATTCCCACCAGGGGGATGGCGCTAGAGAGGGATTTCTCCCACTAGGGCGGGATGAGGCGAGGCAGAACCTCAGCCTATCTCCCCTGTTTTTCCTAACCATAGTTTCAGACCCCGAAGGGTATCCGAACAAGTCCCTATGATCCCTTCAGTGTTCAGCAATTCAGAGGGAGGATATAAAACTTAGAAATACACCATTTACTACGAAAAGTAAAAAATCAAGCATCCAAGTGCTTACAAAACATAAGAGAGTCGAAAAGATAAAAACAAAGTTGTCTAAATTTTACAAGTCAAGGGAGGTAAACTAACAACCGACTCAAGAATCCTTAGACAGAGAGGTGTCAGTGTCAAAGTTTAACTCCTCCGGGGGACCAGGCCAGTCGCAGCCTCCCTCAGCTTCAAAAACTGAACATAATCATCATCCTCCGCTATGGGAATCTCCTGCCCGAGAGCAATGCAGGTAAACATGATTTTTACCGCCTTCCTGAGCCGAATTGTCAGACTGTCCCTTGCTCGGTTCTTCTTTCTCTCGTGGCGCAGCTGGCGACAAAGCGTCTCTACCTCTAGGGCAGTGCTGGATGGAACCGGAGTGAAGTCGGCATAGGCTCTCCCCATCTTCTATCGGACAGCCTCCTGATCCATTTAAACACATGTCCCTGAGAGTGGGTCCTCGTTGTCTGAATCCACGGCCGCCTTACTGCTGCTAGCTCTGCTCGTCCTCCTCTTCTTGCTCCTAGAAGTAGAGCCATATCTAACCAAAAGATAGTGAAATGGGGGATCTATAAGAAGTACCTCATCGGCATCGAAAAGTGGCACTCCCGCCCGCTTGCATAACATAGTAATAAGCCCTGGTAGGAAGAAGGCCTTCTTGTTGCCTCGGTAAAATATCTTCCATTCCGAGATAATCTGTGCCCCCACATATAGCTGGATGCCCTGTATGGTGCACGCCACCACCAATGCCTGAGGAAAGGTCACGTCTATACGGTTGCCCGACGGGCGGATTCTTCTAGTCACCAATTGAAGCCACCTTTTAGCATCGGGTGACCAATCCGTGCTAGTAATACCCTCCGCAGTAGCCCAGTATACATGATCCAGGCGCGTAGGCTCAATCAGAGTTCCCTCAACCACTCTAGATCCATCTCTCTTAGCGTGGCCTCGAACTCCGTATTTGAGACATCGGGTAGCTCTAGTACTTCGTTGATAGTGGTGGCATTCAAGGGGATGTCAACTCGCCGAACCCAGATGACGGGTAAGAGTCATCCCAACGTACAGTAGGGAGGATGGCATAGAACTCCCTCACCCAACTGGAACGCACATCTGGGGAGCCTCAGTTAGGGGAACCCATCCGAACTCCATCATGCAGGCATAAAATGCAGGCGCCTTCTCCTCTAGTTTGAGTAATGCAAAACCCCTTTCGCAACAGAACCCCGTATTGCAGTTGTCGTGATGTCTCTTCCGACTCGCGGCATCAGGGAGTCAGATGAAGGGTAAGTGTTCATCGTTTTGTCCTTCCATTAGAGAGCCTGCAATAAGATGGAAATCAGTTAGAAAGAGCGATAACATAGTCGGTGGAAGGCAAGGAATTAAGAAAGAAAATTTTTATGTTAAGGGTGCAGGCCACTGGTCTGGCACATCCCGCCACAGCGGCTAAAATCCCGCCAGGGCGGGATTATGAAGGCCGCCACAACAGCCTTCATCTGGGACAAACTTCAGAAGCGATAATGGCGTCCCTTCGTCCCAAAATCCTAATTTTCAACATAATTTCAGCAGATCAGAGTATTAAAACTATCCTAGAACCTAAATAAGTAAACATTTCTGCAAAATAAATCCTAAAAAAGGCTGAAATTGGAGTTTTACATCAAGGGACCTTTGAACTTCCCCCACCCATTTTTGTACCAATTTAACTATATTTTTGCAAAATCCTTACGCCCAAGACGTTGTGGGAACGTTGGGGGCGTAAGGGAAGTGCCCATGCTACGTTTATTATATCAATCTAGCAACCTAGTTAAAATTCAAATAACTACACCAAAAATTGTCTATTTTTTATCAATTAATCAGCATACAATCGTTGTTAGTTAAATACTGACGTAAAGAGTGTAATGAAAAGAGAGTTTACCTTAACTTCGACGTTCGGAACAAGGGAAATTGAGAGGATTTTTTTGGGAGAGTTTTGAAGTTAGGGAGAAATGGGGGAAAATGTTATCTTTTCCCCTATTTCTGGTTCATGATCTCCCGTTGCAGCGGGAGATCCTCGCCATAGCGGCCCCGCTTCAGCGAGAGGAATCCCGCCCTGGCGGGCTAAACTGTGTAGTTTAAATTATTTTTCGTTTCTTCGGGTTTTGCCTCAAGTTTTCTTCTGGTCTTTGGGGATAGTACATAACTTGTATCAATTAGTTAGAAAGTCACCATTCGTCGTGGTTTCAATGATGGGCCAATTCGGTAGTTGGGAGTGTCCCGAATATAGAGTGTGTAATGTCCGTGAGCCAGTCGTTCGGGGACGAAAAAGGGATAAATTGGTATCTATTGTAACGACCCGAACTGTCGTTATTTAGGAGAAACAAATATCCGGGGAAATTCTGGGCCATTGTCCTGCTATAGCGGGCCAGGTGCCGCTAGGGCAGCGGCGCCACAGCGGGCTAAGCTGGCAACAGGGCGGGATTGGTGAGGCAAAACGTAATTTACGAGAAATCTTATTTTCTCCATCTTCCTAAAATACCTAAATAAGTCGTAAAACACCCTACAAACCTAGAAAAAACTGACCTAAGCTTGGGTAGGAAGGAGAAGGAGAATTCTAGAGTGAGGATGGTGAAATCTTGCGGATTCTTGGTCCATCCACCGTCGCGAAGCCCGAAAGAATCAAAGTCAAAAACTTCGTGCAACTGCTTGGCGCCCAAGTAGGCTAGGTTTTATGAATTGAGTAGTTATAAATCTATGCTTACTGTATAATATATGTAAATCAATTGTAGGTTCATGTGTAGATCTTCGGGCACCGAGTAAATTCCATGGGTAATCTCTAGAAATCAAAATATGTGGATTTTACGCCCTTAGAAGAGAAATTTATGACTTGTTAGGGCTCCTAGAATTTCTATCATGAATAGAACTGTTTCAAGAATAAGAATAGGAAATCATAAAAGGAGCCGTAGACGATGAACTAGGGCTAAGTATGGTCAAATTATGTATATATGATGGGAATTGAAGAGTAATTCGTAGGTGATGGTTGTGATTCCATGATCGTGTGATGTATGCTTGTTCTTGCTTTAGTATGATACTGGTATATGTATGAAGGTTGCAATGTTGATCACACTTTTTGTAAATGAGATAGATGAATTATCGTTGCCATGAAATCATGCCTTAATTGTATGATCTTGAGGATATACTTGTGTTTGTGATTGTGGTGTGTGAGTGGGATCGGATTGCCACGTTCTGGCATAAATATGGGATCAGATTGCCACGTTTCGTCATAACTAACTTGGATCGGGTTGCCACGTTCTGGCATAAATATGGGATCGGTTGCCATGTTTCGACATGCTAACCTTTTGGGTTTGGGCTCCATGAGAGGACCAACGATGTGGCATAACTGTGTGATTTAATATGAAATGAGAAGTTGTTCGTTTTTCATAATGTTGATAATGTTGTTATGTTCGATATAGATGCTTGTGAGTATATGGTTGTGTTGACTTATAAATGTCAAACTTGTGGGATATAGGGGAAGGGCAAAGTGTTCAAGGGGCGAGTAGCGTATAGTAAGGGTTGTTCATGTGTGATAAAATACAAGAAGGTGAGATCGTGTATGTGGTAGAATATGCTTAGGTGGATTTCACTTTGGGGAAAGAGATGTACTGAATTATGTGACTATGGTGGGGTAATGTGACAAGGAAGCAAAGGTATGACGTGAACGGTTAGTTGGATTGGCGGTAGTTGTACTTAGGGATTATTCTATGTGTTTAGAATGGTTAAGCCATGATCAAAAGTTTGGTCAGCGGGTTGATCGACAAGGGGGCTAGTAATTAGGGTGCTAGCGTGTATTGGATGTGTTTCCAAGATAGAGTAAAGGTGGAGAAGCGAGTGGTTTATTTCATGATCTTACTAGTTGGTTTCTTATGTTATGTGGTGGGAGTTGGGTTGATCGATGATGCCTACTAGTACGCTTGTTTTGTACTGATACTACTCTTCCTATGTCTTTTGACATAGTCTGGATGTAGGATTGGTGACATTTCATTAGGTGAAGATAGAGAAAATCTACAGCAGCTTCTATTCTTCCTTCCGAATGGTGGGAGCTGTGTCTTTATTGAATTGTCCAGTCGTACTCTTAGTAGCTCTTGTACCTGTTTAGACTAGATCCATGAGAGTTGTTTAAATTATTTTACAAGTTTAACCAATGGTGTGTCTAAAGATATTATTTATAAAATCATAGCATTATCGTATTTAATTATGTTTCTTAAGATTTTCCGCATGTTAATGTATTGGAATATGAGGGTTCTCTTACTTAGGTGTTATAGTGGGTTCCCGCACGGCCCGGTGGGTTGGGTCGTGACACCTTTTTGAAGATGCCATTGCAATTAGAGAGAAAACTAAGAATAAAGAAGCTATTATATATATCTCTCTCTATTTGATTTGCTATATGACCTGGTTCTCAAAAGAAGAAAGACCTTTGAATAAATTTCTACATATAGTAAAAAGTTAACTTTATTGCTCAAAAACATGAGATTAATTGAACCTAATAAAAGAAGTCATTGATCAATAATCTAGATTTGATATATAGATATTTACAAATAAATTTAAAATTTAACAACTATTTTCAAGTGGGGGTAACCAAATATTGTGACCGCCAATTTAGCCAATTGTTTGTAAAGAGAAAATAACATTTAGAATTTTTTTTTAAAAATAATTTTAATTATCAAAAGAATAGTTTGTGTGACTTTTTTTTTAATTTTATTTTAAAGTATTCATATACGGATATAATGAAAATCAACACCCATGTGCTTAGAGAAATAATAAATACTGTCGTTGTTCATGTCATTGTGGTTCTCCAATATTGAGTTTGGTGCTTTTGCGCAGGTACTTGTATTTTATTAAGTTTTGCAAATTGGAAGGTGCGCAGAACTAAAAATGGAAAAAAGTTTATACCATTAAATGTGACCATGATGATAACTTTTAAATTCGCAATCCATTTGGTTTAGTGGTAAAATCAGTTAGAATATCTTTACCTATGTTGGTTTATTTAATTTCTCATGAAATATTATAGTAGATTCAACAAAATAAAATAGGATAAACATGATAAAAATTAAATTTGGAAGTAAGTATTGAAATAACACTAGAATATGAAGATAATTTTAGGCAATTCATAAGTAAAGTTTCTCCTCCAAAAGAGTAAGAGGCTATAACTATTTTATTTTTAATATAACACTAAGATGATAACATTCCAATCTCATTAAAATCTTCTAGGGCAAGTTTACTCTTCATCAATCATTATTTTTTGTATATTCAATAACATTTAGCAACTCTTCGTTCTGTAAAAACAAAAAAAAAAGACAAAGAAAACATGTTCATCATATATAGGATATATGTTACACACATTGTTAACTTCAATATATATGATGAGATGAAAGCTAACCTCTTCAATTTGTTGGTCAATCTCCTTAGATAGCTTGTCTTCATCAATAGTTAAGCAAGTAGATATACTCCTCCTTTCAATCAACAATGTGTATTTCTCGTAGAACAATGAATGTTGAAGCATATGTGCCTCCTTTTCTATTTCCTTCAATGTTCTAAAAAAATTATAGTAAGCAACAGAAGAAAAATTCATGAAGAATTTAAAATAAATAAAATTTGACATAGAAATAGTTTAACCATATATAAAAAATATGTGTTTTTTAATCTTGAAAATAAGATAAATTATATTTTATAATATATACATAAAAATAAATTTTGATGCACAATTGATGGATGTTATTAGTTAAGAGCGGGATGAGAAGAGAAAATTAAAAAGAAACTCACTTGATAAGTGTGTGATATCTCTCGAATTCTCTAAAAATGGTAAGCAACATTAAAACAAATTTCATGAATATATAAAATAAATAAGATTTTAACTTATATACACTAATAATGTAAAGAAAAACTCAGTTGATGACAAGTTTTTGTTGTGAATTAAAACCCCTTCTTGAAGAAGCCATTGAAACAAAAGAGAAAATTAAGAATCAAGATGGTCTTATTGTGCTTATTTTTCGTATGACTTGGTTCTCATAAGAGGATAAAGCCCTTTAAATAAATAAATTTCATAATGTTCATACAAAAACTAATGGTCAAAGTTGAAGAAAATGATAAGATATTGTCAACTATGAACTTAATAAATTTTAATTTTTTGTGCATATCTCAGGAATATGGTAAAAAAAAAAGATTCTATAGCTTAATAGTCAAAGTTCAAGAAGAAAATGATAAGAAATCAGTCAACTTTGAAATTAATAAATATGGAAATATCTCAAGAATATGGTAAAATTGAATTATCTTGTTGTCAAAATGACATATTTGACTTAATTTAATCTAACCAAAAGAGTCATAAATCAACAATATATATATATATATATATATATATATAATTATTGATTTAATTAATTTTATTATATTGAAAGTAGATACCTTTTCAAATCAAAGGATTGTGACTTTTTCAATGAGTTGTGACTTTTCCAAAGGGTTGTGACTTTTTCAATGAGTTGTGACTTTTTCGAAAGGTTGCAACTTTTATAAATGGTTGTGCCTTTTCTGATGAGTTGTGCCTTTTTCAAAGGGTTGTGACTTTTTCGATAAGCAGTGACTTTTTTGAAAGGTTGTGACTTTTCGGATAAGGAACAATTAACATCTATTCATACTACTATTTGGTAGTTATAAATAGAGGGATTTCCTCACACTTTTAAACTACAATTTCTTTAAGTTCTCTACTCTTCTTCTTCTTAAAAAATCTCAAGTGTTATTTGCAAAAAATGATTAAGTTCGAAATTCAAAGAAATTTGAGTTTCCTCATAAGAAAGAGTTGGTGAAAAAATTGTAGCAAATCATTCATCAAATCACTCGTATTTTTTCTTACCATTTTACAGTGACGAAAGGTTGTGGGAGAGACAATAATATTAAATAGATATGAAAAAAGGCATATGATTTTGGTAAGATATTTCATCTTTGTTTTTTTATTTTTATTTTTATTCTTTTTCCTCAAATGAAGGAGTTTCTTCCTATTAGTACTATGAGATTTATGTAATTTATATATATTTTAAGGGTAGTTTTGAAACATTGAAAAGTCTTTTCAGATTTCATAAATTCAATGATAAATATATCACATAAATTAAGACAAAATAATTAATTTGCACTCGCGATTGTTAAATAAATTAGTGTATAAATTCTACTATTTAGAGAGAGCTCTTTGTCTCTAAATAAAATCCAATCAATGCATTCTAGCAATACCACTTCCTGCACGGTCATTTGAATAAAATGAGTGCTTGATGTTGAAGATACAATTTTTATTTTTATTTTGAAATTAGTTGGGTTTTGACAAAAATTTCACGTGATATTTTTTTGATTGAAAATTTAAGTTTTGTGAGTGAATCAATTCTTCACTTTATCAAGAATGCACTCTATCATCTGGCTAGAGGAAAAAAAAAGAGTTAAACAGACAACTCTCTCTAAATAAAGAATATTATACTTGTAACATGCAAACGACTATTTAACAGCTCGTAAATTAAGAACAACTATATATCTGAATGAAAATACATCAGAGAAGAAAAATAGCTAATTCAACATTAAACATAAATTTGACTTTCTGTAGGAATGACAATTTAAGAAGAATTTAAAATTTAACCTTCATGTAAATGATATGAAAGAATTATATTTTTATTATTATTTATCGAGCATAATGTTAACGTAATTTGTAGATATCATATATAGCCTTTGAGAAGAATTCAAATGAGGCAAATCAAACATGATTTGATGCGCTTATTTTTAGAATTAATGTACTTACAAACATTATATAAAAAATAATCCAAGATACAATATGTATGAAAATACAAATCTTTGTGCAAATTAAAGTTTTTTCACTAATTTCTATTTGAGAAAGACTCTATGTATAAACTTTTCATGGCTTATGTAACGACTTGTTCCCGTCGTTATGTAAAAGCTAACGGAGAAAGAATTTGGGACAGAAAACTTTTTGGTGGTAACTTGAAAATTCCTAGCCTAGTCCAGATTTGGCTGAAATCTGAGTCATGCGAGGTCTAGGGAAATTTGGTAATGAATGAGAGATTCAATAATGAATTTGGTTACATGAGTGGATATCCAAGACGTTAAGGAATCCGTACGACTTTACGGAATCGAATTCAGGCAGGTAGAACTCTCGAAACTGATTTTAGCGTGAACGGATAGTTTTTAAACGTCAAGGGTTGAAGGTGTGTTGTGAAATGGGGGTTTGAAACTCTAATTACGACTCTCTGTTGTGGCGGGTTGGGTCCCACTACGGCGAGCTAGTTGCGACTTAAGTCGGGATTAAACTCCAAAAATGTTATTTTTCTGCATGTTTCGTTCTTGAGAGCTAAGAGACGACCCAGAGATATTTGTTGAAGGTTTTCCACCTATTTTAACACTAAAGGCAAGGATTTTACTCCCTTAATACGTTTTTCGATCAGTAGAATTTAAATTCTTGGTTAATTATTATTGGAGGAGGGTTTTGGACTGAAATTGATGGTGGAAAAGCCCTAAATTGGGGATTAGGATCATGGGTTGGTCTTGGGTTATTGGGTTTGCTATAATCCGGATAATTAGACCTTAAATAATTGATCCTTGCGTATATTAATTGTTTGTAGACCAAGAACAAGCGGAAAGAATCCAGAAAGGGAAGATTCAAATGCCTTAGGGGGATTCAAGCTTGGTTTCGAGGTAGATGATGGTTTGATTTCTTGTTTGTGTGATGTATGTTTGTAATTGTTTCATTGTAATGCATGTATGTATGTGAATGAAGCCTTGTTGATCAAATCTAATGAAATGAGTATGAATGTACAATGTATATCATGATTCAACACTTGATTGTATGATTATGAGAATGTACATATGAGTGTGATTGTGATTGTGGTTGTGTTGAATGGATCGAGTGTCACGTTCCGACACACTAACTTGGATCGGGTGCCATATTTCGGTACATACATTGGATCGTGTGCCACGTTCCGGCACATATATTGGATTGGGTTTCACGATCCTCACACTAACTGGGATCAGGTGTCATGTTCCGGCACACTAACAGTTTGGGTATGGGTTCCATGAGAGGATTATTGAATTGTCATATTTACCTGTTATTGAAAATGTGGATTTGTACATTGCTCTTGAAATGATAACTGTGTATATTTTGTACATGCCATGTTTATTATGTTGTGACTGCCTATATATGTTTCGCTTAATAGGATAGTCGCATGATCCTACCAGTACATTGTGGTTGTGTACGGATACTGCACTTGCTCGTTCTTTGTTGAGTACAGGGGATCTTCAGGCGGCTATTGATAGACATCAGCTAGGAGATCAGTGATTGAGGCTAGATTTCAAGGGTGAGCTAGTTCTTTCTGGTTGCCACAGAATCCTTCATTTTTGTTTAGTTCATTCTCTTCGGATTCAGACTATTGTTTAGATGTTTCTTATGCTTAGTTTTGGGTTGTACCCATTTCCTTAGATTTGTGAATTTAGATGTTTTGGTACAATGACTTTCAGGTTCTAGGGGTTGAACTTCCGCATTAGTTATGTTCGTTGTTTTAGTTGAACTCCCAGAGTTTATGGGAACTCCTTATTTCTTTTGTCATTTAAACCTGATTCCATATCTTCAAATGTTTAGTTCTTTGTTAAAATGTTTGTTTGGATTGTAGTAATGGTTCTCCCACCGGAGGATTAGTGTGGGTGCCAATCACGACGGTCTGGGCCATGACAAAGTTGGTATCAAAGCCCTAGGTTTGTTGATCTCATTGTACCAAAATGAGTCTAGTAGAGTCTTGCGGAACGGTACGGAGACGTCTGTACTTTTCTTCGAGAGGCTATAGGACTTTAGAAAAAACTCATTCCTTTCTACTCCTTTCGTGCTATGACTTGACTCCAATTGGTATCTAGGTGATACAAATTGGTATTTGAATTCCTTCACTCTATGTCGCATCTGGTTAGTAATTGAGTTGTAAAGGTGGAAACCTTCATTCTTCATGGAAACTGAATCTGAAGATTCTTAGGATTTCCTTGTTGACTGTCATGAGTTGCTTCATAAGATGAATATAGTGGTGGTCTCATGTTGAGTGTCGACTAGTAAATGCACTACTTATGACTTAGGGAAATATTTTATAACTTATTGTATGGAGAAGTATATACCCTAAACTTTGAGGGATAGGAGGAGAGACGAGTTCCTGAATATAGACCAACATAATGTATTTGTTGTAGCCTTTTAAGGCAAAGGATTCTGTTTTATCCAAATATGGTACTCCACTTTGTATCAGTCTAGAAGAGCAAATTCGTCGTGTTGTGAAGGGATTAAGGTCAGATTTGCAGATTTAAGCTTATAGGTGGTTGCTTTAGCAAAAATCTTTCAGGAAGGGGTTTAATTGGTGACGGAGGTAGAAAGGGGTGAAGTCAGAAGACTTTGCCAAAGCGACAACATTCAAGAAATTTTGTAAGGGAAGGCTAGATAATGAATACCATTACCTGAAAAATGCATTTAGTATTGTTGTCATATCATGTATGGGTTGCTTAGTAAATGATGAATAATGTTGCGACAATTGAAGTTAGAATCTCTACTGCAATTTCCTAGATTGAGTGTATATCAAAAAGGGTCATGGTACGACTACTACAATAGTAACAATGCTTAGAGTCAAAATTGCGGAGAACATAGGCATATGATGCCACGACCCAGACCGTCGTTATTGACACCCACACTAACCCTCCAATGGGAGATCCATTACTACAACCCAAACTAAACAGCTTAACCAAAACTATGCACTTAAAGATACGGAAGCAGGTTTAAATGCAGAACAAAATAAGGAGTTCCCATAAACTCCGGTAGTTCAACAAAACAACTAATCAACTATTGCGTAAGTTCAACCCTTAGAACCTGAAAGTCAATGTACCAAAACTCTAAGTTCAACAAGTCCAAAGGAAATGGGTACAACCCAATTAAACATAAAAGTGTCTAACAATAGGCTAAGTCCGAACAAATGGACTAAATAGAATGAAGGACACTATGGCAGCCTGAAAGAACTGGCTCACCCTTGAAATCCGAGTTGATTACTGATCTCCTAGACGAGGTCTGTCAGTTGCTACCTTAAGATGCCCTGTACTCAACAAAGAACGAGCAAGTGCAATATCAATACACAACCACAGTGTACTGGTAGGATCACACGACTATCCTATTAAGCAAAACATATCTATGCAGTCACAACATAGTAAAGCATGAAATGTACTGAATATAAACACAGTTATCATTTCAAGAGCAATGTACAAATCCACATTCTCAATAACAAGTAAATATGACAATTCACTAGTCCTCTCATGGAACCCATGCCCAAATCTTTAGTGTATCGAAACGTGGTACCCGATTCCAATTAGTGTGCCGGACGTTACACCCGATCCAAGATATGCGTCGGAACATGGCACCTGATCCAAGTTAGTGTGTCGGAACGTGACACCCGATCCATTCAACAGAACCACAATCACAATTACACTCATATGTATATTCTCATAATCATACAATCAAGTGTTGAATCATGGCATACATTTGTTCATTCATACTTATTTAATTAGGTTTGATCAACAACGCTACATTCATATACATTCATGCTTTACAATGAAGCAATTACTAACACATATCACATAAACATGAAATCAAACCATCACCTACCTCAAATCCAAGCTTGAATCCCCTAAGGCACTTGAATCTTCCCTTTCCGAATTCTTCCCGCTTGATCTAGGTCTACAAACAGTTAATATACGCAAGGATCAACAATCAAAGGTCTAATTAACCGTATTATAACAAACTCAATAACCTTATACCAAACCCATGATCCTAAGGTACATCTAGGGCTTTTTCCCACCATCCAATTCAGTCCAAAAACCTTCCCCTAATAGTAATTAACCAAGAATCTAAGTTCTACGGATCAAAAAAATGGATTAGAGGAGTAAAAACCTTACCTTTAGTGCTAGAAGAGGTTAAAAACCGTCAAGAACTTTCCCTAGTTTGTCTCCTAGCTCTTAAGAACGAAGTTTGCAGAATAATGACATTTTTGGGGTTTATTTCTGACTTAAGTCGCGATTGTCCCTCCATAGCGGGATCCAACCCGCCATAGCGGCCCTGCCCTGGCGGCTTGCATGGAAATAGAGAGTCGAAATTAGAGTTCCAAATCCCCTTTTTACAACACACTTCCAACTCATGACGTTCAAGGACTACCCCTTCATACTTAGATCAGTTTCGGGAGTTTCACTCGCCCGAATTCGATTCCATAAAGTCGTACGGGTTCCTTAACGTCTTGGATATCCACTCATGTCATCAAATTCATTATTAAATTTCTCATTCAATACCAAATTTCCTTAGACCTCACTGACTCAGATTTCATCCAAATCTGGACTAGGCTAGGAAATCCCAAGTTACTACAAAAAGTTTTTTCGGCCCCATTTCTTTCCCGTTGGCTTTTCCATATTGACGGAAATAGGTCATTACGATAGATACCAATTTACCCGTCACACGTCCCCAAGTGAAAAACTAGGAGAAAAGTGCTAAAGCAAGAGTAGAGTAGTATCTGAATCGTTAAATAACTAAGGATACTTGTCTCGCATGTCCTTCTTGGTTTCCGAAGTAGCTTCCTCAATCGGACGGTGCTTCCATCGAAATTTACGGACTTTATCTCCTTGGTCCTCAGACTAACCAATTGAATACCTACACATCCTCCCATACAATGCCTCAATGAAGTCATCTCAATAATCGAGTGATAATTATCGTTGTATATAAACTTAACTAACAACAAAAGCGATTCTCAATAACCACCCAAAGTTGATCGCACCCACGTCTGCAACCTGTTATCAAGGACCATGACAAAATCATCAGGACCAATACTTTCTCACATAAGCATGATAAAAATCTAAACCAATACTCGCTACAATTAGAAGTGAATCTGAACCAACCAAAACACACTCATAATACCCAACCAATCATAGTTCTTATCAACATCTCCATCTCACAACATAAATTTCCATGAGCTTAAGTTATAAAAATTTGATCTTTAGACATCAGATACTCATTGAGGGATATGTCCAAGCGTACAAACCCTCTAACAACACCATCAAAATGCTAGATTTAGTAATTGTGATTTTCGATTACCCTTAAGAACAGTAGAATTGGACCCAATGATCCTCACATTCAACCACACATAATTGATACATGACTCCAATGACAAAATGAAAATTATGATTGTCAGACAACCATAAATACGCATGGTAGCTCTTCCATAAATTCTCATAAGCAAGGTGGTACATGTAGAACCACTAAAATACTTTAACCACTCCAAGACAACACCAAATATGTCATTTGAAATAACCAAATCTTCCCACTTAACCAAGAGAACATCGCAGGATTGGTACCCCTGATCCACCAGTAGGGATCCACCCACAAAAGTGCAAACACACGTGATCATAGCTAGTGAAACATACTCATCACCGTGTACAAAATGAAATAGATGGTCACGTAAGAATTTTATGGAATAACATTAAAGGTTTTCCTCTGAAGAGTTAATACCAGTCATTTCCATTGAGTTGACTCCACATACTCTTCACATCATTCCACTGAAGTCCACACTCTCAATTCTAAAAACCATCATGAACACTCCGACCATTTACCTTACTATAAACCAACACTTTTAAATGAAAACCTTTCTTAGTTACTTAGCAATCAACAGTAAAGTACCCAGGTGTAAGTCCTTTCAAATGCTCAATATCGAATACAATTGATCATTTCTCACCTTTTCAATTCATACCTCGACAAAATATATCACCACGAATGTAGACTTACAATGAAATAACACAATCCCATTATCTATCAACATTAGCTTGTACCTTGAAGATTTTTATGAATTCATGGATCTTCGCTTATCGTTGATCGCCTCATCCTCAATCTTACAATATCTTACGCTAAAAATTCAACCGCACTCATTACTAATCTCAAAACAAAACAAGCACTTATCATCACACTCGAGCTAATGTCTGTACACTTCTTTCTCATGTCTTTTTCAATAGTTTTTAACCAATCTGATAGACCCGTGACACTATCACCATAGACACCACAAAATGAAGGAAATCACGCGTCTCTGAACCCAATTATCTACCCTTCTGAAGATACCTCTTTAGCCTTTGCCATCAAATAAAATATTCTTACCCTCGCCTCTCTCTAGAAGCTATACTACATCCCATTAATTTTCCCTATTATGACTCTAGCTCTTTGAAATTCTGTTCGAGTGGTGTCCCACCATCTCTTAAAACTTTCCATACAACCACATTACTCACCAAATGTTAGGAACCCACAACCTTAGATACTCGCGAGTCATAATTACTATACAAAATTTGTTTAACCACATTCTTATTATATAGTTGCATCCCATCACAAACTCTTAGTACCATTATGCTCAGTCAGCCCTGACTATCACCACGAAGTCAATCTTCTCATCAACACGACACCTCAAACTCAGGTATACTCATCAAATTCAAAGGACTAACCCTATTTTTATATGCACTTTCTTACTAAAATCTCAATTTCACTCACCCAAGTATACTCAATGGAACTTTCTTTATCCATAAGCTTGTCATTCCGTTATCAATCCACTCCTTTATGGTTTAAGATAAACTCACCAGTCCTCATATTACCATCCTCTTCTTAACAAACAAGGCAGGAGCACCCCACAAAGAAGCACTAGGACGGATGAAACCTTTATCAAGAAGATCCTGGATTCGAGCCTTAAGCTCTCTTAATTCTACTGGAGCCATGCGATAAGAAGGGATGGAAATGAGGCGAGTATCAGGTTATAAGTTGTCACGACCCAGACCGTCGTGATTGGCACCCACACTAACCCTCCGGTGGGAGAACCAATACTACAACCCAAACTAAACAATTCAACCAAAAATTAAGGCATTTAAAGATACAGAAGCAGGTTTAAATGCAAAATTAAAGTAGAGTTCCCATAAACTCCAAAAGATCTAACAATGACTAACAAAACATTGCAGAAATATTCCCTATAACCTGAAAGTCAATGTACCAAAACTCTAACAAGGAAGCATAAGTCTAAAGAAAATGGGTACAACCCAATTAACATACAAATATCTAAAGTACTAATCTAAGTCCGAATAAGATGGACTGAGCAAAATGAGAACTCATGGTAGTGTAGAAGAACTGGCTCACCCTTGAATTCGAATTGATCACTGGTCTTCTAAATGATGTCTGTCAGTAGTCGCCTAAAGATTCCCTATACTTAACAAAGAAAGAGCAAGTGCAATATCGATACACAACCACAATGTACTGGTAGGATCATGCGGCTATTCCAATAAGTGAAACATATCCAAGTAACCACAACATAATAAAACAGGCATAAACCGAACATATACAATATCAAACGAACAATTCCACATTCTCAACATACATCTATATGACAAATCAATGGTCCTCTCATGGAACCCACACCCAAACTATTAGTGTATCAGTACGTGGTACCCGATCCAAACTAGTGTGCCGAACATGACACCCGATCCCATATATACGCTGGAACGTGGCACCCGATCCAAGTTAGTATGTTGGAACTGTAACATCCCGAAAATCTAATGACCTAAGCTAAAGCCTAACATGTAGTCTAGAGGCCTAAAAAGCGTAAACGTCAAGGTAAGAGTCTTAAAATGACCTCCCTAGGTTAGCACTAGTATCTAAGTCCCTAAACGGCAAGGCATGGCCCCCCAAAGGACCCCCCAATGGTCCTTGCTGAGGGCCAAGGGGGCTGCTTAAAAGCTGTCCAAAAATAGCTTTATCCACAAAGGGGGAACCACGAGGCGTGGATTGACTCACGCCCCGTAGAGACTTAGTTTCCTCAAATTTCCCCAAAAATCTCCTAGTCTCAGTTCCAATCCACGCTTATGCAGTACAGTCCATGGACCATACCACGCCCTGTAGATGGGGGCTCGTGGATGTGTCCTAGACCAAGGCCAAAAGACCACCCTCAGACCCAAACCACGAGTAGCCAGTACGGTCCGTGGTTCAAACCATGCCTCGTGGTTAGGGTCTCGTGGATGGGGGCCTGGGAAGCTGTCTTAAAATTGGCCAAGGAGCAATTAAATTAGGTAAGTTCTATTTTATTTATTAAAAGGTACAGACGATTTAAATTAGTTATTTAGGACTTAAATAAGTAGTTTTAACTATTAAATAACTCATCAATCCCTCATAACTCACAAACTCAAATCCTAACTACCTTTCAACTCTCAAAATATTCTCTCTCTAGACTCCATTGAAGAACAAAAAAGAAGGTCAAGATTAAGGTTCAAGCTCCAAGATTTTCACTTCAATTTCGTGGAAAAACATCAATTAAGGTATGGGGACCTTTATTCATGGAACACTTTTCTCCATGAAGCCCTTCAACTCTTGATTTCAAAATTTGTAACTTGTTTAAAAACTAGGGTTTTCATTCTAACCATAGGTTCTTTCTAAAAATGATTTCATTATGTTAATTGCACTATATTATGGATGAATTGATGTTTAATGGTGATTTTCATTGTAAAATTCCCCCTTGAACCTATGAACACCCCCATGACCCCAATTTCAAGTATTAGTGATGGGTGTATTGATGCAAGATGATTACTATGAATTGTTTCTATGTGAATTTAGTTATTGAATCTTGTTTTATTCATGCCTATTGTAGTATATTTAGGTGTAATTGTGAGACATATTCATGACTTTGAAAAGGGTAAATTGCTAGGGTTAGTACATATGGATGCAAGTTGTGTATAAACTATTGATTCACTTAGAAAGTAAATCTCCTATGACTAATGTGTAAAGTATGGTATTGTTGAAAGTTGTTATTCCCTTACCCTTTCACTTGATGATGTATGAATAGTCTAGGATGATGATGATGTATTGTGTTGATT